>NC_086324.1:103720881-104039984 GCF_036172605.1 Pelobates fuscus | reverse complement strand
TTGTCTTCAAGCGGGTGTGTCAGGGCTACAGCGTGTACTCTGCAGACTTCTGCCAGTGCACATTGCCACTCATATCTGGTGTCACAATAGCGTGCATTTAAAACCAAAACACTTTTTTCACTGTTATAGATTGAATAGCAGTTAGTTGTGTTCAAGCGGGTGTCAGGCCTACAGCGTGTACTCTGCAGACCTCTGCCAGTGCACATTGCCACTCATATCTGGTGTCACAATAGCATGCATTTAAAACCCAAAAACTTTTTTCACTGTTATAGATTGAATAGCAGTTAGTTGTCTTCAAGCGGGTGTCAGGCCTACAGCGTGTACTCTGCAGACCTCTGCCAGTGCACATTGCCACTCAAATCTGGTGTCACAATAGCGTGCATTTAAAACTCAAAAACTTTTTTCACTGTTATAGATTGAATAGCAGTTAGTTGTCTTCAAGCGGGTGTGTCAGGCCTACAGCGTGTACTCTGCAGACCTCTGCCAGTGCACATTGCCACTCATATCTGGTGTCACAATAGCGTGCATTTAAAACCAAAACACTTTTTTCACTGTTATAGATTGAATAGCAGTTAGTTGTCTTCAAGCGGGTGTGTCAGGCCTACAGCGTGTACTCTGCAGACCTCTGCCAGTGCACATTGCCACTCATATCTGGTGTCACAATAGCGTGCATTTAAAACCAAAAAACTTTTTTCACTGTTATAGATTGTATAGCAGTTAGTTGTCTTCAAGCGGGTGTGTCAGGCCTACAGCGTGTACTCTGCAGACCTCTGCCATTGCACATTGCCACTCATATCTGGTGTCACAATAGCATGCATTTAAAACCAAAAAACGTTTTTCACTGTTATAGATTGAATAGCAGTTAGTTGTCTTCAAGCGGGTGTGTCAGGCCTACAGCGTGTACTCTGCAGACCTCTGCCAGTGCACATTGCCACTCATATCTGGTGTTACAACAGCGTGCATTTAAAACCAAAAAACTTTTTTCACTGTTATAGATTGAATAGCAGTTAGTTGTCTTCAAGCGGGTGTGTCAGGCCTACAGCGTGTACTCTGCAGACCTCTGCCAGTGCACATTGCCACTCATATCTGGTGTCACAACAGCGTGCTTTTACAAAGAAAAAACATTTTTCACTGTTATAGATTGAATAGCAGTTAGTTGTCTTCAAGCGGGTGTGTCAGGCCTACAGCTTGTACTCTGCAGACCTCTGCCAGTGCACATTGCCACTCATATCTGGTGTCACAATAGCGTGCATTTAAAACTCAAAAACTATTTTCACTGTTATAGATTGAATAACAGTTAGTTGTCTTCAAGCGGGTGTGTCAGGCCTACAGCGTGTACTCTGCAGACCTCTGCCAGTGCATATTGCCACTTATATCTGGTGTCACAATAGCATGCATTTAAAACCCAGAAACTTTTTTCACTGATATAGATTGAATAGCTGTTAGTTGTCTTCAAGCGGGTGTGTCAGGGCTACAGCGTGTACTCTGCAGACTTCTGCCAGTGCACATTGCCACTCATATCTGGTGTCACAATAGCGTGCATTTAAAACAAAAACACTTTTTTCCCTGTTATACATTGAATAGCAGTTAGTTGTCTTCAAGCGGGTGTCAGGCCTACAGCGTGTACTCTGCAGACCTCTGCCAGTGCACATTGCCACTCATATCTGGTGTCACAATAGCATGCATTTAAAACCCAAAAACTTTTTTCACTGTTATAGATTGAATAGCAGTTAGTTGTCTTCAAGCGGGTGTCAGGCCTACAGCGTGTACTCTGCAGACCTCTGCCAGTGCACATTGCCACTCATATCTGGTGTCACAATAGCGTGCATTTAAAACTCAAAAACTTTTTTCACTGTTATAGATTGAATAGCAGTTAGTTGTCTTCAAGCGGGTGTGTCAGGCCTACAGCGTGTACTCTGCAGACCTCTGCCAGTGCACATTGCCACTCATATCTGGTGTCACAATAGCGTGCATTTAAAACCAAAAAACTTTTTTTCACTGTTATAGATTGAATAGCAGTTAGTTGTCTTCAAGCGAGTGTGTCAGGCCTACAGCGTGTTCTCTGCAGACCTCTGCCGGTGCACATTGCCACTTATATCTGGTTTCACAATAGCGTGCATTTAAAACCCCAAAACTTTTTTCACTGTTATAGATTGAATAGCTGTTAGTTGTCTTCAAGCGGGTGTGTCAGGCCTACAGTGTGTACTCTGCAGACTTCTGCCAGTGCACATTGCCACTCATATCTGGTGTCCCAATAGCGTGCATTTAAAACCAAAACACTTTTTTCACTGTTATAGATTGAATAGCAGTTAGTTGTCTTCAAGCGGGTGTCAGGCCTACAGCGTTTACTCTGCAGACCTCTGCCAGTGCACATTGCCACTCATATCTGGTGTCACAATAGCGTGCATTTAAAACTCAAAAACTTTTTTCACTGTTATAGATTGAATAGCAGTTAGTTGTCTTCAAGCGGGTGTGTCAGGCCTACAGCGTGTACTCTGCAGACCTCTGCCAGTGCATATTGCCACTTATATCTGGTGTCACAATAGCATGCATTTAAAACCCAAAAACTTTTTTTACTGTTATAGATTGAATAGCTGTTAGTTGTCTTCAAGCGGGTGTGTCAGGGCTACAGCGTGTACTCTGCAGACTTCTGCCAGTGCACATTGCCACTCATATCTGGTGTCACAATAGCGTGCATTTAAAACCAAAACACTTTTTTCACTGTTTTAGATTGAATAGCAGTTAGTTGTCTTCAAGCGGGTGTCAGGCCTACAGCGTGTACTCTGCAGACCTCTGCCAGTGCACATTGCCACTCATATCTGGTGTCACAATAGCATGCATTTAAAACCCCAAAACTTTTTTCACTGTTATAGATTGAATAGCAGTTAGTTGTCTTCAAGCGGGTGTCAGGCCTACAGCGTGTACTCTGCAGACCTCTGCCAGTGCACATTGCCACTCATATCTGGTGTCACAATAGCGTGCATTTAAAACTCAAAAACTTTTTTCACTGTTATAGATTGAATAGCAGTTAGTTGTCTTCAAGCGGGTGTGTCAGGCCTACAGCGTGTACTCTGCAGACCTCTGCCAGTGCATATTGCCACTTATATCTGGTGTCACAATAGCATGCATTTAAAACCCAAAAACTTTTTTTACTGTTATAGATTGAATAGCTGTTAGTTGTCTTCAAGCGGGTGTGTCAGGGCTACAGCGTGTACTCTGCAGACTTCTGCCAGTGCACATTGCCACTCATATCTGGTGTCACAATAGCGTGCATTTAAAACCAAAACACTTTTTTCACTGTTTTAGATTGAATAGCAGTTAGTTGTCTTCAAGCGGGTGTCAGGCCTACAGCATGTACTCTGCAGACCTCTGCCAGTGCACATTGCCACTCATATCTGGTGTCACAATAGCATGCATTTAAAACCCAAAAACTTTTTTCACTGTTATAGATTGAATAGCAGTTAGTTGTCTTCAAGCGGGTGTCAGGCCTACAGCGTGTACTCTGCAGACCTCTACCAGTGCATATTGCCACTCATATCTGGTGTCACAATAGCGTGCATTTAAAACTCAAAAACTTTTTTCACTGTTATAGATTGAATAGCAGTTAGTTGTCTTCAAGCGGGTGTGTCAGGCCTACAGCATGTACTCTGCAGACCTCTGCCAGTGCACATTGCCACTCATATCTGGTGTCACAATAGCGTGCATTTAAAACCAAAAAACTTTTTTTCACTGTTATAGATTGAATAGCAGTTAGTTGTCTTCAAGCGGGTGTGTCAGGCCTACAGCGTGTTCTCTGCAGACCTCTGCCAGTGCACATTGCCACTTATATCTGGTGACACAATAGCGTGCATTTAAAACCCCAAAACTTTTTTCACTGTTATAGATTGAATAGCTGTTAGTTGTCTTCAAGCGGGTGTGTCAGGCCTACAGCGTGTACTCTGCAGACTTCTGCCAGTGCACATTGCCACTCATATCTGGTGTCCCAATAGCGTGCATTTAAAACCAAAACACTTTTTTCACTGTTATAGATTGAATAGCAGTTAGTTGTCTTCAAGCGGGTGTCAGGCCTACAGCGTGTACTCTGCAGACCTCTGCCAGTGCACATTGCCACTCATATCTGGTGTCCCAATAGCGTGCATTTAAAACTCAAAAACTTTTTTCACTGTTATAGATTGAATAGCAGTTAGTTGTCTTCAAGCGGGTGTGTCAGGCCTACAGCGTGTACTCTGCAGACCTCTGCCAGTGCATATTGCCACTTATATCTGGTGTCACAATAGCATGCATTTAAAACCCAAAAACTTTTTTCACTGTTATAGATTGAATAGCTGTTAGTTGTCTTCAAGCGGGTGTGTCAGGCCTACAGCGTGTACTCTGCAGACTTCTGCCAGTGCACATTGCCACTCATATCTGGTGTCACAATAGCGTGCATTTAAAACCAAAACACTTTTTTCACTGTTTTAGATTGAATAGCAGTTAGTTGTCTTCAAGCGGGTGTCAGGCCTACAGCGTGTACTCTGCAGACCTCTGCCAGTGCACATTGCCACTCATATCTGGTGTCACAATAGCATGCATTTAAAACCCAAAAACTTTTTTCACTGTTATAGATTGAATAGCAGTTAGTTGTCTTCAAGCGGGTGTCAGGCCTACAGCGTGTACTCTGCAGACCTCTGCCAGTGCACATTGCCACTCATATCTGGTGTCACAATAGCGTGCATTTAAAACTCAAAAACTTTTTTCACTGTTATAGATTGAATAGCAGTTAGTTGTCTTCAAGCGGGTGTGTCAGGCCTACTGCGTGTACTCTGCAGACCTCTGCCAGTGCATATTGCCACTTATATCTAGTGTCACAATAGCGTGCATTTAAAACCCAAAAACTTTTTTCACTGTTATAGATTGAATAGCTGTTAGTTGTCTTCAAGCGGGTGTGTCAGGGCTACAGTGTGTACTCTGCAGACTTCTGCCAGTGCACATTGCCACTCATATCTGGTGTCCCAATAGCGTGCATTTAAAACCAAAACACTTTTTTCACTGTTATAGATTGAATAGCAGTTAGTTGTCTTCAAGCGGGTGTGTCAGGCCTACAGCGTGTACTCTGCAGACCTCTGCCAGTGCACATTGCCACTCATATCTGGTGTCACAATAGCGTGCATTTAAAACTCAAAAACTTTTTTCACTGTTATAGATTGAATAGCAGTTAGTTGTCTTCAAGCGGGTGTGTCAGGCCTACAGCGTGTACTCTGCAGACCTCTGCCAGTGCATATTGCCACTTATATCTGGTGTCACAATAGCATGCATTTAAAACCCAGAAACTTTTTTCACTGTTATAGATTGAATAGCTGTTAGTTGTCTTCAAGCGGGTGTGTCAGGGCTACAGCGTGTACTCTGCAGACTTCTGCCAGTGCACATTGCCACTCATATCTGGTGTCACAATAGCGTGCATTTAAAACCAAAACACTTTTTTCACTGTTATAGATTGAATAGCAGTTAGTTGTCTTCAAGCGGGTGTCAGGCCTACAGCGTGTACTCTGCAGACCTCTGCCAGTGCACATTGCCACTCATATCTGGTGTCACAATAGCATGCATTTAAAACCCCAGAACTTTTTTCACTGTTATAGATTGAATAGCAGTTAGTTGTCTTCAAGCGGGTGTCAGGCCTACAGCGTGTACTCTGCAGACCTCTGCCAGTGCACATTGCCACTCAAATCTGGTGTCACAATAGCGTGCATTTAAAACTCAAAAACTTTTTTCACTGTTATAGATTGAATAGCAGTTAGTTGTCTTCAAGTGGGTGTGTCAGGCCTACAGCGTGTACTCTGCAGACCTCTGCCAGTGCACATTGCCACTCATATCTGGTGTCACAATAGCGTGCATTTAAAACCAAAAAACTTTTTTCACTGTTATAGATTGTATAGCAGTTAGTTGTCTTCAAGCGGGTGTGTCAGGCCTACAGCGTGTACTCTGCAGACCTCTGCCATTGCACATTGCCACTCATATCTGGTGTCACAATAGCATGCATTTAAAACCAAAAAAAGTTTTTCACTGTTATAGATTGAATAGCAGTTAGTTGTCTTCAAGCGGGTGTGTCAGGCCTACAGCGTGTACTCTGCAGACCTCTGCCAGTGCACATTGCCACTCATATCTGGTGTTACAACAGCGTGCATTTAAAACCAAAAAACTTTTTTCACTGTTATAGATTGAATAGCAGTTAGTTGTCTTCAAGCGGGTGTGTCAGGCCTACAGCGTGTACTCTGCAGACCTCTGCCAGTGCACATTGCCACTCATATCTGGTGTCACAACAGCGTGCTTTTACAAAGAAAAAACATTTTTCACTGTTATAGATTGAATAGCAGTTAGTTGTCTTCAAGCGGGTGTGTCAGGCCTACAGCGTGTACTCTGCAGACCTCTGCCATTGCACATTGCCACTCATATCTGGTGTCAAAATAGCATGCATTTAAAACCAAAAAAGTTTTTCACTGTTATAGATTGAATAGCTGTTAGTTGTCTTCAAGCGGGTGTGTCAGGCCTGCAGCGTGTACTCTGCAGACCTCTGCAAGTGCACATTGCCACTCATATCTGGTGTCACAACAGCGTGCATTTAAAACCCAAAAACTTTTTTCACTGTTATAGATTGAATAGCAGTTAGTTGTCTTCAAGCGGGTGTGTCAGGCCTACAGCGTGTACTCTGCAGACCTCTGCCAGTGCATATTGCCACTTATATCTGGTGTCACAATAGCATGCATTTAAAACCCAAAAACTTTTTTCACTGTTATAGATTGAATAGCTGTTAGTTGTCTTCAAGTGGGTGTGTCAGGGCTACAGCGTGTACTCTGCAGACTTCTGCCAGTGCACATTGCCACTCATATCTGGTGTCACAATAGCGTGCATTTAAAACCAAAACACTTTTTTCACTGTTATAGATTGAATAGCTGTTAGTTGTCTTCAAGCGGTGTGTCAGGGCTACAGCGTGTACTCTGCAGACTTCTGCCAGTGCACATTGCCACTCATATCTGGTGTCACAATAGCGTGCATTTAAAACCAAAACACTTTTTTCCCTGTTATAGATTGAATAGCAGTTAGTTGTCTTCAAGCGGGTGTCAGGCCTACAGCGTGTACTCTGCAGACCTCTGCCAGTGCACATTGCCACTCATATCTGGTGTCACAATAGCATGCATTTAAAACCCAAAAACTTTTTTCACTGTTATAGATTGAATAGCAGTTAGTTGTCTTCAAGCGGGTGTCAGGCCTACAGCGTGTACTCTGCAGACCTCTGCCAGTGCACATTGCCACTCATATCTGGTGTCACAATAGCGTGCATTTAAAACTCAAAAACTTTTTTCACTGTTATAGATTGAATAGCAGTTAGTTGTCTTCAAGCGGGTGTGTCAGGCCTACAGCGTGTACTCTGCAGACCTCTGCCAGTGCACATTGCCACTCATATCTGGTGTCACAATAGCGTGCATTTAAAACTCAAAAACTTTTTTCACTGTTATAGATTGAATAGCAGTTAGTTGTCTTCAAGCGGGTGTGTCAGGCCTACAGCGTGTTCTCTGCAGACCTCTGCCAGTGCGCATTGCCACTTATATCTGGTGTCACAATAGCGTGCATTTAAAACCCCAAAACTTTTTTCACTGTTATAGATTGAATAGCTGTTAGTTGTCTTCAAGCGGGTGTGTCAGGCCTACAGCGTGTACTCTGCAGACTTCTGCCAGTGCACATTGCCACTCATATCTGGTGTCCCAATAGCGTGCATTTAAAACCAAAACACTTTTTTCACTGTTATAGATTGAATAGCAGTTAGTTGTCTTCAAGCGGGTGTCAGGCCTACAGCGTGTACTCTGCAGACTTCTGCCAGTGCACATTGCCACTCATATCTGGTGTCACAATAGCGTGCATTTAAAACTCAAAAACTTTTTTCACTGTTATAGATTGAATAGCAGTTAGTTGTCTTCAAGCGGGTGTGTCAGGCCTACAGCGTGTACTCTGCAGACCTCTGCCAGTGCATATTGCCACTTATATCTGGTGTCACAATAGCATGCATTTAAAACCCAGAAACTTTTTTCACTGTTATAGATTGAATAGCTGTTAGTTGTCTTCAAGCGGGTGTGTCAGGGCTACAGCGTGTACTCTGCAGACTTCTGCCAGTGCACATTGCCACTCATATCTGGTGTCACAATAGCGTGCATTTAAAACCAAAACACTTTTTTCACTGTTATAGATTGAATAGCAGTTAGTTGTCTTCAAGCGGGTGTCAGGCCTACAGCGTGTACTCTGCAGACCTCTGCCAGTGCACATTGCCACTCATATCTGGTGTCACAATAGCATGCATTTAAAACCCAAAAACTTTTTTCACTGTTATAGATTGAATAGCAGTTAGTTGTCTTCAAGCGGGTGTCAGGCCTACAGCGTGTACTCTGCAGACCTCTGCCAGTGCACATTGCCACTCATATCTGGTGTCACAATAGCGTGCATTTAAAACTCAAAAACTTTTTTCACTGTTATAGATTGAATAGCAGTTAGTTGTCTTCAAGCGGGTGTGTCAGGCCTACAGCGTGTACTCTGCAGACCTCTGCCAGTGCATATTGCCACTTATATCTGGTGTCACAATAGCGTGCATTTAAAACCCAAAAACTTTTTTCACTGTTATAGATTGAATAGCTGTTAATTGTCTTCAAGCGGGTGTGTCAGGGCTACAGCGTGTACTCTGCAGACTTCTGCCAGTGCACATTGCCACTCATATCTGGTGTCACAATAGCGTGCATTTAAAACCAAAACACTTTTTTCACTGTTATAGATTGAATAGCAGTTAGTTGTCTTCAAGCGGGTGTCAGGCCTACAGCGTGTACTCTGCAGACCTCTGCCAGTGCATATTGCCACTTATATCTGGTGTCACAATAGCATGCATTTAAAACCCAAAAACTTTTTTCACTGTTATAGATTGAATAGCAGTTAGTTGTCTTCAAGCGGGTGTCAGGCCTACAGCGTGTACTCTGCAGACCTCTGCCAGTGCACATTGCCACTCATATCTGGTGTCACAGAAGCATGCATTTAAAACCCAAAAACTTTTTTCACTGTTATAGATTGAATAGCAGTTAGTTGTCTTCAAGCGGGTGTCAGGCCTACAGCGTGTACTCTGCAGACCTCTGCCAGTGCACATTGCCACTCATATCTGGTGTCACAATAGCGTGCATTTAAAACCCAAAAACTTTTTTCACTGTTATAGATTGAATAGCTGTTAGTTGTCTTCAAGCGGGTGTGTCAGGCCTACAGCGTGTACTCTGCAGACCTCCGCCAGTGCTTAATGCAGAATTAAATTTGGTGTCACAATAGCGTGCATTTAAAACCCAAAAACTTTTTTCACTGTTATAGATTGAATAGCTGTTAGTTGTCTTCAAGCGGGTGTGTCAGGGCTACAGCGTGTACTCTGCAGACTTCTGCCAGTGCACATTGCCACTCATATCTGGTGTCACAATAGCGTGCATTTAAAACCAAAACACTTTTTTCACTGTTATAGATTGAATAGCAGTTAGTTGTCTTCAAGCGGGTGTCAGGCCTACAGCGTGTACTCTGCAGACCTCTGCCAGTGCACATTGCCACTCATATCTGGTGTCACAATAGCATGCATTTAAAACCCAAAAACTTTTTTCACTGTTATAGATTGAATAGCAGTTAGTTGTCTGCAAGCGTCAGAAACTCACCCCCTTGCCCGGCGTCTGACACCTGGCTTGTCTGAACTATTAGCCCGCCACCAGGATGGAATGCGTGGCTCTGCAGGAGTTGGTGACACCGCCACAACTTGCAGGCAGGCCTGCTGCCACCTCCTCTACTCCTCCTACTCCATCCTCTTCCATAACCTCCTCGGCTGAGTTCTCTTCTGCTGCTGCGTCTTGCTCCACATCAACGGCATCCCCCCCCCAGCTCCCAGGTACTATTCCACATCCCTATTCTGCTCTGTGTCAGTTTGTATCAGGGATCCTTAGGATAGGTGTCAACCCATACCTGCCAAGTGACCCTATGTAGGGGGAACAGTCCCTATTCTGCTCTGTGTCAGTGTGTATCAGGGGCTTTGAGGACAGGTGTCAATCCATATCTGCCAAGTGACCCTATGTAGGGGGAACAGTCTCTATTCTGCTCTTTGTATCAGGGTCCCTGAGGACAGGTGTCAATCCATATCTGTCAAGTGACCCTATGTAGGGGTAACAGTCTCTATTCTGCTCTGTGTCAGTGTGTATCATGGTCTCTGAGGACAGGTGTCAATCCATACCTGCCAAGTGACCCTATGTAGAGGGAACAGTCCCTATTCTGCTCTGTGTCAGTGTGTATCATGGTCTCTGAGGACAGGTGTCAATCCATATCTGCCAAGTGACCCTATGTAGGGGGAACAGTCCCTATTCTGCTCTGTGTGAGGAGGAGGAACGGGAAATGAGTAGCTCGGCATCCAACCTTGTGCAAATGGGGTCTTTCATGCTGTCGTGCCTGTTGAGATACCCTCGTATAAAAAGGCTGAAGGAGAACGACCTGTGCTGGGTGTCCACGCTACTAGACCCCCGGTATAAGCAGACAGTGGTGGAAATGTTACCGAATTACAAGTCGGAAAGGATGCAGCAATTGCAAAATAAATTAAAAAGTATGCTTTACACAGCGTATAAGGGTGATGTCACAGCACAATGGGAATCTAACAGGGGAAGAGGTGAAAGTCATCCTCCTCCTCCCACGACCACGCCATATCTGCCAAGTGACCCTATGTAGGGGGAACAGTCTCTATTCTGCTCTGTGTCAGTGTGTATCATGGTCTTTGAGGACAGGTGTCAATCCATACCTGCCAAGTGACCCTATGTAGGGGGAACAGTCTCTATTCTGCTCTTTGTCAGTGTGTATCAGGGGCTTTGAGGACAGGTGTCAATCTATATCTGCCAAGTGACCCTATGTAGGGGGAACAGTCCCTATTCTGCTCTGTGTCAGTGTGTATCAGGGTTCCTGAGGACAGGTGTCAATCCATATCTGCCAAGTGACCCTATGTAGGGGGAACAGTCCATATTATGCTCTGTGTCAGTGTATCAGGGGCTTTGAGGACAGGTGTCAATCCATATCTGCCAAGTGACCCTATGTAAGGGGAACAGTCCCTATTCTGCTCTGTGTGAGGAGGAGGAACGGGAAATGAGTAGCTTGGCATCCAACCTTGTGCAAATGGGGTCTTTCATGCTGTCGTGCCTGTTGAGGGACCCTCGTATAGAAAGGCTGAAGGAGAACGACCTGTGCTGGATGTCCACGCTACTAGACCCCCGGTATAAGCAGACAGTGGCGGAAATGTTACCAAATTACAAGTCGGAAAGGATGCAGCATTTGCAAAATAAATTAAAAAGTATGCTTTACACAGCGTATAAGGGTGATGTCACAGCACAACGGGAATCTAACAGGGGAAGAGGTGAAAGTCATCCTCCTCCTCCCACGACCACGCCATATCTGCCAAGTGACCCTATGTAGGGGTAACAGTCTCTATTCTGCTCTGTGTCAGTGTGTATCATGGTCTCTGAGGACAGGTGTCAATCCATGCCTGCCAAGTTACCCTATGTAGGGGGAACAGTCTCTATTCTGCTCTGTGTCAGTGTGTATCAGGGGCTTTGAGGACAGGTGTCAATCCATATCTGCCAAGTGACCCTATGTAGGGGGAACAGTCCCTATTCTGCTCTGTGTGAGGAGGAGGAACGGGAAATGAGTAGCTCGGCATCCAACCTTGTGTAAATGGGGTCTTTCATGCCGTCGTGCCTGTTGAGATACCCTCGTATAAAAAGGCTGAAGGAGAACGACCTGTGCTGGGTGTCCACGCTACTAGACCCCCGGTATAAGCAGACAGTGGTGGAAATGTTACCGAATTACAAGTCGGAAAGGATGCAGCATTTGCAAAATAAATTAAAAAGTATGCTTTACACAGCCTATAAGGGTGATGTCACAGCACAATGGGAATCTAACAGGGGAAGAGGTGAAAGTCATCCTCCTCCTCCCACGACCACGCCATATCTGCCAAGTGACCCTATGTAGGGGGAACAGTCTCTATTCTGCTCTGTGTCAGTGTGTATCATGGTCTCTGAGGACAGGTGTCAATCCATACCTGCCAAGTGACCCTATGTAGGGGGAACAGTCTCTATTCTGCTCTTTGTCAGTGTGTATCAGGGGCTTTGAGGACAGGTGTCAATCTATATCTGCCAAGTGACCCTATGTAGGGGGAACAGTCCATATTATGCTCTGTGTCAGTGTATCAGGGGCTTTGAGGACAGGTGTCAATCCATATCTGCCAAGTGACCCTATGTAAGGGGAACAGTCCCTATTCTGCTCTGTGTGAGGAGGAGGAACGGGAAATGAGTAGCTTGGCATCCAACCTTGTGCAAATGGGGTCTTTCATGCTGTCGTGCCTGTTGAGGGACCCTCGTATAGAAAGGTTGAAGGAGAACGACCTGTGCTGGGTGTCCACGCTACTAGACCCCCGGTATAAGCAGACAGTGGCGGAAATGTTACCAAATTACAAGTCGGAAAGGATGCAGCATTTGCAAAATAAATTAAAAAGTATGCTTTACACAGCGTATAAGGGTGATGTCACAGCACAACAGGAATCTAACAGGGGAAGAGGTGAAAGTCATCCTCCTCCTCCCACGACCACGCCATATCTGCCAAGTGACCCTATGTAGGGGTAACAGTCTCTATTCTGCTCTGTGTCAGTGTGTATCATGGTCTCTGAGGACAGGTGTCAATCCATACCTGCCAAGTGACCCTATGTAGGGGGAACAGTCTCTATTCTGCTCTTTGTCAGTGTGTATCAGGGGCTTTGAGGACAGGTGTCAATCCATATGTCAAGGTGTCAATATGTCATATGTCAGGTGTCAATCCATATCCATTGTGATTTAGGAATGTTAGGTGATTTCTGCCCTTTATGGATTAAAACCAGACTCTGCATCAACTGTGTAATTTTCCATGGGAGTTTTGCCATGGATCCCCCTCCGGCATGCCACAGTCCAGGTGTTAGTCCCCTTGAAACAACTTTTCCATCACTTTTGTGGCCAGAAAGAGTCCCTGTGGGTTTTAAAATTAGTCTGCCCATTGAAGTCAATGGCAGTTCGCCTGGTTCGCCGGTTCGCAAAGGTTTGCGGAAGTTCCCGTTCGCCGTTTGCGAACCGAAAATTTCGTGTTCGCGACATCACTCTTTACCACTGGTAGGCAGGGATCGCACAATACAAGGAAAGTGTTAGACCTCATGCACAGCCTACGCAGGGGACAGGTAGAGGGCGTTCTGCTCTCACTGGACGCAGAAAAGGCCTTTGATCGCCTCAACTGGCCTTTTCTGGAGGCAGTACTCCAGAAATACAAATTTCCCAGGCAATTCATAAACGCAGTGAGAGCATTATATTTACGCCCCACAGCAAAGGTCCTTAACGCGGGGTTTGTATCCAAACAGATTACGATAACAAATGGATCTAGGCAGGGATGTCCCTTATCCCCTCTACTGTACATTTTAGCATTAGAACCGCTGGCTGCATCCATCCGAGCAGAACCATCCATTCATGGCATCACCCTAGGTGACAGAGAGTATAAGCTTAAACTCTTTGCCGATGATATCCTGGTCACATTAACACAACCCCTGATATCCTTGCCAAACCTGATGACGCACATAAATACATATGGAGTGGTTTCCTACTACAAACTAAACGTAACTAAGACGCAAGCATTGGGGATGCACATAGCAGAAGATCTCATGACCAGACTAACCACGGCGTTCCCCCTGGACTGGAGACACGATTAACTGACATTCCTGAGCCTTAAACGTACAAAAAACTCATCCCAAGTATTTCACCACAATTACGCTTGTTTGCATAGGGAATTCACAGACTCCATGCAAGCATGGAAGGGGGCATTCCTATCGTGGACTGGCCGCATAGCAGCGGTAAAAATTTCGCTTATTCCCAAAATCCAATACCTTTTCCGTACGCTACAAATACCTATCCAGAAACAATATCTTAAAAACATGCAACACGCCATTAACACCTTCAGATGGGAAGGGAAAAAAGCTAGAGTAGCAGCGGGAATCCTACAACAAAGGGTGCAGAAAGGAGGACTGGGCCTCCCGAACCTGACAGCTTACTACAGGGCAGCATATCTTCACAACATAGCACAAATAAACCATCCCACCAAAGCCCCACAGTGGGTAGCTATAGAATCACATTGGGCTCCCAAAAGGGATCTAAGAGCAATCCCGTGGCAGGAAAAATGCCCCAGATGTACGCAGGACAAACTCTTGCCCAGCACCCCGACCCTACTACAAGTATGGAACACAATGAGAAATAAGATGGTGACGAAGCAGTCACTTCCCCTAGCCACACCGCTACAAACAATAGGGCTGGAAATCCCAACCTTTCCGTGGGCGACATGGGTAAGGGGGGTGTAGCGGATGGCACTGGGCTGTCCTACAAAGTTCATGTGAATGACACTATTCGTGTACTGTACATTGCCAGTTTTATATGTGTTTAAAAGAAATGTATTCCTCTGATTGTTCGGTAGAATCATTCGAATAAAGTAGGGGAATGAAACTACCGAACAACCAGACCCCCCCTGTGTGAATTGTGCCTTCAATTACCCGTGGCAACAATGCTGCAAACGGGTAATTAACAAGCTATGCAGTAGGTCCTTTGTCTCCGGGTGGCCGCCATTCGGGAAACGAACACGTGGTGGCGGCCATTTTGTAAACTCCTGAACAGCAGTGTTTTGCCGTCGAGTGTCTGGAACCCAAATCGGACACTCGACTAGGCGAATACCGCTGAGACCTCCAGACTTCAAGTAGTTTGTGTGGGAACTACCGAACAACCCGCCGTTCGGTAGAACGAACCCCACGAACTAGGGGATTAATTCGAATCCTCCTTAGGCTCCATAGCCCAGGCCATTCATGTTTTATTCCCTTGTCTGTGACCGACCGCAGGGCCAAAATGCATGGAACGGTTTTCGGATACTTTACCCATGCGGTCGGTCAAATCTTCACTTGCTCATAACTCCCGAACCCCTAGTCACATCTGGGTGATTTTTGAGTATGTTACTCACCCAGATCAGGGCTATCAGGGGATGTGCCATTTAAAGGGGTAACCCTAAGTTTAGGGGTACATCCAGGAACTGGGGGAATCTGAGTACAGTGAAAAGGGGATTATGATGTAAGTTGAGGGGAGGAGAGATGTGGGAGGTTACTGTTCCAAGATTGGTTACTGTAATAATTGTGGAAAACTCCTCCCTTGCATGGGAGCATGCTTTATAAGGCACTGTGGAATAAAGCTTGTCAGTTCTGCTCCTGAAACTGTGTGTCGTCCAGTTATTGGGATTGCTGTTGGGATACCGCTGTATTATTTTATCTGCTGGAAACTCTGCTTGTGGATTTACAATTGCCTTGTTCCTGAGCCTCACTGGGATCTTAAGTGGAGAATAGCTGTGGGATATCAGCTCTCCGCTACATTGGTTGGCAGCGCTGGGATCCAGACTCACAAAGGAACAAGGATTAATGGAATACGGATGGAGAGTGACTATGCTAAACTAAAAAGAACCACACTAAAGGACTGACTGGAAGCAAGAGGGATTGCAGCAAGCAACAAAAAAAAGCAACCTTCATTGCAGCAGTCATGGCAGAATATCAAACTGAGAGCAGGGCAATCCCTGAACAGCAAAGCACAACAGATGGGTCAGAGCAAGAAGAGTTTCAAAGGCAAGTACAATGTAGACTGGCTTTTTATGGAGGGAATGCAATGCCTGACATTATCTCCAGGACTATGACCGAGGTGCAGGAGTTTATGTTATGTCAAAGACCACCTCCATCCGCAGTAGGAACACAGCAACCACCAACAATACAGAGGGTAAGACAAAAATTCCGTACCAAGCTTTTAAAAATTATGTGGAGGCAGAGGAAGACATAGATGCTTTCCTCCAAGATTTTGAAAGACTGTGTGCCTACAGTACTGAGGATTGGGTACCTATTTTGGCTAGGCGGTAATCGTGGAGGGCAGCAGAAGCTTATAGGACTGTGCCAGATGAGGAGATCCGGGACTACAGCTGAGTAAAAGAGATTATATTGGCCCGGTATGCCATAACACCAGAGGCATACCGAAGGCGGTTCAGAGAATTGAAAAAGGCGGATAAAGACTCACATGCCGAGTGAGCTTGTAGGTTGCAACGGGCGGCCCTTGGATGGGTACAAGCCAGCAAAGCCCGGTCCATGGAGGATGTTATACAAATGTTGCTCATGGAACAATTCTATGATGGGGTAGCAACTGAGGTACAGGAGTGGGTAAGAGACCGTAACCCTAAATCCCTCACAGAGGCTGCTAGGAAAGCAGATGAGTACTTGGATGCACGCAGGTCACAGAAACCGGTAGCCCCAAAAGTCACGATGAAATCCCACAGTACCAACACGCCAGCTACCCCCACCACCGCCTGCTGTACAACCACGTTTCCGTCAGCCTAGCTCAGGGCCATGTCATCACTGCCAGAAGTGGGGACATTACAAAAGAGAATGCCCACAACTCAGAGACCGATCCTCATGGATCCGACCGGGACCACCACCACCACCGAGAGCTGCTGCACATCACTACCAGGGGGAGCCACCGGCCGCTTATGGCTCCGCAGTTCCTGTCACCACCATAGAACAGTGGGAGGTACTACACGAAGCCAACCCATTACAAGCACACGCCGATAATCGCCAGCACCACAGACAGACTGTATATCTGGAGGGAAAAGCCGTGCAAGGGCTCCGAGACTCAGGTGCCACTATAACCCTGGTAAAGAGCCACTTGGTCGCTGACAAGGCTAAAACTAACCGGACTATAGCAGTCAGGGTTGCTGGGGGAGCCGTCTACCGGCTGGACACTGCGAACATCCATTTGCATTGGGGAGCGGGGTCAGGGAATGTGGAGGTGGGGTTGATGCCACAGTTGCCCGCAGAGGTGGTACTGGGAAATGATTTGGGAAAGCTCACATCTGCTTTTGAGCCCCAAACCACAACCACTGAGGAAGCACACCCAGTGGTCACCAGGCAACAGGCCCGCACCCAGGACTACAACACACTGCCGGAGGTCCAGGTAAGAAAACCTTCCCCTTCCCTAGACTGTGTCCCTTGGTCCCCCCCTAACAAATTTGCGGCAGAGGTGACAACTGACCCTACCTTGCAAGTGTATAGAGATAAAGTCACCTCTGACCACCCTGGAACAGAGGGGGAAAGATTTGTATGGGAGGGGCAGCTGTTATACAGGGAGTCAGACAAGCAAGTAGCTGGGTCAGACCCGATTGTGTTAAGACAGTTAGTGGTACCACAGCGGTACCGAGCCGAATTGCTGCGGATAGCGCACGATATTCCGCTATCCGGGCATTTGGGGGTTAGTCGGACCAGATACCGACTGACGCAGAATTTCTTTTGGCCGGGGGTTAGCCAGGAGGTACGGAAGTATTGTAGTACCTGTGACACGTGCCAGAGGGTGGGGAAGAGGGGAGACCGGCGGAAGGCAAAACTGCATCCGCTACCTATAATTGAGGAACCCTTCCACCGAATAGCGGTAGATATTCAGAAACCTAGCCCTTCCGGCAAGAAATACATTCTTACGGTTTTAGATTACGCTACCAGATATCCCGAGGCAGTGGCCCTGACAAATATCCACGCCGAGACTGGGGCCGAGGCCCTGATGCAGATCTTCTCCCGGGTAGGGTTACCCAGGGAGATCATCTCGGATCAGGGTACTCAATTTACTGCAGAGGTCACCCAACAACTCTGGAGGCTGTGTAATGATAAACCCATTGTTAGTGCCCCCTACCACCCCCAGACCAACGGGCTCTGTGAAAGGTTCAATGGCACCTTAAAACAAATGCTCCGAACCTTTGCCGAGACCCATAGGGACTGGGAGCGATTCCTGCCTCACCTCCTCTTTGCTTACAGGGAGGTGCCTCAGGAATCAACTGGGTTTTCCCCATTTGAGTTATTATTTGGGAGGAGGGTAAGAGGGGGTCCTAGATCTCATCCGAGAACATTGGGAGGGAGACCGGAGTGCAGACGGTACTCCCATTATACCATATGTGTTGGCGCTTCGAGACCGACTGGAGGCCCTAACTAAGACAGTAGGAGAAAACCTCCAGGCAGCTCAGATGCGTCAGCGCACCTGGTATGATCGGGGCGCCAGGGACCGTAGCTTCCAGGTGGGACAGAAAGTTTTAATTTTAAAACCTGTCCGACATGATAAGCTGCAGGCCGCCTGGCAAGGCCCTTATAAAGTCGTGGAACAGAGATGTGACACCACTTATATAATTGGCCCCTGCACAGGAACTGGAGGGCGACGCATGCTCCATGTGAACATGCTAAAGCCCTACTGAGAACGCTCAGAGGAGGTGACCGCAATTTGTGCACCCAACTCCAACGAGTGTGACAGCCTTCCCCTTCCCGACCTGCTGGGAGACGGTAGGCTGTCTGGGGATTTAGGAGAGGTTGTACTGGGGGACCGGCTGAGCCCACAGGAGCGTGCCGAGGTATAGCAGCTGTTGTGAGAGAAGCAAGAAACCTTCTCTAATGTACCTGGATACACTCCTCTGGCTACTCACTGGGTGGAAACCCCAAGGCAACTACCCATGCGCCAGACCCCCTACCGCATCCCAGAAGCGGTGAGGGAAAATATGCGCAAGGAGATCGATGAGATGCTCCAACTGGGGGTGATTGAGCCCTCAGATAGTCCATGGGCTTCTCCTGTAGTCCTCGTGCCGAAGCGAGACGGTACGACTCGCTTCTGCGTGGACTACAGGAGACTGAACGAGAAAACCGTGTCAGATGCCTATCCTATGCCCCGGATAGACGAGTTACTGGATAGGATGGCCAGGGGCCAATACCTCACTACTATTGACTTATGTAAAGGGTATTGGCAAATCCCCCTGGCCCCAGACGCCATCCCGAAGTTGGCCTTTGTCACCCCATTTGGCTTGTACCAGTTTAAGGTCATGCCATTTGGGATGAAAAACGCACCAGCCACTTTCCAGAGGATGGTGGATCGACTCCTGGATGGGTTCCAGGACTATACCTGTGCCTACCTGGACGATATTGCTATTTTTGGCAATACGTGGCAGGAACACTTGGCCCATATAGGAGCTGTACTGGACAGGATTAGGGAAGCTGGTTTGACCCTGAAACCGGCCAAGTGTAGTATAGAGATGGCTGAGGTGCAGTACCTGGGACATAGAGTGGGGTGCGGCAAACAGAAGCCCGAACCCGCCAAAGTAGAGGCCGTATCTTGGAAATATTACATCCACAAGGCTTAAATGAGGACTATGATCTGAAACATTTCTTATAATAATGGCTCTAACCGTTGAATTCAGTTTTATATGCTTTTCATGTAGCACTGAGTAACTATCATAACACTATCATTTTATATTTTTAATATCAGATTTTGACCAAGATTGGTCCGCCTGGCTCCCTGTCTCTTTCTATGGCTCTGACAATATTGACCAACGTTGGTCCGCAACCCGATCAGAAAAGGGGTCCACACTCAGAATAACCACGGATATGTTTCATGGGTTCCACCACTGGTGAGTATGTCTCTTTCTCAAAGGAGTGGCAGACAGTCCATCTCTGAGGGGCTGTTACAATGGTGCAGTTCATCATAAAATAGAAGAATATTTATGCTTAATTCTAATCATGGTCTTTTTACGCATCAAATACGTTTCACGGTAAATAAAATAAGAATACAAATATTTTTGTGTTTTGACACATAATTGAACTAACACCTTGAGATACACCACCAAGGATTAATTTCTGTCATGGGAATAAGGAGATGTGTCTTTAAAAATTTGATATAAGTTACCAACAATTGTTCCTCCATATACCTTGCCCTTTGGAGCAGATATCTCCTTCCATTTAATTATGTGTTGTATTTTCTTGCACTTTCTTGGCATAAGAATCCCAGTAATAAACCAATATTGCACTTTCTTGGTATAAGAGTCCCAGCAACAAATCAATATGACATAGATGCTATATTTTGGGTTACTGTTACATTCAGAAATAGAGATATTACATAGCTCTATGTCTATGGGAACTGTAAAATATAATTGAATAAAGGGACTATGTCTCTTTAAATACAGTGGTGAGCGTACAACGGCCGTATTATCCGACTGCAATATGAATACATGCAATCTGTGAAGCATATTTCCCTTCCAGTACTTAACCACATATAAAATATACTATTCATTATAACCTTTGTTTTTATTTTTCCCTTTATTAATGCTTTTAGAGTTTTCTATGTATTTGTCAATAAAGTTGGGACAAAGTGTAGGTTTGTAAATGTATCAATAAAGTTGTTCTAAGGGCTCCGTGCAATGCAGCACATCCATGCCGAGCAACATGTGACGTCATATTAGCGCGACCCGCGAGAGAGGGCGGGTGCGCCGTATGGACATAAAAAGCACCTCACACTTTCTTCCTACAGGGCCATTGAAGGGATCATTGGATCCCGAGCGCGCAGCCCAGCACCCCACCGACAACCCAGTGAGACCCTCTGCCTCATCCAGCGGACACAGGAGGACTGACTGGACGCTTCTCCATTTGCCACAGACCGGAAATAATCCTCTATCTTTGGATTCATCTGATCGTTAATGAGAGAATTTCAAACTTCAAATTTTGGTGAGATCAAACCATAAAGCATTGGAGAGACATTTATATACTACCATCAGTGTGTACACACTCGGACTGTAAATATTTTCTTTTTTTCCTTTTTCTTTCTTTTGTCCTTTTTTTTTTCATATTTTTGGATATATCCTTTTTTTACATTTTTCTCAACACTGTTCTGCTGATGGACTTTTGTATATATTTTGTACAGCGGATAGAGGACTCTCTACCATATAGTGCCTTTTGGCACGCTCTTAACTGACATTGTAGGATTGTATTGGGGTCTTATTGTGGATTGTTTAGTATATTTATTGCTATCAAGGTGTTCACGATTTGATATATATCATTCATTATAGGAATTATTTTCTGAGATATTTATTATCTCTACATATTCAATAAATTTATATTTGCAAGTATTTGCTTTACATCATTAATTTATATAATAGAGTGCGGTATCATTTGTTGTTGTATATATTATTTTGAGGTACCAGGAGTGGGTTACCCAGATATCCAGCACCTATCCGATGGAAGAGTGCCGGTACACTCCCCTTATTTGTATATAATTTTGCCCCTCGTACAGTGCACCACCATCTTTATCAGAGATTCTTTTTGAAGATATTTTGTCTATATCCTAAATTTACTGTAAATACAGATTAAATACGATATATTATCATCTACACCTATGGCCACCTTTGCATACTCAGAAGGGGATATTAACCGCATTACTGCAGCATTAAAAGGAACTAGGGATTTTCTAACCACAGAAAGTGATAAAAATATTGCTATCAAATTAGAGAGAGAATTAAAGAAAAAAATTAGTTGGGAATTACACATTAATACCTTGGGGGAATATGTAAGACAAAAACGTATTCCAAGGGGTCTAAGGGTCAGATTACATCCCACTCTTGGCAAAGATAACCCGGACCACTGTGAGACCTGGTATAGAATATTAAACAAATGCTCAGTGGATTTGATGGTCTTGACCATCGACACATTACAAAAGGAATTGGTGAAGTTGATTAAAGAGATAGCAACTCTAGAGAGGGAATTAGAATTGTCAAGTGCCCAAACAGAATTGGAGAAGCTAAAAAAAGACATAGAAGATAAATTGACACAATACCAGAGAGATACAAAGGAGTATAAAATGAGGAAGTTTCAGAGAGACACCAACGACTACCAGAAGGATCAGGTATACACGTGGTATCGTAATAATTACAGACAATTTAGAACAGACAGGGAGAAACCTACCGCAAGATGGCGACAGAACTCAGACACACCATCCACATCCTCCTCTGCCTCTTCCTCCTTTGGAACCACTTTTTTAGGCCAATCCACCGATCACAGAGACCAATCAGGAGGGGGGGTCACCAAGAGAGGAACAACAGACAGGAGGCGGGAGAAGCCCCCCAACAGCAGGAGGAAAAACTAATATATAACCTCTCAGGTAGGCCATTAACACAACAGGAAGAGAAAGTATTAAATAAAGGTTTAACTTTTGTTCCCACCCCATCACCATATTGGTACGAATATGATGTAGCCATTTATAAATTCTTGAGACAACTTAAATTAAAAGCACATTTCTTTATCACAGATGCTGAAAGAGACCCACAGAGCCAGACTGGGGATAGAGACATACTAATGGAGACATCACAACTGTTGCATTTGACCACAGATCAATCTATCCCACTTGATACAGGTTTGAAGCCTAATAGTACTTATACTCCACACATATTTAATCAGTCCATTGACATATTTTCTAATCTAGTGAAGAAAGACATTAAGAAACTAAGGAGGAAGAGGCAGAGGAAGGGTAGATTTTACCAACAGAAACCAAACTTTACCAGTAAAGAGTGGCAAATACTTAATTCCCTAAAAGATGATAACTCAATAGTTATTAAGCCCACCGACAAGGGTGGGGCATTGGTAATCATGGACAAGGACTACTATGTTAAAGAAATCAGATCACAATTGCACGACACAACGAGTTACCAACAAATAGAAGGAAATCCCATTCAGCGTTTACAGACTACCTTAAGTGCACTTAACAAGGATGCCCTGGAGAGAGGCATTATCTCTGAGGGAGAGTATAGGTATATGAATAAGAAATATCCTACTATTCCGGTCTTTTATACTCTCCCAAAGATCCATAAAAATTTAGAAGCCCCACCAGGGAGACCCATAGTTAGTGGAACAAATTCAGTCTTACAACCGCCAGCAGTGATCCTTGATAAATATTTGATCAAATATGTACCACAACAGAAATCGTATATTAAAGACACGAATGAATTTCTTAAATTGATAGATCATCTTACAATTGAGGAACACACAGAGGTCTGGCTAGTCACACTAGACGTCCAGTCGTTATATACATCAATCACCCATGCCGAAGGCATAGAGGCAGTAGAATGGACACTAGACCAAGATGATGCACTAACAATATACTCTGATACAAAGAGATACATCTTGGAACTATTACAATTTGTCTTAACTGAAAATTACTTCCTATTCGAGGATAAGTATTACAGACAAATAAAAGGGACGGCCATGGGCTCGAATGTAGCCCCCACCTATGCCAATATGTATATGAATAGGCTGGAGGAATTGTACATATATACCACTCCATTGTTCAAGAAGTGTATTACATGGAAGAGATTCATAGATGACGTGTTTGTTTGTTGGGGCAGGACAAAGACACAACTAGATACATTTTTCAACACTTTGAACATGCTAGACCCAATATCAAATTCACAATAACCTGTGATACAGGATCCGTACCATTACTCGACACCCGGGTACATTTACTTGACAACAAATTATACACCAACATTTATACCAAACCCACGGACAGGAATAATCTCCTCGATTACTCGAGTTACCATCCACAACATCTAAAGGATGGTTTACCGTACAGCCAACTCCTACGCGTTAGGAGAATAATTTCACAAGAAAGTCAAGTAGAACCAGGACTAGATTTGATCTGCAGAAAATTTATGAAAAGAGGCTATCCACCAGATTTAGTTAACAAGCACAAGGAGAGGGTTCAACTCATGAATAGGAGTGTAATACTTAACCCCACTAGAACCGAAAATAAAATTGAGAGAATACCCTTCATATCCCCGTACACTCCCTATAGTAGGGATATTAAAAATATTATTTTAAAACATTGGAATATTTTTGAAGGAGATATAAATCTTCAAATTGAGTTTGCAAATCCTCCACTCTTCTCCTATCGTAGGGCACAGAATTTGAAGGATAAACTAGTTCATTCAGATATTGGAAGCAGCAAAAAACAACGGAGATTTTTCTCTTAACCTAAAAAAGGCACTTTCCCATGCCTGAACTGCAGACATTGTAATAGCATTGTAACGGAGCTCCGTGTACTCCGACCGAGTACCCTCCGTTGATGGATGCTCCTAGCGCTCTCAGAGGACTCCAAGCACTGCAGACGACACCACAACCACCGCAGGCTCTACAACCGCCGTAGCTTAACTTGAGCCGCGCCGTCTTCCTTCCACCCTGGATCGGCTTCTGTCCTCCAGGACCGTGTGGGGAAGACCTCTCCTCCAGGAGAGCGTATCCGGAACAAGCTCTTACAAGAGCTAAGTGATTAAGAGCTCAGGGGAATATGCAGCGCATAGCAGTCCCCAGTGAGATATAGCAGTTCCCTCCAATAACGAGACAAGGCTATGTATTGAGGGTCAGAAGAGGTCTGAGGACTGGAACACCCAGCCTGCTTTTTATTAGGATAAGGTACACACAGGACACTCC
The DNA here is from genome assembly GCF_036172605.1 of Pelobates fuscus. NCBI lineage: Eukaryota > Metazoa > Chordata > Amphibia > Anura > Pelobatidae > Pelobates > Pelobates fuscus. The sequence continues at coordinate 104,015,566 of NC_086324.1, read as the reverse complement.
CAGGGGGAGGATGAAATTAATCAATAACAGCATAGTACATCCCACAGGTTCCCTCCCCTCAGATAAACAGTTAAACCAATTATTACATACAATAAAAATACAGTTTTCACATACACACTGTAACTTTAAAACCATACATTCAATTTCAATAAAAGTTGCATATTCAGACTCAGCATACATCAAACATAAACACTTCCAAAAATCAGCCAAATCCCTCCAGTGGATCAAAAGTTAGCTGGAAGTCCTTTATGACCGACTGCAAGCACAATTTCCTGCCCAAAACAGTTCCATAGATTTGGGCTGTGCGGCCGGTCAATTTCATGCCGAAAAACGACTAAGTCCCATTTCGAACGGGACTTAGTCTCTGGAGCTGCAAGTTCAGTATGGGAGAAGGTAAGGGTCAGCGGTGTTCGGCAAAATGTGTAGCCGATTTTGGTTCCACAGAATCTTTAGCATACACCGCTGACCGCATTCGAATGACTAAAATGGCCGCCGCCACGTGTTCGGCTGCCGAATGGCGGCCACCCAGCGCTCGGCAATTAACCTGCAGTAACCTCACAGCCTGGGAGGTAAATTGCCTGCACACTTTAGCTTCTGGGTGGTCCGCCTGTGTGGTACTTGGTTCAGTAAGCCCTATTTACTGAACCAAGTGGGGGAAAGCCAGGGGCAAGTTATTTTACAGGTCTGGGGACATAGTCTTAAAGGGACATTGTTCAGCAAAGTCACAATATGTCCCCAGACGGTTCTTAAAGGGCCATACACACCCAATAAATGTTAATAAGTTTTCAGGGGCACAATCTTCCAGGGGCCATAGTCATGAGGCAGGAGGCTGGCAAACATGCTTCTCCACAATCCAGGGAAGCAGGGCAATTTCTCATTTAAAGGGCCAGTTACAAATAGCGATTTGTAACACATCTCCCCTTTGGGGGGAAGACTAACCAGGCACCTGACCTTCTGTCGGTCAGTGCCTCCGTTAGTCGATCCACCAACCCACAATAACCAAATGCCAGAGTAGCCCACCCACAACAAACAGGTACAAGGGTGACCCACCCACAAGACACAATTACTGCACCTGGGTATTTTGCTGTGGTGATGTGGTAACATGCTGTGGGGACTTGCGGGAGGGCAGAGGCCGACTGTACTCTGCCCTGCTGCCAGCTCTTCTGCTGGGATAGCCTGCAGGACATCAGGCTCTGGACCAGCGACAAAGGTAGGGCAGAGGCCGACTGCACTCTGCCCAGCTGCCAGCTCTTCTGCTGGGGTAGCCTGCAGGACATCAGGCTCTGGACCAGGGACAAAGGTAGGGCAGAGGCCGACTGCACTCTGCCCAGCTGCCAGCTCTTCTGCTGGGGTAGCCTGCGGGACATCAGGCTCTGGACCAGGGACAAAGGTAGGGCAGAGGCCGACTGCACTCTGCCCAGCTGCCAGCTCGTCTGCTGGGGTACTGAGACCATAGTCCGGCTCAGTAGCCAAGGGAACATGGACGTCAGTAGGGGTTAACATCGCCTCCGTTAACCCTGGTGCCACGCTAGGAGTTAGCTGGGGAGGGGAATTTGTACTTACCCCCTCCTCCTGTTGTCCCGGTGAGAGCAGTTGGGGATCTGGACAGGTTGTCCAGCATCCCTGGAGGTCAGGCACAGAGACCACGGTCCCATCTGTGCCGTCTGGGGGATTGGTGTCTCCCCTTGTTAGGGTAAGCTGCCGCTGGGGAGAGGGGGTGCTGTGCTCCTTTCCTGGAAACACAGGCTGCCGCTGGAGAGGGAGACCGCCTGTCTCCACTACCGTAACATTGTCCTGTTGCTGTAGAGAGGGACCAACTGTCTCTGCTCTCTGTAGGACACACTGCTGCTGGGGGGGAAGGTCGACACCTTCGGCCCCCTGGGGTACACACTGCTGCTGGAGAGGGAGACCGCCTGTCTCCACTCCCTTACCATTGTCCTGTTGCTGTAGAGAGGGACCAACTGTCTCTGCTCTCTGTAGGACACACTGCTGCTGGGGGGGAAGGACGGCACCTTCGGCCCCCTGTGGTACACACTGCCGCTGGGGAGGAAGGACGACACCTTCGGCTCCCTGACACTCACTCTGGGGTTGGGGATCTTCCCAGTAAACCTCTACGATATCCTTCCAGCTGAAGGGCTCTAGACCTGGTTCTGCTTGTCGGGTAGGTTGGGGCTGCACGGAGCTGAGCAGGTGTAGGTAGTCTTGCTCCAGCTCCCACTCCCTTGTTACCAGGTGGGTCATGTCTTTTCTCACCTCGCGTTCGTCAGCCCAGACATACATGCCCATCCGGTAGTCGTAGATGTCCCAAAACCTAAACTCCTCTGTGCTGCCGAAATCAAGCTCCTCCGCCATGGCATCCTGAAGTAGGCCAGGACCATCATAATCATCCCCCTCCGGTAAGTCGTGCTCGGCTGTCCAGGGAGTAAGTCGGATGGTATGCCACCAGAGGGCCTGGTATGCGTTGTCTAGCCTGATCTCTTGCCATACCAGGGTCTCCAGTCTTGCCACCCACTCATCTAGGGGTTGCTCTCCCAATAGACCCATTCACTTTGCCACACGCTTCTGTAGCCGCTGCTCATCACTGGGGAGCCTCTCACCTCGCCGCCACTGGGCATCTTCCAGGGCATCATACCAGAGTTCCCTTCTGGCTGCATCCCTGTAATCTGCGGCCTCCTTCTCCTCCTCATCATGGAACGCTGTCCGCAAACCAGCTGATTCCATCCTGTTGTAGCCAGGGGCGCTGCCCAATGGCTAGCGTTGCCCTCAATTGTAACTCCAAACGTTACCAGTGTCTCTGAGCTGCTTCTCCTCGCACTAGGACGCCATCCCACCGCTGCCACCAATGTAACGGATCGCCTGTACTCCGACCGAGTACCCTCCGTTGATGGATGCTCCTAGCGCTCTCAGAGGACTCCAAGCACTGCAGACGACACCACAACCACCGCAGGCTCTACAACCGCCGTAGCTTAACTTGAGCCGCGCCGTCTTCCTTCCACCCTGGATCGGCTTCTGTCCTCCAGGACCGTGTGGGGAAGACCTCTCCTCCAGGAGAGCGTATCCGGAACAAGCTCTTACAAGAGCTAAGTGATTAAGAGCTCAGGGGAATATGCAGCACATAGCAGTCCCCAGTGAGATATAGCAGTTCCCTCCAATAACGAGACAAGGCTACGTATTGAGGGTCAGAAGAGGTCTGAGGACTGGAACACCCAGCCTGCTTTTTATTAGGATAAGGTACACACAGGACACTCCCAGGGGGAGGATGAAATTAATCAATAACAGCATAGTACATCCCACAGGTTCCCTCCCCTCAGATAAACAGTTAAACCAATTATTACATACAATAAAAATACAGTTTTCACATACACACTGTAACTTTAAAACCATACATTCAATTTCAATAAAAGTTGCATATTCAGACTCAGCATACATCAAACATAAACACTTCCAAAAATCAGCCAAATCCCTCCAGTGGATCAAAAGTTAGCTGGAAGTCCTTTATGACCGACCGCAAGCACAATTTCCTGCCCAAAACAGTTCCATAGATTTGGGCTGTGCGGCCGGTCAATTTCATGCCGAAAAACGACTAAGTCCCATTACTGCAAGTTCAGTATGGGAGAAGGTAAGGGTCAGCGGTGTTCGGCAAAATGTGTAGCCGATTTTGGTTCCACAGAATCTTTAGCATACACCGCTGACCGCATTCGAATGACTAAAATGGCCGCCGCCACGTGTTCGGCTGCCGAATGGCGGCCACCCAGCGCTCGGCAATTAACCTGCAGTAACCTCACAGCCTGGGAGGTAAATTGCCTGCACACTTTAGCTTCTGGGTGGTCCGCCTGTGTGGTACTTGATTCAGTAAGCCCTATTTACTGAACCAAGTGGGGGAAAGCCAGGGGCAAGTTATTTTACAGGTCTGGGGACATAGTCTTAAAGGGACATTGTTCAGCAAAGTCACAATATGTCCCCAGACGGTTCTTAAAGGGCCATACACACCCAATAAATGTTAATAAGTTTTCAGGGGCACAATCTTCCAGGGGCCATAGTCATGAGGCAGGAGGCTGGCAAACATGCTTCTCCACAATCCAGGGAAGCAGGGCAATTTCTCATTTAAAGGGCCAGTTACAAATAGCGATTTGTAACAAGCATTATCAGGGGTGAATATTTTGCCCACCCTCTATCGGGTAAACAATTTAAAATCTCAGATTACTTTACATGTAACTCAGATTATGTGGTGTACATATTGAAATGTCCCTGTGGTTTTCTTTATGTTGGAGAAACTATAAGACCAGTTTAAGAACGCATCGGAGAACATAATAGAGACATTAGAGCTGCTATACAAAAGGGAACATGTGTTAAACCAGTGCCGAGACATTTTATACAACACGGTCACAGCGTTAATCAACTACGCTTTCAGGTGATCGATACCGTCAAGCCCTTACGCAGGGGTGGTGATAGACAAAAGGCACTTCTATGTAAGGAGACCAAGTGGATCAGTATCTTGGAAACATTACATCCACAAGGCTTAAATGAGGACTATGATCTGAAACATTTCTTATAATAATGGCTCTAACCGTTGAATTCAGTTTTATATGCTTTTCATGTAGCACTGAGTAACTATCATAACACTATCATTTTATATTTTTAATATCAGATTTTGACCAAGATTGGTCCGCCTGGCTCCCTGTCTCTTTCTATGGCTCTGACAATATTGACCAACGTTGGTCCGCAACCCGATCAGAAAAGGGGTCCACACTCAGAATAACCACGGATATGTTTCATGGGTTCCACCACTGGTGAGTATGTCTCTTTCTCAAAGGAGTGGCAGACAGTCCATCTCTGAGGGGCTGTTACAATGGTGCAGTTCATCATAAAATAGAAGAATATTTATGCTTAATTCTAATCATGGTCTTTTTACGCATCAAATACGTTTCATGGTAAATAAAATAAGAATACAAATATTTTTGTGTTTTGACACATAATTGAACTAACACCTTGAGATACACCACCAAGGATTAATTTCTGTCATGGGAATAAGGAGATGTGTCTTTAAAAATTTGATATAAGTTACCAACAATTGTTCCTCCATATGCCTTGCCCTTTGGAGCAGATATCTCCTTCCATTTAATTATGTGTTGTATTTTCTTGCACTTTCTTGGCATAAGAATCCCAGTAATAAACCAATATTGCACTTTCTTGGTATAAGAGTCCCAGCAACAAATCAATATGACATAGATGCTATATTTTGGGTTACTGTTACATTCAGAAATAGAGATATTACATAGCTTTATGTCTATGGGAACTGTAAAATATAATTGAATAAAGGGACTATGTCTCTTTAAATACAGTGGTGAGCGTACAACGGCCGTATTATCCGACTGCAATATGAATACATGCAATCTGTGAAGCATATTTCCCTTCCAGTACTTAACCACATATAAAATATACTATTCATTATAACCTTTGTTTTTATTTTTCCCTTTATTAATGCTTTTAGAGTTTTCTATGTATTTGTCAATAAAGTTGGGACAAAGTGTAGGTTTGTAAATGTATCAATAAAGTTGTTCTAAGGGCTCCGTGCAATGCAGCACATCCATGCCGAGCAACATGTGACGTCATATTAGCGCGACCCGCGAGAGAGGGCGGGTGCGCCGTATGGACATAAAAAGCACCTCACACTTTCTTCCTACAGGGCCATTGAAGGGATCATTGGATCCCGAGCGCGCAGCCCAGCACCCCACCGACAACCCAGTGAGACCCTCTGCCTCATCCAGCGGACACAGGAGGACTGACTGGACGCTTCTCCATTTGCCACAGACCGGAAATAATCCTCTATCTTTGGATTCATCTGATCGTTAATGAGAGAATTTCAAACTTCAAATTTTGGTGAGATCAAACCATAAAGCATTGGAGAGACATTTATATACTACCATCAGTGTGTACACACTCGGACTGTAAATATTTTCTTTTTTTCCTTTTTCTTTCTTTTGTCCTTTTTTTTCATATTTTTGGATATATCCTTTTTTTACATTTTTCTCAACACTGTTCTGCTGATGGACTTTTGTATATATTTTGTACAGCGGATAGAGGACTCTCTACCATATAGTGCCTTTTGGCACGCTCTTAACTGACATTGTAGGATTGTATTGGGGTCTTATTGTGGATTGTTTAGTATATTTATTGCTATCAAGGTGTTCACGATTTGATATATATCATTCATTATAGGAATTATTTTCTGAGATATTTATTATCTCTACATATTCAATATTCTAGGGACAGCGGGGTATTACAGGAAGTTTGTTCCCAATTATAGCGCCCTGGCCAAACCCCTCACTGACCTGACCCGTAAGAACCTTCCCCGCCAAGTAAACTGGACCCCGGAGTGTGAGCAGGCATTCCAACACCTGAAAAATGCACTGATAAATGCCCCTGTCTTGGCAGCTCCCAATCCAACTAAACGATTTCTTGTTCACACAGACGCTTCTATGTTTGGATTGGGGGCAGTACCAAGCCAAGTCGGGGCCGATGGCGGAGAACATCCCGTGGCTTACATCAGTCGCAAACTGTTACCTCGAGAAGAAAGCTATGCCGCCATCGAAAAGGAATGCCTGGCTGTGGTGTGGGCCCTAAAGAAACTGCAGCCCTATCTGTATGGACAGCCCTTTTCCTTGCTCCCATATAACAACCCGTTGGTATGGCTGAACCGGGTGGCTGGGGACAATGCTAGGCTGCTGCGCTGGAGCTTGGCGCTACAGCCCTTTGATTTTAATATTCAGTACCGCCCGGGTAAGCAGAATGGAAATGCTGACGGGTTGTCAAGACAAACTGACCTGGAAAAATGATCCGTGAGCCCCCGGACATCCCCAAGCCGATCCGTGTTGGATCAGACTGTGTATGCCGGCTTGTGGGCAAGGGGGAGCAGTGTAGTGGATGGCACTGGGCTGTCCTACAAAGTTCATGTGAATGACTGTATTCGTGTACATTGCCAGTTTTATATGTGTTTAAAAGAAATGTATTCCTCTGATTGTTCGGTAGAATCATTCGAATAAAGTAGGGGAATGAAACTACCGAAAAACCAGACCTCCCCTGTGTGAAGTGTGCCTTCAATTACCCGTGGCAACAATGTTGCAAACGGGTAATTAACAAGCTATGCAGTAGGTCATTTGTCTCCGGGTGGCCGCCATTCGGGAAATGAACACGTGGTGGCGGCCATTTTGCAAACTCCCGAACAGCGGTGTTTTGCCGTCGAGTGTCTGGAACCCAAATCGGACACTCGACTAGGCGAATACTGCTGAGACCTCCAGACTTCCAGTAGTTCGTGTGGGAACTACCGAACAACCCGCCATTCGGTAGAAAGAACCCCACGAACTAGGGGATTCATTCGAATCCTCCTTAGGCTCCATAGCCCAGGCCATTCGCCTGTTTTATTCCCTTGTCTGTGACCGACCGCAGGGCCAAAATGCATGGAACGGTTTTCGGATACTTTACCCATGCGGTCGGTCAAATCTTCACTTGCTCATAACTCCCGAACCCCTGGTCAGATCTGGGTGATTTTTGAGTATGTTACTCACCCAGATCAGGGCTATCATTTAAAGGGGTAACCATAAGTTTAGGGGTACATCCAGGAACTGGGGGAATCTGAGTACAGTGAAAAGGGGATTATGATGTAAAGGAATGGGGTGAAGAGTCAGCGCTACGTAGCCACAGAGAAATATAGTTTAGAACGGCTGCACACCTTAAAAGGGGAGTTCCCCTAATCCCCTTATATAAGTAACATAAAACAAGAAAACAGAAATGAAAAGGGTGCGCCTAACTTACATAAAAATAATATTATGCATAAATAAAATAATAATAAAATAATAGTCCAAAGTCCTACAATAAGTCCGAAGTGGTAAGTTCCACAAAGTATGGAGGATGCTTGAGGATGATGTCAGTCTTTACGCCTATGCACTTGTAGTTCGGTGATGATATGTGAAGATAAAAGCAGGAAAACAAAAATCCCAATGGTACAGTATGTCAGCAAGGTGAAAGGGGATAAAATAGTGATAATGAAAATTACTCACAATTTTCAGAGCTAAAATCCAGCTCTGATATTATATGCGTGAAGTGGAATGATCCCCACTCAAGGATATATAGGGTGACGCTGGTCAGCAAGTAGTGCAGGTGAAAAGTCCAGCGATGATCCGGCTCGGCCGATAATAAGAGAAAATAAAATATAGTGCTCTCTGTATGGCAGATAAAAATGCTAGAAGAAAATAAAAATATACTCACAGTATATAGAGCAGGCTGAACTGCTTGGTGTAAGCGTATGGGTGGTATAATGACCACCTATGGATTCTTTGCGCTATTGCGTGGGTTATAAAATATAAGTAAGGTCAGGTTAAAAAAGGTAAAAAAAAGGATATTTAAAGGAATATGGCAAACAAGATATTTTGGTGCCAAAAATTCCTTTATTACAAATATAAAATATAAAATATAAAATGTATAATATCTAGACGCGTTTCGCCTAAAGAGGCTTCTTCAAGTAGATAATAGAAAACATAACCTGACATACATGAACTTATATAGGGTACAATAGTATTAGTAAAATTTGAATATCCCGCCAAAATGGCGTCATTACCATAATTAGCATAAAACATAAAATATAATAAAAGTGTTTTTTAAACACAATAGGATAAAATATTATAAGAGGCCAATCTTATGGGACCAGAAAGAACAGGAAAAGAGGCTTTAATCCTGTAAAAAATGATATATTAAGAACGAATTAAGAAATTAGCATAAAAAAATAAAAATAACTTTTACAGGTATAAAAGTGAAGCTATAACCCAAACTAACTGAGTAGTAATAATGGTTTATAAAAACGAAGCTTGTAGCTTGATAAATTAAAGAAAGAAAACGGGTCACGTGACGCGCGACTAGAATACTTCCGCGTCACGTGACTGATGCGTTCCAAGTGAGTGGAACGCATACGTGTCGGCTAAATAGCCGACCAAAAAATACAATGTGTTTAGATAAATTAGCATACTCCCTGGAGGGGATAATGGGGATATAAACAGGGAGGGGGATAAAACTTTGGCACAGTGAGGGAAATTATAATTGTCAACAAATTTGATTACGGTTAACATCATATATGTATATCTTGGGGAAGGTTAACTAAACTGTGAAATACAAAGTTTATAAAAACATAATAAAGATAATAAAATTAATAAAAATATATGAAATGTAGTTAGTACATGTGAAGAAATGACTATATTGTTCGGTATTTTTTTGCATAGTTCTTGCTTTTTTGTGTATTTTTCATTCGGCAGATGGGACTGCCGAACAGAGACCACCCCTGGCTCACTTAACTTCAAAGCCGGCATCACTTTCACCCTCTATGTGTGCGGTCAGCGTTCGTACTGTTGAACGCCACGTGGCAGAGAAAACCGCGGCCATCTTTTTTTTCGTCAAACAAAGGCAGCGGGACTTGGTCGTCGAGTGTCTGGAACTAAAATCGGACACTTGACTTCCCAAACACCGGTCTCAATCATACGAACGCTGGAACTAGTGATACCGATTAGCTAGGAGAGCGCTATTCGGTACAAATATGCACACGAATGAGGGGAACAATCGCTGCTAGGAGCCAGGGGAATTCATTCGGTACTTTTATTCATTTTTCCCTTTTTCTAAAGTGACCGGCAAAACCACACGAACCTCTGGAACTTTTTTGGGCAGTCCACCCACGGTGAACCGGTCACAAAGGACTTCCATACTTTTTGCGAACCCCTGAACCGATCCGGGTGAAATTTGGATATGTTGGTCACCCGGATCGGGGCTATCAGGGGACATAGGATTTGTGGGGATACCCCAGGTATAAAGGGGTGTTCCAGAAATTGGGGAAAATAGTGAATTTTCAGCCTGGAGATAATTAGGTTGTTACTATATCAGACCTGATTATCTCCAGGACTAGGGGAGGGAATTGCCTGTTTGTATTGGGTGTGTTTTATATTTTTACTGTTCGGGATTGGATAAATGTTACTCCTCCCTGTGGGATGTCCCCTTGCATGGGGACCTGCATAAAAAGCCATGTGTGTGAATAAACGTTAGTTCTGCTTGTATCCTGAACCTGGACTCTGACTGTTATTTGGAATTCGTATGCTGTAACAAGGGAATTATCTTATGCAGCTGTTATATTCCGTATGGATTTCGTTTCCTGTAACTACCGAACCGGACTCTCGCTACCTTAGGCTCTGACTGTCCGGGAGGAAACTACCGAACTCGGTTTGGCTAAACTTGGTTTCCTTACAACTGGTGGCAGCGGAGGGATTCGAATCCCGAATGGACATTGCAAACCAAGCAAGGGAATGAATGGCTCAGCAGTACCAGCTACTTAAAAGAACCACACTAAAGGATTTACTGGAAGCTTGAGGCAGAGTGGCAAGTAACAAGACAAAAGCCACGTTAATTGCAGAATTAATACAGAGCGATAATACCAGCAATACAGAAATGGATCAAGAGGAAGAAAACGTGATGCAAAAGGACATCCGATGGATGCTCAGTCTGTTGGGACCCAGCCCAACTACAGAGGCGGTTCTGCAGGTCATGGCACAAGCCAGACAATCGCAAAAAGAGCGAGAGGACCGGGACAGACCGTCACAGGGAGATTTACTACACTCCCCGGGAAGTACTGGGGAAATACCAAAGAAGGTAAATTATGCAGCCTTTAAATCTTTTAATGACAATGAGATGGAAATTGACAGTTACTTGCAAGACTTTGAACGCCAATGTGCACTGGAGGGATTAGACTCCACGAAATGGGCTGCAGTCATTAGCAGTAAATTGTCAGGTAGAGCAGCCGAGGCGCTGCGAGCAGTACCTGAGGGGGACATACATAATTATGAAAAAATAAAAGACATTTTGTTGGCCAGATATGCTGTAACTCCGGAGGCATACCGGAAAAAGTTTAGAGATCTGAGGAAGACTGGGAGAGATTCCCATACGGAATGGGCGTTTCGGCTACAACGGGCGGCCCGCAATTGGATGAAGGGCTGCCAAGCAACCACTCTGGAGGATGCTTTGCAACTGATGTTACTGGAGCAGTTTTTTAATCACTCTGCAGAGGACATAAAAGACTGGGTTAAAGATAGAAAACCAAAAACTGTGGAGGAAGCCGCCAGGCTAGCGGATGAGTACCAGGATAACAGGAGGAAGGAGCAAGGGGTGAGCAGACCACCTTTTAAGCCTCACTACACGGCTCCAACAACCCCTACTCCTCCTAGACCCTCCATGAGTAACCCCTCACCGAACCCAGCAAACACACCTCGACCCCCTGCAGTGTGCCATTATTGCAAGCAACCAGGACATTATAAGAATCAGTGCCCTCGCTTAAACCGGGGAAGCTGGGAAAGGCAACCCCCACAACAACCCAAGGCAGCTGCTCATTGTGTGCAGCAAGAAAGCACAACCAGTGTCCCTAACCAAGAAGAACAGTGGAGTGTGTTACACGAGGTCAACCCAGTGCAAGCTGGGGGTGACAATCGGGACCACCACCGCCAATGGATTACCGTAGATGGCGTGGGGGCCCGGGCTCTGAGAGACTCTGGGGCTACTTTGACTGTGGTGCAACCTCACACGATCAGAGCGCAAGCTCGCACCGGACGCACAGTCGCTGTGAGGGTGGCTGGGGGCGCTATCCACAAACTGCCCACCGCCAATATCCTTGTTGATTGGGGTTCTGGGTCCAAACAGCTGGAGGTTGGGATTATGCAAGAACTACCCGCCGAGGTTTTGTTGGGAAATGATGTGGGATGCTTGACCTCCCAACTAGCCCGAGACCCCCCTGCCGAGGCATACCCGGTTACCACCCGAGCTCAAGCCAGACTGGAAGCTCCGCTGCACTCTGAGGAAAACCAGGTAAGAGTCGAAATACCCCCCTTACCCGATCCTCCCTGTCCCTTCTGGGATACCCCCCAGGGGTTTGAACAAGAACAGCGTACCGACCCCACATTAGAGGGTTATAGGAAGGCAGCGACCGTTACCCCAGGGAACAACCCGCACGAAAAGTTTGAGTGGTATAAGGGATTGCTGTATAGAGTGACCGAGGGGGTGGGACAGGGGGCCACCCAGGTCATCAAAAGACAGTTAATTGTACCCCGTAAATTCCGGGCTGAGTTGTTAAAGCTCAGTCATGACATTCCCCTAGCAGGACATTTAGGGGTTAAAAAGACAAGGGACAGGTTAACCCAAACATTCTTCTGGCCCAGGGTCACCCAGGACCTCAAGTATTATTGCAGGACGTACGACGTCTGCCAAAGGATAGGAAAAAGGGGAGACCTTCGGAAGGCCAAACTCCACCCATTGCCCATTATAGAACAGCCCTTTCACCGAGTAGCGGTAGATTTAATAGGACCCCTCAGCCGACCCAGCCAGTCGGGCAAAAAGTTCATACTAACCGTGGTCGACTACGCCACTAGATACCCGGAGGCAGTCGCCCTCCCCAATATAGAGGCAGAAACCGTGGCAGAAGCCCTTATTCAAATATTCACCCGAGTAGGTTTCCCACAGGAGATCCTTTCCGATCGGGGAACTCAGTTCACGGCTACCCTGACACAACAATTGTGGCAGAGCTGTGGAGTGAAACCCCTGTTCAGCGCCCCGTACCATCCCCAGACTAACGGGCTCTGTGAACGTTTCAATGGCACTCTAAAACAGATGCTAAAAACCTTTACGGAGTCCCACAAGAATTGGGAAAAGTTCCTTCCCCACCTTCTGTTTGCCTACCGTGAGGTGCCCCAGGCCTCCACTGGGTTTTCTCCCTTCGAACTCCTGTACGGGAGAAAAGTTCGGGGCCCACTGGAGCTCGTACGGGAACACTGGGAGGGCAATACAGATGAGGGGGGAGTCCCTATCGTCCAGTATGTCCTAGAGTTCCGGGACCGTCTGCGGGCGCTCACCGCATCGGTTCGGGAGAACCTGCAGACGGCCCAGGAGGACCAGAGGAAATGGTACGATAGGGGAGCCCAAGATAGAGTGCTGGACTTAGGGCAGAAGGTATTGGCTTTGAGACCAGTTAAAAAGGATAAGCTGCAAGCAGCCTGGCAGGGCCCATTCAAGGTAGTAGAACGGGTTAGCGAGACTACCTACATCGTGAGCAAATGCTCAGATGAAAGGCTGACCAAAGCCTTCCATGTGAATATGCTCAAACCATATTTTGAGAGGACAGAAGATGTGGGCGCCGTGTGTGCCCCCGCCACGGAAGATAGTGAGGGACTACCCCTCCCAGATTTACTAGACACCGCCCCCTGTACTATTGACCAAGTAAGCTTGGGTCAAAATTTAAACCCCCTAGAGAAGGGTGAGGCCACGCAACTGCTGCAGAGATACCGAGAGATGTTTTCAGCCACCCCTGGCTATACCTCCGCTGCGGTACACCGCGTGGAAACCCAGGGAGAGACGCCACTGCGGCAACAACCATATCGAATCCCGGAAGCAGTGCGTGAGGGTATGCTCACCGAGTTAAGGGATATGTTACAGTTAGGGGTAATAGAACCCTCGCAAAGTCCTTGGGCCTCCCCGGTAGTACTAGTACCGAAGCGCGACGGCACCACGCGCTTCTGTGTAGACTATCGGAGGCTTAACGATCGTACCATAACAGACGCCTACCCCATGCCCAGAATAGATGAGCTCTTAGACCGTATGGCGGGGGGGAACTACTTGACTACCCTGGACCTGTGCAAAGGTTATTGGCAGATCCCCTTGGAGCCTGCGGCCATCCCCAAGTCGGCATTCGTCACCCCTTTCGGGCTATACCAATTCAAGGTTATGCCCTTTGGGATGAAGAATGCCCCGGCTACGTTTCAGAGGATGGCCGATAGGCTCCTGGAGGGGTTTCAGGACTTCGCATGCGCGTATCTAGATGATATTGCCGTCTACAGCCGCACATGGGGAGACCATCTGGGTCATGTGTCCAGGGTACTCAAACGAATTCACCTCGCAGGGCTCACGTTAAAACCCGACAAATGTCACGTAGGACTAGCCGAGGCGCAGTATCTCGCCCACCGGGTGGGCTCCGGTAGACAGCGTCCAGAACCAGCTAAGGTAGAGGCCATAGCGAACTGGCCCCAACCTCGGACCAAAACCCAGGTACTAGCCTTCTTAGGGACGGCCGGTTATTATAGAAAGTTTGTCCCAGAGTACAGCGCCCTGGCCAAACCCCTCACCGACCTTACCAAGAAGGCCCTTCCCAAACAGGTTTCCTGGACCCCAGAGTGCACGGACGCTTTCCAGAAGCTTAAAGCGGCATTGAGTGAGGCTCCTGTGTTGGCAGCACCCGACTACACTAAACAATTTCTTGTACACACAGATGCCTCCATGTTCGGACTGGGAGCCGTGCTAAGCCAAGTGGGAACAGACGGCATGGAGCACCCGGTGGCATACCTCAGTCGTAAACTGTTACCCCGAGAAGTCAGCTATGCCACCGTAGAAAAAGAATGCTTGGCCCTCGTGTGGGCACTCAAGAAGCTACAGCCCTATTTGTATGGGCGGGCATTTACCCTTATGACTGACCACAACCCCCTGGTATGGCTTAACCGGGTAGCTGGAGACAATCCCAGGCTATTGCGGTGGAGCCTAGCTCTTCAACCTTATAATTTTACTATGCAGTACCGGCCCGGCAAACAAAATGGTAATGCGGATGGCCTGTCACGCCAGACCGAACTGGACTCCTAAACCTCTACTTTTCTCGGACATCCCCAAGCCAACCCGACAGGGTCTAGGCGGGTATGCCGACTTATGGACTTATAGGGGAGCAGTGTGAAGAAATGACTATATTGTTCGGTATTTTTTTGCATAGTTCTTGCTTTTTTGTGTATTTTTCATTCGGCAGATGGGACTGCCGAACAGAGACCACCCCTGGCTCACTTAACTTCAAAGCATCACTTTCACCCTCTATGTGTGCGGTCAGCGTTCGTACTGTCGAACGCCACGTGGCAGAGAAAACCGCGGCCATCTTTTTTTTCGTCAAACAAAGGCAGCGGGACTTGGTCGTCGAGTGTCTGGAACTAAAATCGGACACTCGACTTCCCAAACACCGGTCTCAATCATACGAACGCTGGAACTAGTGATACCGATTAGCTAGGAGAGCGCTATTCGGTACAAATATGCACACGAATGAGGGGAACAATCGCTGCTAGGAGCCAGGGGAATTCATTCGGTACTTTTATTCATTTTTCCCTTTTTCTAAAGTGACCGGCAAAACCACACGAACCTCTGGAACTATTTTGGGCAGTCCACCCACGGTGAACCGGTCACAAAGGACTTCCATACTTTTTGCGAACCCCTGAACCGATCCGGGTGAAATTTGGATATGTTGGTCACCCGGATCGGGGCTATCAGGGGACATAGGATTTGTGGGGATACCCCAGGTATAAAGGGGTGTTCCAGAAATTGGGGAAAATAGTGAATTTTCAGCCTGGAGATAATTAGGTTGTTACTATATCAGACCTGATTATCTCCAGGACTAGGGGAGGGAACTGTCTGTTTGTATTGGGTGTGTTTTATATTTTTACTGTTCGGGATTGGATAAATGTTACTCCTCCCTGTGGGATGTCCCCTTGCATGGGGACCTGCATAAAAAGCCATGTGTGTGAATAAACGTTAGTTCTGCTTGTATCCTGAACCTGGACTCTGACTGTTATTTGGAATTCGTATGCTGTAACAAGGGAATTATCTTATGCAGCTGTTATATTCCGTATGGATTTCGTTTCCTGTAACTACCGAACCGGACTCTCGCTACCTTAGGCTCTGACTGTCCGGGAGGAAACTACCGAACTCGGTTTGGCTAAACTTGGTTTCCTTACAGTACATACTCATATACGGTAAGTAATATTTGTGTAGATAAACAATGATTGGAATGAGGAGCAGAAAGTAGTAGAAAAGTTATTGTTGCTGTGTAATAAAAAAGTTATTGTTACTGTGTAATAAAAAATTTATTGCTACCATCATTAATATCATAAAGGATTAGAGGGGCATTTTTTATTTTTATAAAAAGTTAAAAAGGTCAAAGTCTATATTGAGACCTTTTGGAGTAAGGGTTTTTAGGTTATAGACCCACTCCATTTCTTTTTTTCCCAGAATCTTTTTGATGTCACCTCCTCTCCATGGGACATTACATATATCTATACCAATGCATTTTAAAAGTTTTGGATTTTTATTGTGTTTCAGAAAGTGCTTAGATACCGAATGGTTATCATAGCCTTTTGCAATGTTGCGACAATGTTCGGCCAGTCTTGTTTTTAGATCTCTAGTGGTCATACCTACATATTGTAAGCCACATGGGCATTCTAATAGATAAATGACGTTTTTTGTATTGCAGTGAATAAAGTGTTTTATCTGATAGTTTTTTTGTGTAATTGATGATTTAAAATAAGTAGTTTTAGACTTAATAATGTCACTGGTGCGTTTACATACTATGCACTTGTTGCATTTAAAAAAACCACTAGGTTTAGGTAAAAAAGTAAGAAAGTTAGGAGGGGGTTTATCGTATTTTTGTTTGGTATAGTTAGTTGTGAGGATGGACTTAAAGCTGGGTGCCCCTCTGAATATGACATGTGGATTATCTGGGATAACGCCAGCTAGAGTTTCATCCTGTTTTAATATATGCCAATGTTTCTTAATAATCTTCTTCATAGCATTGCTTTTGTTATTGAAGTCGAAAATAATTGGCAAAGATGGTGCATCTTTAGTGTCTTTTTTATTTTTGTATTCAAGAAGTTCTGATCTGTTTTTATCTTTATTATGATGTAAGCTGAGGGGAGGAGAGATGTGGGAGGTTACTGTAATAATTGTGGAAACTCCTCCCTTGCATGGGAGCATGCTTTATAAGGCACTGTGGAATAAAGCTTGTCAGTTCTGCTCCTGAAACTGTGTGTCGTCCAGTTATTGGGATTGCTGTTGGGATACCGCTGTATTATTTTATCTGCTGGAAACTCTGCTTGTGGATTTACAATTGCCTTGTTCCTGAGCCTCACTGGGATCTTAAATGGAGAATAGCTGTGGGATATCAGCTCTCCGCTACAGGGGGGGATACGACATATGTATCAAGTTATGGATAGGGGGCGCCTGAAAACACTCCCAGAAATACGGACGGAGTACACACTACCTACCAATACCATGTTCTCGTACTTACAACTAAAATCTTTTGTGGCAGACAAATTAGGTCACGAGAAAGATACAGAGGACACGATGAGCATGAGTAGGTTCGAACAACACTGTGTGGGCACTACAAACCTTAGAAAAACTCTCTCATGGGGATATCAGGAGCTAGTCGGGTCCCAATCACACTCACTACACAGGATAAAAATGGCATGGCATCTAGAGTTGGGGATAACAATTCCAGACGACACATGGGATGCCGCATACTCGGCACACAAGGGGCTTACAGCATGCAATACGCATCTGGAACTACAATGTAAAATAATGTACCGTTGGTATCTAGTGCTGGATAGACTACACAAGATGTGGCCCAACACTAGTAACAAATGTTAGAGGTGTGGGAGTGAGGCGGGAACGATGTTACACATTTGGTGGTCGTGCACCATACTTGATACATTCTGGAAGGAGGTAGCCCAACTACTACGTAAAGTATTGCCATCTCCACGGTTAGACAACCAACAAACTTGCATCTTGTTCATGTTGCCGAGTTGTACACCGAAACACATCAAGACGATAATATACCACACCATTGTATCAGCAAACTTGCTGATATCTAGACTTTGGAAAACAACGACACCTCCCTCTGTGGAGGGTCTGATAAAACATATAGAACAAAATTGGGAGTATGAACTTATGGCGATGACGCAATTCGGAACACGAACACATATTCACAAGGCACACGAAACATGGGTTGCATGTATCAAGCCCAAGGTTACAGAACCGGCGACCACTAATATGATTACCAGATAGAGGGTACATCACTTGACAAGAGATACTGCGAGTAGTATCGACAGAAACCACCAGGTGTGAGGGCTCACACCCCATTTAGCATGGAACATACCATAGAGCGAGGTGTGGGAATAGAATTGTGTACTCCATGCTCCTAGATAAAGGCAAGGGAAACCACTAACACCACACATCCATAAATGAACACCCAATGCAACCAGGTAAAATGCGCTTATGTGATACTCTGTAAAATGCTATAGAAAACTGGGTTCCGGGCACTGAAGACCCCCAGTCAGCAGTAAACCGTGTAGACAAATGTTAAAAGTACCCAGCTACATATGTATAATTGTGACTATCTGTAACCTGTCTTTTCCCCTACCCACTCACTCTTTTTATTTCTGTACCCCAACCTTCCCCAACGTTAATCGCCTCTGAAAAAAAAGTAAATAAACTTTAAATTACAAAAAAAACTTCTGCCCGACCAGAAAGCTACGGCTCCTGGCGTCCCGATCATATCATGTGCACTGGCACCTCTGGGCTGCCTGGAGATCCACCCGCACCAGGTGGCTGAGTTCCTCCAGTTGGTCCCTAAACTCCAGCACATATGGAATGATGGAGGTCCTTTCCTGATCCCCAGCTCCCTCCCAGTGCTCCCGCACTTGAACTAAGGGTCCCCTCACTCTTGGGCCGAACATTAGCTCGAACAGAGAGAACCCAGTCAATTCCTGTAGTACCTCCCAATAAACAAACAGGAGATGGGGCAGGAATCTCTCCCAATCCTTGCGAGTCGCTGCAAAGGTATGGAGCATTTGCTTCAACGTGCCATTGAAGCGCTCGCACAGGCTGTTGGTCTGGGGGTGGTAAGGGGAGCTCAGGATCGGTTTGATGCCGCATAGCTTCCACAGTTACTGGGTTATGTCGGCAGTAAATTGGGTGCCGTGGTCCGAGAGAATCTCCCGGGGAAAACCAACCTGAGAGAACACTCGCATCAGGGCTTCAGCCACAGTCTCTGCCTGGATATTGCTCAGTGCAACTTTCTCAGGATATCGAGTCACGAAGTCCACAATGGTTAGAATGTACTTCTTGCCAGAGGGACTAGGTTCAGCTAGGGGTATTATCATGTTGACAGCTACCCTACTTAACGGATCTTTGATAATAGATAATGGATGGAGGGGGGCCCTGTGCTGGTCCCCCCGCTTCCCCCCATCTCTGGCAGACATCCCCTTTCCCCAGCCCCTGTCCCTCTTCCCCAGCCCCTGTCCCCTTCAACAGCCCTTGTCTCCCTACTCAGCCCATTTCCCCCTCCTCAGCCCTGTCCCCTTACTCAGCCCCTATCCCCCTCCTCAGCCCCTGTCCCCCTACTCAGCCCCTGTTCCCTTACTTAGCCCCTGTCCCTAATCCCCAGCCCTGTCCCCTTACTCATCCCCTGTTCCTCTTCCCCAGCCCCTGTCCCCCTCCTCAGCCCTGTCCCCTTACTCTTTCCCAGCCCCTGTCCCTCTTCCCCAGCCCCTGTCCCCTTCCCCTGTCTCTCTTCCTCAGCCTCTGTCCCCTTACTCAGCCCCTGTCCCTCTCCTCAGCCTCTGTCCCCTTACTCAGCC
Source organism: Pelobates fuscus (assembly GCF_036172605.1). Taxonomy (NCBI): domain Eukaryota; kingdom Metazoa; phylum Chordata; class Amphibia; order Anura; family Pelobatidae; genus Pelobates; species Pelobates fuscus. The sequence goes on along the minus strand of NC_086324.1, from coordinate 103,996,058 downwards.
CCTGTCCCTAATCCCCTTCCCTGGCCCCTTACTCAGCCCCTGTCCCTCTTCCCAAGCACCTGTCCCCCTCCTCAGCCCTGTCCCCTTACTCTGCCCCTGTCCTCCATCCTCTGCCCTGCCCCCTTACTCAGCCCCTGTCCCTAATCCCCAGCTCTGTCACCCTCCTAAGACCTGTCCCCTTACTCTGCCCCTGTCCCCCTTCCTCTGCCCTGTCCCCTCCTCAGCCCCTGTCCCCATACTCAGCCCCGTCCCTCTTCCTCAGTCCTGTTCCCCTCCTCAGCCACTGTCCCCTTCCTAAACCCCTGCTCCCTCCCTCAACCCCTGTCCCCCTCCTCAGCCACTGTCCCCTTCCTAAACTCATGCCCCCGCCCTCAACCCTTGTCCCCTCTTCTCAGCCCCTGTCCCCCCTCCTCAACTGCTGTTCCCCCTCCTCAGCCCCTGTCCCTCTTCCCCAGCCCTGTCCCCTTACTCAGCCCCTGTCCCTCTTCCCCAGCACCTGTCCCCCCTCCCTCTGCCCCTTTCCTCCCTCCTCTGTATGGTGGTGCATTTCTATATATCCAAGTCTATATCGCATGGAAAAAGACACAGAATGAGCTATGGGTAGAGAGTCACAGAAAGGGGATGGGGTGGGGGGGGGGGGAGAAAGAGACACGCAAAAAGAATAGGGGGAGGAGACACACAAAGGGGTTGGGGAAAGATACACAAGGGGGGTTATAGGAGACACACAAGAGGGTGTAAGACATAGTAAAGGGGGATAAAATACACTAGAGGGTAAGAAAATCAAAAGGAGGGTTACAAGACACACAGATGAAGACACATTTTATTTTTTAAGGGTGGACGGCAAAATGCATCTTTGCCTGTGTAGCCAAATATCCTTGCACCAGCCCTGCCTATGAGGCATAGTCTTCTCCCCGAGAATGTAGTCATAAGTCATGTCTGGAAATGATTGAAAATCAAGCCTCTGAGTAGTTCTTTCATCATGTCAATTGAGGTTTCAGCAAAAAAATAAATTAAAAAAATCTCATACAAGAGATCATCCTATTTGACTCTACCACCAGTCTCCTTCTAGAATATTAACCCACATGTTAAGTTCTTTAGTGAACATTTAATATGCCCACTTTACTGATACCTATAATGATACCTATACATGTAATAGCAATAAGTGAGGCTATAGAATGCTATAAAGGAGCAGACAATTCTAGAATAGAAATAAGGATTTTACTCCGCAGCTTAAAGAAACAGCAGTGCTACCTTTGAATTCTGTGCTAACAAATCACTTTGAATGGAAACAGAAAAGTGGAAAAGTGGCGCTAAAAATCCAATAAAATGTACGATGTAAAAAATCCCAGTGCATCTAAAAACACCCAAGTGTTATGTCACAAAAAACACTTACATCAACAAATGAACACAAAGAAAAAGGTAGTTTGCGCACACAATGGTATATAGCTGTCTCTGGTTTTATATATGGAAGTTATAAGCATAAAAAACCATCATAGGGCAGTATGTATATACAACATTAAAAGTGAGAAATAACTTGGAACACTCACAATATAAAGAGACATGTGAGCCGGCTCTAAACTATGATGGCTTTTTCATCAATCCAATGTGGATGCAGAAACAAGGTACAGGTCCCCCAGAAGGTAGCAATATTTCTTTGGATAGCAATACAGGAACCAGGTATAAAGTAGGTAATAACTCTTTATTAAAACGTTTAAAAACCACAACGCGTTTCAATCTTACAACTTGTCTTCCTCAGGTGCATATGGTGACAGGTAAGCTTAGCAAATTTATATATCACATAAAATTAATGCAAAATAATCACACATGTGAAAGTAAAAACAGCCCCAACCCTTTTGTCCATATTAGGAAGTTCTGACTTCTATTTGCCACATTCAATATGGGGGAAAAAGTAGCTTTTATCTATAGACGTCCGGAAAGACCTTCTCAAGATGGCCGCGCAATGCAGCTAATCACGTGTTGTCGAATCACTTCCGGTTACGTCTAATGTATGTAATTCCGGCGGGCATCATCACCAAGGGGCTGCAAGCTCCGTTTGAACGTCCTCCTTAATCAGGGGGGTGTGTACACACTTGCCCTGTTGGTCCATAAAATTCAAATGAACAATACTCAAAAGTACCATGATTGAATAGGAAAGGAAGTAAGGGCAAGGGAATTAAGTAGATAAAAACTAGTTAGTATAGGAAATCAAAAAGAAATAGCACATTTGGTAGAACAATTAAGAATATAGTTAAGTTATAACACTAAAAATAGTTATAGACATTCACGCATAATAAAAAGTGATTTTACATATGTATCAAGTAAAAACCAAGTGATGTAATGAAAAGAAAGGTGTACTAAATTGATTAGAGGATTGGTCCAATATCATAAGGTAAGTTAAACTCTTAATTTTTATATTTCTGGAGGGTACTCTTCATCTGTATATGTTTGCATTGCTAAGCTTAGAGTGTTCCTTTAAAATTTCTATCTCGAAAACGTTAAACATCAGATAACCGGGCACCAGAAAACACCAAGGAATATGAAACCGTAGTGGTTACGGTGCTATAAGTGTCATTTTCAGCAAACAACCACAACAAATCTTGATTTAAGTAGGTTAGTGTTTACCTCACTAAAACCAGCAGGTGGCGATCGTGCTTCTCCAAGGCGTTGTAGGATAGAGATCTCAAGAAGAAGAAGAAGAAGGTCGCCTGTGAGTGATGATGTCATCGGCAGCCGGGTTAGTGTATTAGGTACTTCCTGTATCAGCAGTCTTGGGAGAGAGGCAGCTGTTTGAGGCTGCATTGAGAGGCAGCTGTGCTTGTGATTGACTCTTGTAAGACATTTTTGTTATCTTCTCTTCACTCTGGATGCCATTTCCTGACCAGATTCTTCATGTGAGAAAGCAGTGTTTCTTCCAGAATGGCTGTCTTGAAACTTACAGAACAGGTAAGACATGTAGTTTATGTTAAATGTGGCACATATTCACATAAATCCAAGCTTATAAAACGAGCGAAATGATCTTAACTTCTTCCAGTAAACACCTATTTTGCACAATATATATATATATATATATATATATATATATATATATATATATATATATATATATATATATTGTGCAAAATAGGTGTTTACTGGAAGAAGTTAAGATATGCAATTATTGATGTACTGGACTTTCTGTATATAATGTAATACATTATTCGCTGGCCCTCTTGCAAAACAATAAAAATAACTAGAAAAAGGATGAAAATATTTGAGCAGAATATGTAAAGTATGTGTCTTGGTGTAGTAGACCACTGCAGCTTGAAAACAACCGTTTAGCCAACTGTAAACTATTTTATTAAACTTGGAAGCCTAGTTGAGTCTATTATATTTTGTCATCTTTAACGTCTGATAACATTGTTACTTAGTATTCTACTTTGATGGACAGTAATCATCACCATTATTTAACTATTTTGATGCTCATTATCTGAACTGTTCAGACTGAGCAACATGTAGTCACATTAAAGTTAGATTTTGGGACACTGTATAGGATTTTGTGTCTCAGTTTGATTATTCCGTATAATTAATCACCTTCAAATTGCTGATTTTCTAAAATAAATACATCTTTATGATAATGCTTTACATATAAGAGTTTAATTGAAGGATAAGAGTCAGACAATGATTGGCTATGTTCTTCTTGTATACTTTTTTTCACACACATATTATTACATTTACTTATTTTATATTCTTCTAGTTCATTCCTACAACACCTTCTATGATTAAAATATTATGCACTTAAATTGCAAAGTGGAAACAATGGGGAGATGCCATTATAAAATTTATAACACTGTGTAAGCATACCAAAGAAATCTATATATGTGTTTCTTGGTAAATGTGATGATTATCATATGAATCTTGTCAGTGCCAGTGTGGTGACAATATGCACTTGCAACTTATGTATGATGTTTATGGTTACTTTGTCAGAAATTAGTACCAGTACAATTATTACAATATTTTATTTTGATTAAATATAAAATAAACATATTGATTCATGTGTAGTTATCTAGTTATTTTACTTATCATTTTAGTAAGTTGTGCATGTCTCAGTTAGTGCTTTATATAGCAGGTGATTTGTAATATTATGGTGATGGGTATTAATTAATGGTAATCCCTCATTACATCCTACATTTAAAATATATATGTATTCAGTATTTAAGTACCGTATATACTCGAGTATAAGTCGACCCGAATATAAGTCGAGACCCCTAATTTTACCCCAAAAAACTGGGAAAACGTATTGACTCGAGTATAAGACTAGGGTGGGAAATGCAGCAGCTACTGGTAAATTTCTAAATAAAATTATATCCCCAAAAAATTATATTAATTGAATATTTATTTACAGTGTGGATATAATAAATGCAGTGTGTTTGTGTGTGTGTCTGTATATGAATGCAGTGTGTGTATGAATGCAGTGTGTGTGATGCAGAGTGTATTTGTGTATGTGATGCAGAGCCTTGGTGGGGGGTGGTCATTTTTATTATTTTTTTTAATTATTATTATTTTTTTTAATATTATTTTTTTTGTTATATAATAATATTTTTATTATTTTTTTAATATTATTATTTACATTTTTATTCGTCCCCCCTCCCTGCTTGTTAGCTGGCCAGGGAGGGGGGCTCTCATTCCCTGGTGGTCCAGTGGATGGGCTGTGTAGGAGGGGGGCTGGCAGGAAGCTGTTACTTACCTTTCCTGCAGCTCCTGTCAGCTCCCTTCTCTCTCCTGCGGTCTGGTCAGCTCCCAGTGTAAGTCTCCCGGGCGCGCGGAGTGTTACCACGGTAACCTGTGGCAGCGCTCTGACCCTGCGGCTCTCGCGAGATTTACACTGGAGGAGAAGGGAGCTGACCAGACCGGCGCGGAGGAGAAGGGAGCTGACAGGAGCTGCAGGAAAGGTAAGTTACAGCTCGCTGCCAGCCCCCAACAGGACCATCGGGCTTGTAATAAGCCCGGTGGTCCTGGTCTGTATTATGGCAATGTAAGTTGCCATAATACAGACATTGACTCGAGTATAAGTCGAGTTGGGGGTTTTCAGCACAAAAAATGTACTGAAAAACTCGACTTATACTCGAGTATATACGGTACATTTAAGCACTGCATCCTGCCTATAAGCAAGAATTTAGCAAGTCATGTGTATCTAAACAGTTAGGGCATCTTGCTCAGACAATCACATGTGAAGTGTGTATGTGGTGTATGAACCTTTTTTAGCTTTATGGTGGAGTTGTTAGGATACCTAAAGTGGATCTACCACTTTTGGGGGTCTTTGCATATTTTGTAAAGACCCCTGAAGGTGGCATCACTACTTAGGGCCTGGTGGCATCGGCATGCACTGGACTGTAGTATACTTACCTGAAGCCAGGCCTGGACTGCCCATCGGGCACACCGGGCAAATGCCCGGTGGGCCGCGATGGCCGTGGGGCCGAGGCCGGCAGGGGAAGTCCCAGGATCTCCCCTGCCGGTCTATGCAGGGCCGGCACTATCCGAGCGCCGGCCCCGCTGTTTTCAATGATGGGCCGGTGGGGAGATCAAAGATCTCCCTCACCGGCCCACATAGAGAATATTCCGGCCGCCAGCAGGGAGAGAGGGAGGGAGCCAGGAGAGGACCCGGCGGAGCTCTATCTTGCAGCTCCGCTGGGTTCCTCTCGCGAGATCCGGCGTGTTGCCATGGCAACGACCGGATCTCGCGAGAGTGAACTCTAGCCAGCAGGCTAGAGTTCACTCACCCACTGGACCACCAGGGATGGTGTCACCGTGCCGGTTCCCCCTTCCCAGATACCACCATGCCGGTCCCCCCCTCCCAGGCTAAAAGGTAAGAAGGGAGGGGGGGACATAATGCATACTTGTTTTTTGTTTTTATCTACCCCCCAAACACACACACCACTCTCACAACCATCATCCACAGCACTCTCACACACAGCACTCTAACATACACATCACACACAGCACTCTCACACCCATCATCCACAGCACTCTCACACACAGCACTCTAACATACACATCACACACAGCACTCTCACACCCATCATCCACAGCACTCTCACACACAGCACTCTAACATACACATAACACACAGCACTCTCACACCCATCATCCACATCACTCTCACACACAGCATTCTAACATACACATCACACACAGCACTCTCACACCCATCATCCACAGCACTCTCAGACACAGCACTCTAACATGCACTCTCACACCCATCATCCACAGCACTCTCACACACAGCACTCTAACACACAGCACTCTAACATACACATCACACACAGCACTCTCACACTCATCATCCACAGCACTCACACACAGCACTCTAACATACACGGCACTCTCACACCCATCATCCACAGCACTCTCACACACACAGCACTCTAACATGCACTCTCACACACAGCACTCTAACATGCACTCTCACACCCATCATCCACAGCACTCTCACACACAGCACTCTAACATACACATCACACACAGCACTCTCACACTCATCATCCACAGCACTCTCACACACAGCACTCTAACATACACATCACACACAGCACTCTCACACTCATCATCCACAGCACTCACACACAGCACTCTAACATACACGGCACTCTCACACCCATCATCCACAGCACTCTCACACACACAGCACTCTAACATACACATCACACACAGCACTCCCACACACACAGCACTCCCACACACAGCACTCTCACACACACAGCACTCTAACATACACATCACACACATCACTCCCACACACAGCACTCTCACACACAGCACTCTCACACACAGCACTCTCACACACAGCACTCTCACACACACAGCACTCTCACACACAGCACTCTCACACACAGCACTCTCTCACAACAGCACTCTCTCACACACAGCACTCACACACACAGCACTCACACACACAGCACTCTCACACACAGCACTCTCACACATCATACACAGCACCCACACACGCAAATCACCCACAGCACCCTCACACACATCACACAGCATCCTCACACAAATCAATCACACACAGCACCCTCACACTCAGCACCCTCACACACATCACACCTCACATACACATTCTGCACCCCTCACATACACACAGAACCCCCCCCGACACACTGCACCACACACATACACAATACTTCCAAACATATTTATATATAATATATATATATATATATATATATATATATATATATATAAATATTCACACACACACTATAGCCTGTATGCACACTCTTGCTACATCCCCTATACACACATTCTCTTCAGCCCCTAGCCACATATGCATTACATTACACCACAAACACAACACGACTAAAACCGACCTTATAACAAAATACCACACCACAATCAGCTCACTCTGCACACACACAATGGCAGGCTCCCAAAACATGCACAATACTCTTTCCTGGCATTTTTGTCTCCTGGTATCCATTTATAGAGACACCAGAGACAAGTTGCAAGGAAACACAGTGCAAGCATGTTATTAAATTTGCTTGCGCTGTGCAGAACAAATACAGGGCTTTTTTCTCATGCTAGAGCTCTTCAGCAGAGCTCTGCGCATGGTCTGCCCTGGAAGAGCATTGAACCAACATGCTCACTTTGAGAGGGGGCGTGTTTGTCATTAATGATGACAAAACACACTCTCTCTGCCCCGCCCCCTTCTTAGTGGGCCGCTGTGATAAAAAAAATGCCCGGGCCGAATTTTTTTCCCAGTCCGGCCCTGCCTGAAGCTAACACTTGTGGCTGCTGCCATCTTCTTCCAGGGAACCCTCTTCAGCTGCTCGTGCTTTACCTACCAGGAGTTGTTTGCAATTGAAGAGGATGGTGCACGTACTTCCACCAGGGTGCTTCAGACCGGAAGGGACAAGTTTGCACAGAAATCCAATGGTAGTAAATACAAGTATCAAGGCACGTGATGGTTTATTTTTAAATGACAGTCTCTATTTGAAAAACAGAAACGGAGACATTTCGGCTGACAAACGCTCATGTAGGAGCTGAAGTTTTGTCTCCGTTTCTGTGTTTCAAAAAAAAAAAAGACTGCCTTTTAAAAAGAGACCATCAGGTGTGCCCGGATACTTGTATTTACTGTCAAGAGTTGCGTCAGTGGTGTGTATGTGCAATAATACTACACTAAGTATAGAGCATATCTTGCAATAAACAAGACAATGCCTGAATTCCACAGCTTCCACTCATGATGGCTGCAGGGATTGGGTAAAGTTGACAGTGGTGCTATGTCTTTTATCAACCTCAGACTTCACCATCAGACAAAGTAGCTGCTACTTTGCCTTATGATATCTTTGGATCCTTAGTGTTCCTGTCCCTAGTTATGTAGCCTCCCCCATGTCTCCCATTAAAATAAAATGTGTATTTTTACTAACCTTTTTCCAGTGCCGAGGCTCTTTACCACTTACCCATGATACTATGGAGGATTCATGGTCTCCTCCAGCATGGTCAATAGAGGAGCACTGGGTACCTGGTGTGCATGTGCAGCAAGTGCTGCTCACACATCTAAGCTTTCTCATAGGAAAATATTTAATCAATGCTTTCCTATGTGGGCTTTTTAGTCATGTGACCGGATTTTACTTGGTTATTCCAGTGGAAGTGCCTCCAGTGTCTGTCAGTGTTACAGCCACTGGAGGTGTGTTTTACCCTTAGAGGTTAACATTTCTGTTTTTGCAGATTTTTTATTTTTATTTTACCTTGAATGGTTAAATTGACAGAACCACTGCACCCACTGGTTTGTGTGACTTTAGTGGTCTCTTAAAAGAACGCAGTAGCGTTTGACTTACATAAAAAATGCAATTGTGTTCTGCCAAGTATTTGGTTTTCTGGCCTCCCAGAGTGTGCAATAAATAAATAATTTTGCTTACTTTTCAGCTCTTGTAATGCTAGTCTCTGTGCTGCGGGTCCCACTTCCTTGGCTGAGATCATCAATCTGATACACATTGTACAATACCTTGATGCATACCTGATGAGTTTCATATACACATTTACTCACTCAGCCTAAATGCAAACTTGGATACCGCACAAATACATACATGTAAATACGCATGCACATATTATTCCTCATACATGTGTGTATTTACACATTTTGCAGTTTCCTTGCTTATTCTGATACCGGAGAAACTGACGGAAGCGAAGCACAGAGAGATGGACACAGGTTTCTTCAGGAAGGAAGAGATTCTTTATTGGATCACCGATCGGGACTCAGAGGGACTAATGTCACCAAAATACAGCAAGTTCTGAGCCCCGGACAATAGTGCAGGCTCCTTATATAGGCACATAACTCCTCCCATATTAAGCTCCACCCGCACATTCTCTTGACCAATCAATACAAATAAGAATTAACTTCCTGCTTGACCGCATGGCTTGTCCAGCACAATGGAGGAGGGGAATACTACATCCTGTATTCTTGCACATGCTCCGTACACTACTGATCGTATCTTGCCTCGTGCAACCAACTGATCGATACGTCAGCATATGCACGTACACATGCCACGTGGTAATCTCGGCCTACTAAATTTATTTTTACCGAGATTCCACCACATTCCCCCCTTTGATGCCTCTTGATATTTCACAATTACTTGAGGCATCACTTAACCTTAGTTTGCATACACCGCAAGTTACCTTGAACCAGACCAGACTTAACTTATGATGTGAATCTTCAACACTCATCTTCCTGCATTGGTTCTCCCTGATCTAGAGCCTCATATTTATAAATTGCCATTATCTGTGCAGCAGCCTTCCTCTCTGCTATATTTTCTATCAGGCTTTGCACAGACCTAACTACTAAGGGTATAAGACACGGCAGGAGTAGACACAACATTAAAATCAGTAGGACTCCACCTACCACTGCCTTAAGCCCTCCAAACCACTCATACCAGCTACCAAACCAACTACTTGGATTATACCCTTTCCATACCTGAGTAGGCACATGCGCTAGTTTAACCATATGGCTAGTAAGCTCAGCTATTGCTTGCCCTTCGTCATCTATTTGAAGACAGCAAATGCTCAGGTTAAACTTCCCACATACACCTCCCTCTACTGCCAAAAGGTAATCCAAGGCTAATCTATTTTGGTAGACTGCTGTCCTCATCCTGGTATTATGCTTCGCTAGAAGATTGAGCGCTTGTGATGTCTCGTTAGTAATAATCTCAACCACCGCCTGTAATCTTATAATACGGTTGAGCATATAAATAGGGGTTCTATAACCAAAGGTACCATCTTCTGCCCACGTGGCTGGCCCATAATAATCTATAATACGCTGGGGAGGCCATTCATTATCTTCCCAGGCACCTATTTCTATGGGTCCCCTTTTCTTCCTATGATTCACATCATACACTTTAACACCTAAAGTCTCACCTGTTTCAATAGGTAACAAGAAGAAGGATGGTTTGAGCATACCCAACACACAAATTTGCTGGGGCTCTCCAGGTAGATGTGATGGATAAATCAAACCACACATCCTTTAAATTGGCGTATCTAGCAAACGGGTTAGATGGTTCTGAGACATTTGAAGCCGACCACCAAGTTGTATTCTTTGTATCATCATCATAAGCTTTTTGCCCTAGACAAGTTAATTCTCCTACAGAAGTATTATACATCATTCCTTTCCTCGCTATGCAAACATAACCTATGATGGAGGTCTTTAATCTCCACTCAGATTTACCTCTAACACTCATATGATAATCGGCTTGTGTAGATATTAATTGGTCAACTGCCTCAGAACCGGACATTACCTCCTTTGCTTCCCAAGGCCATTGGTCTCCCATGTTAGCACCTCCACACACATAGCAGTTGGTAACATTAAGACTACCGGCAATACTTTCGGCTAAATCAATGAACAGGTTTTTAGCATTATGGGGGATCTTATTATCTATACTCATCTCTTCATAAAAGGAATGGTATACTTGATGAGTTTGGGAGGATACCGTATCAGTCTCTCTCCCTATAAACAATGCTGTCCCAGGATCTAAACCCGTCCCATATATTTGAAACCCAAATAAATTACCATACTTGTCTAAGAACTTGTCGGGGTTATTTATAAGTATATGGACTGGATTGCATTCCATAGACTTACAATATGGGCTAGTAGGCAACTTAGTCACTATCATGTCCTTGTCTACTGTCTGTCCCCAAGTTGCCCACCCCACACAAGACCAATATGGGCAAAAGTTATAATCTCTATTTGGGCATCTAGGACTCACATATTTATTTTTACTACTGGGACAAATATATTTATCATTAGACCCATACGTCCTCTCCCATCTAAGATCCCCACATACATTCCACGGCTTTCTACCACTTGATATCGCCTTACACGCATCAAACAGCAGAACACCCGAAGAATGTACGGATTCTAATACTGTCTTGTTAATTAGGGTCCCCTGAGGATCTCCATTCCTGAGAGTCAACCAAATTGTACGAGGTTGATACTCCGGACTGAAGCACTTAGGTTCTCCTACTCCTAAATGGCACACACTATATTCTACATTTAGGTATCTACATCTTGATACATCTCCTTTACACTCGTATTGTGAATGCCAAATTAGGGTTTGGGAAATATGGTTACCTGTTCTTGTAGTCTTAATGCATACCTCACAGCTAGGAGTGTCGGTACCTCTACCTTCCTGAATATAAAAATACACATAAATAAACATTATCAAGAACACATCTTTCATCGTCATCCTCAGTCTTCGTCCGTGCGAAGGCACCTCAGCTTCCAGGTGGTAAGGGCTGCAGGGAATGGAGTTCTGCTCGTCTTCACAGGAGTCCCTTCGAGACTTTCCCTGGCTTATACACTATACGTCGGTGGGCGTACAGGCTTTATTATGGCCTTCTCACTCACGCACCAAATCTCTGAAACAATAAAATTTTGTAATCCACAAAGTTCCTCGTTACTCCGACTGAGTTGTGCGTTTCAACCGGATCTTGCAGGGATTCTCTGGATCTGCTGTAACTTGCCAAGAATCGACTGCTGCTGGTTTAACCCTGGAGTGATGTATCCACGGAGTCACTTCGGACACTTTTATCGCTGTAGGGGTAGACAAAAGAACAACATAAGGACCTCTCCACTTGGGCCCTAACGGTACATTATTCCACTCTTTAATCCACACTTGGTCTCCTGGATGGTAACTATGAACTGGGGGATAAATATTCACAGGTAATCTATCTTGTACCCATTTCTGTACCTCCTCCATAGTCTTACCCAACTCTACAACCTGCTGCCGGGTAATTCCTTCTCCCAACTGACTCAAGTCCCCCCTTAAGTTACCAAGTACGGGAGGTGGTCGCCCATACATAATTTCAAAAGGAGAGAGACCCATCCTTCTGGTAGGGGTACTGCGGATTCGCAATAGAGCTATGGGTAAGAGAACGTTCCACTTAAGTTGGGTTTCCTGACACATTTTAGCCAACTGATTCTTAATAGTTCTATTCATTCTCTCTACCTTACCAGAACTCTGGGGTCTATATGCTGTATGAAGCCTCCACTTTATACCAAGCATATGAGTCAGTTGTTGTCGGCACTGATGAACAAAAGCTGGACCATTTTCCGATCCTATAGAGCAAAGTAGTCCATATCGGGGTATTATTTCTCGTAGCAGGAATCTCACAACTTCTCCTGCTTTCTCTGTACGAGTAGGACATGCTTCTACCCAGCCTGAATAGGTGCACACAATTACCAACAGGTAACGATGTCCACCCGATTTAGGCATCACTGTATAGTCAATTTGTAAATCGGACATGGGGAGTCCTCCCATAAACTGGACTCCTGGTGGCTTTACTGGTCCTTGTCTTGCATTATTTTTAGCACACGTTACACATCTTCGTACAATGGCCTGAGTCAAGTTGGACAATCTTGGTATGTAGAAATGTTTTCTGAGAGATTCTTCTGTGCTGTCTCTCCCAGAATGTGTCCCGTTGTGATAGTTTTGGACAATTTCTACCGCTAGTGATGCTGGAATGACTATTCTTCCATCTTCTAACTGATACCATTTGTTCTCCAAATACTTTCCAGGTTCAGTCTTTAACCACTCCTCTTCTTGAGCTGTATAAACTGGAGTCCATTGAGACAGTGGAGTTGGTATAAGAGCAGCTATATGCCCCACATATTCCTGTCTTCCCGATTCAGCAGCACGCTTAGCTGCACTATCTGCCATCCGATTTCCCTTGGTTACATCACCATCTCCTCTCAGATGCGCTTGACAATGTATGATACCGACTTCTTTCGGCTCCCACACTGCTTCCAATAGTTGTAGGATTTCAGCTGCGTACTTGATTTCTTTGCTTTCTGAATTCAGTAGTCCTCTTTCTTTATACAAAGCTCCGTGGGCATGAGTGGTTAAAAACGCATATTTGGAGTCCGTGTAGATGTTCACTCTTAAACCTTCAGCCAATTGTAACGCTCGTGTCAGTGCTATCAATTCTGCCTTTTGTGCTGATGTTCCTTTCGCCAGTGGCCGAGCTTCTATCACCTTGTCTATTGTTGGTACTGCATATCCTGCATAGCGGATCCCTTCTTTCACATAACTACTGCCGTCGGTATAATATTGAACATCGGGGTTCTGGATGGGAAAATCACGAAGATCTGGTCTACTTGAAAATACTTCATCCATTACTTTCAAACAATCATGTTGACTTTCAGTAGGTTGTGGCAAAAGGGTAGCTGGATTTAAGGTGTTTACAGTCTCTAAATGCACTCTTGGGTTTTCACACAACATTGCTTGATACTTGGTCATACGGCTATTACTAAACCAATGATTTCCTTTGTAATCCAACAACGTCTGTACTGCATGTGGGACTCGTACATAAAGTTCTTGACCCAGAGTGAGTTTATCGGCTTCAGCTACTAGCAGGGCGGCTGCAGCTACGGCTCTTAGACAAGGTGGAAGTCCGCTGGCCACTGCATCCAGTTGCTTAGACATGTAGGCAACAGGTCTTTGCCATGATCCCAAGTACTGTGTCAATACTCCCACAGCCATTCTTCTTTGCTCATGTACATACAGGTAGAATGGTCGTGTGTGATCAGGTAGACCTAATGCTGGGGCACTCATCAAAGCCTTCTTCACATCTTCAAATGCCGTTTGCTGTTCTTGAGTCCATAAGAAGGGGTCGTGCTCTGTACCTTTGATAGCTGCATACAGAGGTTTTGCCAGTATCGCGTAGCTGGGAATCCATATCCTACAGAAGCCTGCTGCCCCCAAGAATTCTCGCACTTGTCTTCTATTCTTGGGTATCGGTATTTGGCACACAGCTTCTTTTCTCTCTGGCCCCATAATTCTTTGACCTTCAGAGATATGGAATCCCAGATATTTGACAGTTGGCAAACACAACTGAGCCTTCTTTCTAGACACCTTGTATCCTGCCTTCCAGAGAATGTGTAGTAGATCGTGCGTTGCTTGCTGACATATTTCCTTTGTAACTGCTGCTATCAACAAGTCATCTACATACTGTAACAATACACATTCTCCTGGGATGGACTCGAAATCCAGTAGATCTTGACTTAGAGCTGAACCAAATAGGGTAGGTGAATTTTTAAACCCTTGGGGCAGTCTTGTCCAGGTCATTTGGCGTTTTGAGCCCGTTACAGCGTTCTCCCATTGGAAAGCGAAAATACATTGACTTTCTGCGGCAATTCGGAGGCAAAAGAAGGCATCTTTGAGGTCTAAGACTGTAAAGTAAGTAGCCCCGCCCGGAATTAAAGCAAGCAGGTTATATGGATTGGGTACAACTGGATGTATACTAACAACCGCATCATTGACTGCTCTCAAGTCCTGCACAGGTCGATACTCATCTGTACCGGGCTTTTGAACAGGCAGCAATGGGGTGTTCCAGGGGGAAGTACAGAATTTTAGGATACCATACCGTATGAACTTATCCAGATAAGATTGGATGTTCTTCTTAGCCTTCTGCGGGATGTGATATTGTCTTAGGCTTACTGGATAAACCCCAAGTTTTAGTTCAATTTTAATAGGTGGAATATTGCGGGCCAGTCCTGGTGGGTTGTTCTCTGCCCAAACTCCTGGTATGTTGAATAAGGACTCATCACTCCTAGGGTTTTGGCTAGTCAACGCTGTATAAAGTCGCCACTCTTCTTCCTTTGGTACGGATAATGTCATAATACCTGAAGGTCCATTAAACTTTAAGGATATTGTTCCATTTGGTAGGAACGTAATCTGCGCTTGTAATTTTGATAGCATATCACGTCCCAGCAATTGGACTGGACATTCAGGCATATAAAGGAATTGATGTTTTATTACGTGGCCTCCCAATGTACAGAGTCGACTTTTAAGAACCGGTTTTTCAGCACTTCTTCCAGTTGCTCCTATTACAGTAATAGTCCTTCCAGATGGAGGAGCAACTAGATTAGTCACCACTGAATGTTCAGCACCAGTGTCGATCATGAACGCACTCCTTTTTCCCCCTATTGATACATCGACCATAGGCTCCGCTCGACCAAGGGGGATGGAGCCCGGTCGGTATCAATAGTCCTCCATGACCGTGTCAGCCAATCCTACAAAGTCCCTGCCTTCTCTATCGCGGGACCTTTGCGCTGCTGGGAAATACCTATCTTCCCTAACACTTCCTCTGTTCCCATTGCTCCCTCTATTACCATTACTCCCTCCGGGGCCTCCTCTACCTCTCGCTCTGCCTCTAAAGTTTCCATAACCTGTCCTAGGTCTGTCTCTCTCACACTGTTCTCTTCGCGGACACTCATTTCTCCAATGCCCTTCTTCCCTACAGTATGCGCACTGATTTCTACTTAGAGGTTCCTCATTCCACTTACTATCGCCTCTATCTGGGCCCCGTCTAGCTACGCCTGCGATCGCTACCGCTAGCATATCTGCCTTTCTACGCATCTTGCGCTCTTCCTCTTTCTTACTTTCTGTTTCCCTATTCATGTATACTTTATTCGCTACCTCCATTAGTTGTGTGATAGACATACCTGCAAACCCTTCTAACTTCTGTAGCTTGCGCTTAATATCTCCGTAAGCTTGGCTGACAAAGGCGGAGTTCACCATTCGGGAATTATCTATGTCTTCCGGATTAAAGGGGGTATACAAGCGGTATGCCTCCAATAATCGGTCATAAAAGACACTGGGCGCTTCATCACTTTTCTGAATCACCTCAACTGTCTTCGACATATTAATAGCTTTCTTTCCTCCGGCTTTCATGCCAGCAATTATAGCGTCTCTATAGGCTCTGAGTTGAACCATATCAGCACCATTTACATTCCAGTCGGGATCGGTGTTAGGATAATGTGTTGCGGCCCATGCTGATGGATTGGCTTGATTCAAAGTACGGGCTTTATCCTCTAGCGCTTTAATGGCCGCTTGATTAATTCTTGTCCTTTCCTCATTATTGAACAAAGTCATTAATAACTGCTGGCAATCAGCCCATGTCGGGTTATGTGTCTGAACTATTGAGGTGAACAGATCAGTCATAGCTTGTGGTTTCTCAGTATACGAGGAATTGTGGGTCTTCCAATTCAAGAGATCGGTTGTCGTGAATGGGACATATACGAAGACTGGGTCAGCATGTGCCATTTGGCCTGCGGCATCGATATAGGCTGACCCGGGATTCAGACGAAGAGGCATCTGATAATGTTTTAATTGTTGGGTACCGGTCAGTTGTCGGGTTAGTATGGGGCTAGGTGGAGGGACGTCAGTTAGAGGTTCCGGTCGGGGGGTAATAAAACATGAGGATGTGGGAGCTTGGTTTTGGGAAAAGGTAGTAAATAAAACACTTCGAGCCGAGCTAGAAGAAGCTTGACCGGAAGTCTGAAGTGGCGCCAAATCAGGATATTCGGATCTAATGGGGGTTGGCTCTGGTTCCGGAAGGGGAGATTTAGTACGAGAGGGGGTGGATTCTGTACTGGAGGAGGAAGCGGAAGTGGATGGGGGCAATGGGGGAAGGGGTGCAGGACTTCCTGCATTTACGTCACTTCCTCTTAAAGTAAAGTAAGGGGGCGGCAAAGGGATCTCGGACTCAGGGGGCGTGTCCAAAATGGGCCTAACACCAGTCCTAGTGGACAAACAAGTCCTAGCCACCATGAGGCGACATTGCTCCTCGTGGCATGTCTGAATCCATTTTGGCGAGTCATTTACGGCCTGTCTCCAACAATCAATATAAGGAAACTGCCCGTAAAGTTCAGGCCTACCCGATACAGCCACGTGTAAGCGCTGTACCAGAGTTGGATCCAAACTGCCACGTGGCGGCCATGCCGCAGCCAAAGTAGGCCACTCCCTAGTACACAAAGTGACCAAACGTACAGGAGACATTTTAACCCCAAAATCACAAGTTTTGAATCCCTTTTTAAAATTCTTCACCATACAACCTAAGGGATCCGGAATCGTTGACTGCGACGCGCCCATACTTATCAATGGA
Organism: Pelobates fuscus; assembly: GCF_036172605.1. Taxonomy (NCBI): domain Eukaryota; kingdom Metazoa; phylum Chordata; class Amphibia; order Anura; family Pelobatidae; genus Pelobates; species Pelobates fuscus. The sequence goes on along the minus strand of NC_086324.1, from coordinate 103,978,649 downwards.
ACGTCGTTGACAACGAATACTATGCACGCGTACTATTCAACAATCACACCCGTTTCCTCTGGCAACAGCACCACGTGGTACAGTTACCAAGTGAAACGTACACAATAACACAATAAACACTCAGGGAATTCCCGTACACACACAGCTGTTACACCAGTCACTAGATAATCAATATTATGCCCTTTGGCGAAACTATACAGTCACCCACGCTATAATTCTCTATATACGAATTACCCGTCTATAACACACCCCAGTAACATCGTCTTTTACAAATAGCGGTTACAGTACGGTTAGCATAGGTCAAAGCACAATTTAAGGTCACAATACAATTATTAGTGGTTATGGTGTTAAACATGCAATAGACGACAATGATTAGTACTTATATACAGTGTCAGTAAATATACAGGGTTATGGTACCGTGCACTATAATACAGCAACACACTATTAACACTCTCGCTAGACGGCTGAGCTCGCGCTATCTAACAAGATATACACTTTACTAAACAATCTTTATCACATTTACAATTCCCAACTAAACTATTGGCCAGTACCTTGAATGGACTACCAAAAACTATCTACATACGTTTTGGTTAGCCACACTGCCCAAGCACCACATATAGCGAGCTAGAGGACCGAATTTACACAGACGCCTCTTAGTCGATTACTATCAAAAATCTAGTGGGTTCCAAATTTACACGCCTTCCCACTTAGCCAAGATAGGTTGAGAGCTAGCGAACCGAATTTACACAGACGCCGCTTAGTCTCCCGGTCCCTCCGACCTAGCGAACAAAATATACACCCTAGAACGCTAGTCTAGACAAGACACCGGTGTCCGGCTAGGGCTATTTACACCAGAGCCCCGCCTGACTAACAAAATCAAACAATCTGACTAAAGAGCGTTCGATCGAGCGGTGCGCCTTCGCTCCTTCCCTCCGACAGAGGGGGCAGATTCCATACACAAATAACCCCTTATGGGCCTACCGCACAATCGGTATACCCCTAGTGGGTCTGCCGTCTAAAACAGCAGTTGTCTTACCTCCTCGTTCCTGAACCTGAGTTCACACTCATCGACGGGGACACCCCAGCATTCCTTACGTAGAGGCCGATGATCTCCTGGACAACAGACCAGTGGCGCCGAGACGAAGGGAGGTCCACGCAGAAGTTCAGGGGTGCAGCCGTAGAGAACGTGGGCAAAGATAGACCGTCTCACGCCTCTGCCTCTCAGCTACCGTTGAACGATGAGCTTCCCGGCCAATGCACCAAATGATACCGGAGAAACTGACGGAAGCGAAGCACAGAGAGATGGACACAGGTTTCTTCAGGAAGGAAGAGATTCTTTATTGGATCACCGATCGGGACTCAGAGGGACTAATGTCACCAAAATACAGCAAGTTCTGAGCCCCGGACAATAGTGCAGGCTCCTTATATAGGCACATAACTCCTCCCATATTAAGCTCCACCCGCACATTCTCTTGACCAATCAATACAAATAAGAATTAACTTCCTGCTTGACCGCATGGCTTGTCCAGCACAATGGAGGAGGGGAATACTACATCCTGTATTCTTGCACATGCTCCGTACACTACTGATCGTATCTTGCCTCGTGCAACCAACTGATCGATACGTCAGCATATGCACGTACACATGCCACGTGGTAATCTCGGCCTACTAAATTTATTTTTACCGAGATTCCACCACAATTCAACATACCACTATTTTGTGAATAAACCATTCTGTTCATTTGTTGCCTTGTACACTAAAGCTGTACTTTATAAACTTGCGACACCAAACTTAAAAAATTGCAGCTACATTATCATGAAAGCAGCACTGTCAACCTCCCACCCATAAAATTCACATTTTTCCCTAAAATTCCAACTCAGTCAAGAGATATACAGAGACAAAGTAGGGACTGTTTTGTCTCTGTACATTTCAGCTACAGTGTAAATCCCGACATATAGGGGAATCCCGACATATAGAGGATCCTCTATAGACCTCAATGCTGAGAGTACAGCAGTGACGTTGGCACACCAGGGGCTGAAGAGGACCCGGCAGAAGAAGATGGCCGCACTGTCGAGGGACACATTCAGGCAAGTAAATCTCGCTGGACCCCTGGCAGTAATGTCACACAGGCCCGGACTGGCCGCGATGGCCGTGGGGCCGAGGCCGGCAGGGGAGATCGCAGGATCTCCCCGGCCGGCCGCTGCAGGGCCAGCGCTATCCGAGCGCCGGCCCTGCTGTGTGTCTCCATGGGCCGGTGGGGAGATCAAAGATCTCCCTCACCGGCCCAGAGAACCTGTTACATGCGGCCGCTTGCTGGGGTGTGAGGGAGGGAGGAGAGGACCGGCGGAGCTCTAGCCAGCAGCGTCGCCGGGTCCTCTCGCGGGATTCTGAGCGTTGCCGCGGTAACCGTGGCAATGCTCAGATCTCGCGAGAGTGAACTCTAGCCTGCAGGTTAGAGTTCACTCTCACCACTGGACCGCCAGGGAAGAAAGCATGGTCCCCCCCAGGCAGAACGGCTCCTCCCCCCCCTCCCAGGCAGAACGGCTCCCAGGCTAAAAGGTAAGAAGGGGGGGGGGGGTATAACTTTTTTATTTTTTTTATTACTAAAAAAATATATTTAAATAAAAATACATTCACACCCACACACAGCACCCAGACACACACAGCACCCCCAGACACATACAGCACCCTCAGAGACAGCACCCCCAGACACATACAGCACCCCCAGACACATACAGCACCCCCAGACACACACAGCACCCCCAGACACACACAGCACCCAGACACACACAGCACCCCCAGACACACACAGCACCCCCAGACACACACAGCACCCTCAGACACACACAGCATCCCCAGACACACACAGCACTCAGACACACACAGCACCCCCAGACACACACAGCACTCCCAGACACACACAGCACCCCCAGACACACACAGCACCCAGACACACACAGCACCCTCAGACACACACAGCACCCTCAGACACACACAGCACCCCCTGACACACACAGCACCCCCAGACACACACAGTACCCCCAGACACACACAGCACCCTCAGACACACACAGCACCCTCAGACACACACAGCACTCAGACACACACAGCACCCCCCGACACACACAGCACCCTCAGACACACACAGCACTCCCAGACACACACAGCACCCCCAGACACACACAGCACCTCTGACACACACAGCAACCCCAGACACACACAGCACCCTCACTCACACACAGCACCCTCAGACACACAGCACCCTCGCTCACACACACAGCACCCTCAGACACACAGCACCCTCGCTCACACACACAGCACCCTCGCACACACACATATACAGCACACTCCCACACATATACAGCACACACACACATATATAATATGTAAAATAACCCTCAGTGAGTTAACAGACAAAGAAAATTAGAAACCTAGAATGTGATGGCAGATAAAAACACCCTCACACACAGCACCCCTCTTATATACAATACGTTCAAATCTCTCTCTCTCTCTCTCTCTCTCTCTCTCTCTCTCTATATATATATATATATATACATATATATATATATATATACACACACACACACTACAGCACCGCTCACACTGCCCCACTACACACATTATGCTCCAGATACACACTAGATCCCTTACCCTATATGCACTCTTAATCCTCTACACACACACACACACACACACACACAATCTCCTATACACACTCTGGGTCCTTTACACAGTAGATCTCCTACACACACACACACTGCACCACCTACACACACACTACATTCCTTGTCAGCAAACACATACAACATTCTCTAAACACACCCTCTCTACAACCCCTACACACACTACGTCACCTATACACACACACACACTACAGCCCGTATGCACACACTCGCTACATCCCCTATAACACTATGCCCCCTTTACACACACTCTCTACACCTCCTAGCCACACATATTACACCACAAACAAATGAAATTGACCTATTTACACAATACCACACCACACTCTACACACAAGCAATCCCGCAAGCAGGCTCCAAACATATGCACCATGCATTTTCCTGGCCCTTTTGTCCTCTGGTATCCCACTTGAGGAGACACCAGAGACAATTTAAAAGCAAACACAGCGCAAGCATGTTATTAAATTTCCTTGCGCTGCGCAGAACAAATTCAGGGCCTTTTTCTAATGCCAGAGCTCTTCAGCGGGGCTCTGCGCATTGAACTAACATGCTCACTTTGAGAGGGGGTGTGCTTGTCATTAGTGATGACAAAACACACCCTCTCTGGCCCCGCCCCCTTCTTAGGGGGCCGCTCTGATTAAAAAATGCCCGGGCCTAATTTTTTTCCCAGTCCGGCCCTGATGTCACAGTTGGCGGTCTTGTGAATTTGGGAAAGTGCCCAGAGGGTGACAGTGCCGCTTTAAGTTTGCTTAGTTTAAATAAACCAGTCATGACATAACTAATAATATTTCCTTAAAGGAACATTACAGAGTGAAATTCAGCACTTTGTATGCATATGATGTATGAGAATTAAAAATTGTTTTCAGCAAAATATGTTATTTTAGCTAGTTGTATGTTTCCTAGCTTCATCTTTACGAAGCTGGTTAACAACCAAACAGCATGAATTGGTGATGAAAATCGGGTACAATAACACTGTCAGCCACATTCCTTCACACAACCAAAAATTTTAATCAGTATTGACTGCAATCTGAAATGTCAGTTATAATTAGAGGGACACTATAGTCACCAAAACAACTTTAGCTTAACCCCTTAATGACGAGTGACAGAACTCGTCCGTCACCCGTTAAAATTAACCCCAGATCGCCGCAATCGCGGCGATCGCGGGGTTAATGGTGCTCCGGTCTGCCTCTGTATTAGAGGCAGACCGGGAGCACTAGATCCGGCTGTCCCAGCTCATGTGCCCGCTCTGACAGCATGTCAGAGCGGGCACATGTGCTCAGTATTCCGCCTCCCTGCACTTCCGGGTTCACTGTGAAGTGCAGGGAGACGGATCAGTGCTGATCCTGCCCCCTGTAAAAAAATAAATAAAGTTAGATTAAAATCCCACCCCCCTTTACCCAGTTTAATAAAAAAAATTAACCCCTTCCCTGCCAATTGATCACTGACTACAGTGATCAATTGGCAGGGATTTAATTTTACTATGATCTGACTTTTTTTTTTAACCGCATGAGGGTTAATTCTTTTTTTTTTTTTTTTTAACCCTCAGGGGTTGAATTTATTTTATTAATAATTTAAATATTTTAAAATTATAAATTTAGCTAGCTGGGGAGGGTAGAAGTTAGTTAGAAGTAAAAAATTAAAAAACACCCCCTTTACCCAGTCCAAATAAAAATGAACCCCTTCCCTGCCAGTCGATCACTGCCTACAGTGATCAAAATACAGATCACAGTATTATACTGTGATCTAATTTTTTTTTAACCCCTGACGATTAACTTTTATTTATTTTTTAACCCTCAGGGGTTAAATTTATTTAATTAACTAATTTAAATATTGTTTAATTAAATATTTTGCTAGCTAGGGTGGGTGGGAGTTATGGGAAAATGGGGAATTTACTGTTAGTGCTGCTTACTGCTAGTTAGGGGTTAACAGTAAAGAAAAAGCTTAGAAAAATGCTAAATCTGTAAAAAAAAGTTTTAAGAAAGTTTAGGAAACTTTACAAAAATTAATAAGCAACACAAAAGTTTAAAAAATAGTTTAAAAAGTTAAAAAATACATTTAAAAACGCTCATTACCACTACACCTGGAACAAACTAGAGAAAAAATTATCCCACGCCAAGGTTCAAAATATGCCTTTTGAATTACCCCAGGGTGTATTCTTTAATAAATAGTATGTGTTTGTGCGGAAGTTTCAATAACCAACCATCTAAACTACTCCAAATTGGAACATGGACACAGGGTAAAACTTAAAAGTTAGAAAAAAACTGAATGGCTGCGTCTGGCCATTCTGTACCTGGCTGCGTCTGTACCTGGCAAAGGTACATACGGGGGTATTGCTGTACTCAGACCACATAGCTGAGCAACATATGAAGTATTATACAGTCGTAGCACACATAAGGTTTGCAAAATATACTGTGCAAACTCACTTTGTGTGTCAAAAAGGCAGAAAAAACGTTTATTACCACTACACCTGGTAAAAGCTAGCGGAAAAATGATCCCACGCTAAGGTTCAAAATATGCCTTTTGAAATACCCTGGGGTGTCTACTTTAAGAAATGGTATGGCTTCATGGGGTATTTGGATTATATAGCCTGGTAAAATACTCTAAAATGGGACATGGGCACAGCGTAAAAATGTAAAGTTTGAAAAAAAATGGAATGGCTGTGTCCCAAATGTGCCCCTCCGATGTCTACATATACCTGGCAAAGGTACATACGGGGGTATTTTTGTACTCAGCAGACATAGCTGAGCAACATATGAAGTATTATACAGTGGTAGTACACATAAGGTTTGCAAAATATAAAAACGCTTATTACCACTACACTTGGTACAAGCTAGCGGAAAAATGATCCCACGCTAAGGTTCAAAATATGCCTTTTGAAATACCCTGGGGTGTCTACTTTAAGAAATGGTAGGCCTTTGTGGGGTAGTTTGAATTTAAAACCTGCGAAGATGCTTGGAAATTGCACATAGGCCCAGCATCAAAATTCAAAGTTCGGTAAAAACTGATATGGCTTGGTCTCCTATATGGCACATATTGGCATATATTGGTGGAAAATGGGGGCATGCTAAGGCACAATATGCACCTTATGAGATACTTTTACAAATGGTAGGCCTTTGTGGTGTTTTTTGAACAGTCAAACCACTATAATACTGTAACGGAGCTCCGTGTACCCCGACCGAGTACCCTCCGTTGATGGATGCTCCTAGCGCTCTCAGAGGACTCCAAGCACTGCAGACGACACCACAACCACCGCAGGCTCCACAACCGCCGTAGCTTAACTGGAGCCGCGCCGTCTTCCGTCCACCCTGGAATGAACCTTCAGCATTCAGGAACGTGTGGGGAAGATCTCTCCTCCTGGAGAGCGTATCCGGAACAAGCTCTTACAAGAGCTAAGTGATTAAGAGCTCAGGGGAATATGCAGCGCATAGCAATCCCCAGTGTGATATAGCAGTTCCCTCCAATAACGAGACACGGCTACGTATTGAGGGTCAGAAGAGGTCTGAGGACTGGAACACCCAGCCTGCTTTTTATTAGGATAAGGTACACACAGGACACTCCCAGGGGGAGGATGAAATTAACCAATAACAGCATAGTACAGCCCACAGGTTCCCTCCCCTCAGATAAACAGTTAAACCAATTAATACATACAATAAAAATACAGTTTTCACATACACACTGTAACTTTAAAACCATACATTTCATTTCAATAAAAGTTGCATATTCAGACTCAGCATACATCAAACATAAACACTTCCAAAAATCAGCCAAATCCCTCCAGTGGATCAAAAGTTAGCTGGAAGTCCCTTTATGACCGACCGCAAGCACAATTTCCTGCCCAAAACAGTTCCATAGATTTGGGCTGTGCGGCCGGTCAATTTCATGCGGAAAAACGACTAAGTCCCATTTCGAACGGGACTTAGTCTCTGGAGCTGCAAGTTCAGTATGGGAGAAGGTAAGGGTCAGCGGTGTTCGGCAGAATGTGTAGCCGATTTCAGTTCCACAGAATCTTTAGCATACACCGCTGACCGCATTCGAGGAAACCAAGATGGCCGCCGCCACGTGCAATTGACCGGCAGTAACCTCACAGCCTGGGAGGTAAATTGCCTGCACACTTTAGCTTCTGGGTGGTCCGCCTGTGTGGTACTTGGTTCAGTAAGCCCTATTTACTGAACCAAGTGGGGGAAAGCCAGGAACAAGTTATTTTACCGGTCTGGGGACATAGTCTTAAAGGGGCATTGTTCAGCAAAGTCACAATATGTCCCCAGATGGTTCTTAAAGGGCCATACACACCCAATAAATGTTAATAAGTTTTCAGGGGCACAATCTTCCAGGGGCCATAGTCATGAGGCAGGAGGCTGGCAAACATGCTTCTCCACAATCCAGGGAAGCAGGGCAATTTCTCATTTAAAGGGCCAGTTACAAATAGCGATTTGTAACAAATACCCCAAATGGAAGCATAGGCTCATTAAATCCGTCTCTCAAAATTCGACTGTGAATACTGAAAAGGACAGGTCTCCTGTATGGCACTGTAGCTTCACGAAATAGTGCCAAAGACATACAATGGGGGTACCGTTGTACTCAGCAGAAGTAACTGAACACATAATAAAACTTTGTACAGGAATAGCACACACCAACTTTACAAAATACATATGAGAAGTTCTTTGTTATAAGTTTGTGTGCCAAAAAAAACACAATTTTACTCCAATATTTAGCAGAGGTTGGTGGTAAAATGGCTATGTAGAAAGTGTCAAAACAACCTTAGGTAAATAGCCTGTGGTGTCTACTTTATATAAATATATACTTTTGTGTGGCAATTTTGTTTTCTTTTATGGCTATTAAGCTTACAAGACAAACATACCAAATTCTAAAATCGCTCCACATTAAAAGTTTATTTTACACCTTGTGCTTTGTGACCTGTAACTACGAAAAAAACCTTTAAATCCCAGACACATTATATATTATGTAAATCAGAACAACTAAATTAATTTATTTTTAATTACTTTCCTTAACCTGCACTAATTGTGCACACATTATTATTGCAAAAACTGTAAAAAAAAACTCAAAAATTTTCATTTTTTTTGCATTTTTCTGTATTTTTTTTTATAATAAATAAGCATTTATGTATATATATGTTACATCAAATTAAAGCCCTTTCTGTCCTTTGAAAAACGGTATATAATATGCGTTGGTGCAATAAATTAGTAAAATGCAAATTGCAGTTGAACGCAAACAGCAAAAAATGCCGTTGTCATTAAGTGAAAGACAAGCTTCCGAAGCTCTGTCCTTAAGGGGTTAATGAAGCATTTTTGGTGTTTAGATCATGCCCCTACAGGCTCCCTTCTCAATTCTCTGCAATTTGAGAGTTATATCACTTTGTTTATACAGCCCTAGTCACACATAGAAACATAGAATGTGACTGCAGATAAGATATTTTTAAACCTTTGCCCCTCTAATTTAAGACTATGTCCTCTTTTTGTGGTAGTTTTTCTTCTTTTAAATATAGTTTCCCCCTTTACTGTGTTAATTCCCTTTACGTATTTAAATGTTTCTATCATATCCCCCTGTCTGGTCTTTCCTCCAAGCTATCTTTAACCTTTCCTTGGAAGTTTTATCCTGTAATCCATGAACCAGTTTAGTAGCCCCTACTGAAGTAAGGCTTACTTGCCTATAGCTGCCTGACTCCTCCCTACTACCTTTCTTGTGAATGGGCACAACATTCGCTAACTTCTGGGACTACTCCTGTTAACAATGATTGGGTAAATAAATCAGTTAATGGTTTTGCTAGTACACCAATAAGCTCTTTTAATAACTTGGGGTGTATTCCATCAGGCCCCAATGACTTATTTGTCTTTACTTTTGACAGTTGAAATAGAACCTCTTCCTCTGTAAACTCACATGTAACAAATTACTCATTTGTTTTTTTTCCCTAACCGAGGTCCCTTTCCTTCATTTTCATCTGTAAATACTGAACAGAAATATTAAAGGGACACTATAGTCACCTGAGCAACTTTAGCTTAATGAAGCAGTTTTGGTGTATAGAACATGCCCCTGCAGTCTCACTGCTCAATCCTCTGCCATTTAGGAGTTAAATCAATAGGTTTATGAACCCTAGTCACACCTCCCTGCATGTGACTTGCACAGCCTTCCATAAACACTTCCTGTAAAGAGAGCCCTATTTAGGCTTTATTTATTGCAAGTTCCGTTTAATTAAGATTTCCTTATCCCCTGCTATGTTAATAGCTTGCTAGACCCTGCAAGAACCTCCTGTATGTGATTAAAGTTCAATTTAGAGATTGAGATACAATTATTTAAGGTAAATTACATCTGTTTTAAAGTGAAACCAGTTTTTTTTTTTCATGCAGGCTTTGTCAATCATAGCCAGGGGAGGTGTGGCTAGGGCTGCATAAACAGAAACAAAGTGATTTAACCCCTTAAGACCGCAGCCAAATGTACAAGTTGTGATCCAAAAAAAATGTAAACAAACCACAGAATTTTACTAAATGTCTGTTCAACAATAATTTACCTCTTTCATACTAAGTGCACCCACACTTATTATATATCATTTTGTTCAGGGGAAACAGAGCTTTCATTTAATATCAAACATTCATATATGGAACACCATTTTATATTAATAAAATCTAAAAAACTTGAAAAAATTAAGAAATCTTGTTATTTTTCAATTTCAGCATGTAAATTTACCTGTTAATGTCAGAATACTGTTCGGTTTTCCTGCAATAAAACATACATATTTGTATTCAGAAATGTCTCACGAGTAAAACAGTACCCCCCATGTATAGGTTTTATGGGGTTTTGGAAAGTTACAGGGTCAAATATACGGCTTGTCCATTATTTTATTTTATGCATAGAAATTTGACAGATTGGTTTGAGTGGCCTAGGTTGCATTTGAGACCGTATGGCAGCCCAGAAATTAAAATTACCCCCATCATGGCATACCATTTGAAAAATTAGACATCCCGGGGTATTCAAAATGGGGGTATGCCCAGTCTTTTGTAGTAGCCACTTGGGCACAAACCCTAGCCAAAGTTAGCGTTTTTTTTTTTCACATAAAATCTGTACATTCACTGATAATATCATTGTTAGTATATAGTTTACTGCCCTGAAACACTACTAGTTCTGTTCAGTGATGTCTCACGAACACCATGGTACCCCCCATGTATAGGTTTTATGAGGTTTTAGATAGTTACAGGGTCATATATACGGCTTATCCATTTATGCTTTTTCACCTTGAAATTTGTCAGATTAGTTTGCAGTGTCAAGGCTGCCTTTGAGACCGTATGGCAGCCAAGAAATGAAAATTACCCCCATCATGGCATACCATTTGAAAAAGTAGACATCCCAGGGTATTCAAAATGGGGTATGCCCAGTCTTTTGTAGTAGCCACTTGGGCACAAACCCTAGCCAAAGTTAGCGTTTGTTTTGTTTTTTTGCATTTTTCACATAAAATCTGTACTTTCACTGATAATATTATTGTTAGTATATAGTTTACTGCTGTGAAACACTCCTAGTTCTGCTCAGTGATGTCTCACGAGCGCCACGGTACCCCCATGTATAGGTTTTATGGTGTTTTGGAAAGTTACACAGTCATATATACGGCTTATCCATTTAGGCTTTACTACATTGAAATTTGGCAAAGTGATTTTCTGGGCCTATATCGCATTTGAGAGAGCATGGCAGCCTGGGTAATAACATTTCCACTATTATGGCATACCATTTTCAAAAGTAGGCAACCCAGAGTATAAGAAATGGTGCATTGCAAGATGTTTGGTCTAACCACTTTATCAGAAATGAAGGGCCCACATAGCGGTTATACCATTATTTGGGCTTTTTCACACACATGAACTAAATTTTCACAGGACATTTCATATTCCTTATATGAGTTATTGCAACAAAGCCTCACTATTTGTATTTAACATTGTCTCCTGAATGTAACAGTACCCCCATGTACTAGATTTTCTGTTTGGGGGGGGAAGTCACGGGGACAAAAATATTAGATGTCCTTTTCAAAGTTGCCAATTTGACAAAGTGATTTTCTGGGTCTATCTCGCCTTTGAGAGAGCATGGCAGCCTGGGTAATAGCATTTCCACTATTATGGCATACCATTTTCAAAAGTAGGCACCCCAGAGTATAACAAATGGCATCATTTGAGATGTTTGGTCTAGCCATTTTAACAGAAATGCTGGGCCCATGTAGCGATTTCTACTTTGATTTTTGTCTTTTTAATCAGAAATTGCATTTTAACTGGAAATGTCATAATACTGATATTAGTTAGTGCACTAGAGACTTGGGATTTTGATTTAACACTGTCTTCTGAATATAACGGTACCCCCACGTACTATTATTTCAGATTTTACTGATAAGTCACAGGGCGAAATATATTAGATGCCCTTTCAGCTTGTAAGTTTGCCAAAATTATTTTCTGGGCCTATGTAGCTTTTCAGAGAGTATGGCAGCCTGGGTAATAACATTCTCACCGTTATGGCAAACCATTTTCAAAAGTAGGCACCCCAGAGTATAACAAATGGCATAATTTGAGATGTTTGGTCTAGCCATTTTAACAGAAATGCTGGGCCCATGTAGCGATTTCTACTTTGATTTTTGTCTTTTTTTTTTTTTTTTAAATCTTTATTTTTTTCTGTGCATTAAAGTAACAAGCATTTGTTATGTGCCACAACAGCACGCATAAAAGGTCTGCACAATTTTCTTTTTTGTCTGCGTTGTCACAAGCTATTAAAATTTTTAAACATTTGTAGATTGATATCTGAGCTTAACAAGATAGAAGAGTAACCACTGTACAAAGTGTAATACATATAAGGCTTTTGAGTGTACTGCACTATTATTTAGAAGTGGTATAAGGTACAAGCTGGTCCTAGCATGTCTATTAAGAGTATTCATGGTACGCATCTACGTCATACAGGCAAGTTCCTAGACATGTGGTTATTAAACAATAGAATTAGTTATAAAACAAGCTTAAGGTTAGTTACTAGCTATAGTTAGGTAGTTTGACACGGTTATATTATCTGAGTGATAGTAGAGCAGCAAACGATACAATCCCTGTGAGTGAGCATCCACAAGGGCTTATCAAAGCTAATTTAGCCACCTCAAAACAGTGAGCCCTTTGTATTAGGCTACACATCGATTATGTGAGGAAGCAATATTAATTAAACAGTGCACCGGATAGTATATATTTGAACATATCACATTATAGAGGTGCTGCGCAAAGTCACGTTAGGAGTGCGTTTTAGGCAACTAGATCAACGGTATCTGCATGAGAGAGTCTCAGTGCGAGTGTGTAGGGCTTGTGTACCCATCTCCCGACCTGCCTGCATCTCGCGGCGAGGGGGCTGGTACCTTGATAGTGTGTCCAGCATGGCGATGATCTGCCAGTCCATGGCTCTCCCGTTTGGTGAGTGGGTGCCTAGGCCCAGTCTGCAGGAGGTCATGGGGTGGCGCCATGCGCTTCTCCTGTTGGCTGTGGGCCGACGGTAGTGCGCTGGTGTGTGTTACCTCGCTGTTGCTGTGGGTAGAGCATCCACCGTCGGCTTGTTTTCTCTGCCGGCAGCTTTGTTTCTGTCGCTTTCTCCTCTGCATCACTGTCAGGTTAGTGTAGGGTATTCTGAGCAGTAGTGTCCAAAAGCCGTCAAGCCGGGTCCCCAGTGCAGCGGTTGTAGGGCCTGCTGGGGCAGTGTGCGATAGAGTTAGGCCTCGTGTCGCTGAGTCTGGTGCGGTCGCCATCTTGTGAGGCACCATTCCTGCGCTTGTGTAGCTCAGCTTAGTTTTGCGCGGCTGCACGGTTTGGAGCTGGGTTCGCCGTCTCTCCGTGTAGCACGGCCGGGATGTTGGAGCCCCCCTGTTGGTTGTGAGCGGGAGATGGGAGCAGATCTTCCCTTTGCCGTCGGTACACATGGCGTCCGCCATTTTAAGTGTGGCGGACTGGCTCCCTGGCCTCAGTTGCCGCGTTGCGGTCAGTGCCACAGGGTGAGGACCGGGATCACCCCCCCGGTCCAGAGGGGGGGGGGGAAACGGAGCCGGAACCGCTTCGATCTACACCCGTGGCTGGGTTCCGTGGCGCAGGATAGTGGGGCAGCGGCCGTCTGCCCCACTCACCGCAGGAGAAGGCCCTGGTCGGGGCTACATGCTTTTCTCCCCCCCGGGGGACTGAAGCACGGTAAGCCAGCCTCTCCCCGGGTCCAGCAGTCTCTCAGCTCCGGGTAGCTGCTCTGGCGGTCTGGTTTTTAGGCGGTTAGACTTGGTTTTAGAGGGTATATATCGTAGGTTTGCAGGAGCTGCTCAGGCATGCGACCGTCCAGCTCGGCGGTCCGGCCCCGCCCCCCGATTTTTGTCTTTTTAATCAGATAAATTGCATTTTCACTGGAAATGTCATAATACAGATATTAGTTAGTGCACTAGAGACTTAGTATTTTGATTTAACACTGTCTTTTGAATATAACAGTACCCACATGTACCATGTTTCCAGGTTTTTCCAGGTTTTTCTATCACATGAATAGAACAGTACCCCACATACACTTTGATCTGAAGGCAGAGAGAGGCAGAGAGAGGCAGAGCGAGGCAGAGAGATCTTTGATATTGAGGTGGAATCTCGGTAAAAATAAACTTAGTAGGCCGAGATTACCACGTGGCATGTGTACGTGCATATGCTGACGTATCGATCAGTTGGTTGCACGAGGCAAGATACGATCAGTAGTGTACGGAGCATGTGCAAGAATACAGGATGTAGTATTCCCCTCCTCCATTGTGCTGGACAGGCCATGCGGTCAAGCAGGAAGTTAATTCTTATTTGTATTGATTGGTCAAGAGAATGTGCGGGTGGAGCTTAATATGGGAGGAGTTATGTGCCTATCTAAGGAGCCTGCACTATTGTCCGGGGCTCAGAACTTGCTGTATTTTGGTGACATTAGTCCCTCTGAGTCCCGATCGGTGATCCAATAAAGAATCTCTTCCTTCCTGAAGAAACCTGTGTCCATCTCTCTGTGCTTGGCTTCCGTCAGTTTCTCCGGTATCATTTGGTGCATTGGCCGGGAAGCTCATCGTTCAACGGTAGCTGAGAGGCAGAGGCGTGAGATGGTCTATCTTTGCCCACGTTCTCTACGGCTGCACCCCTGAACTTCTGCGTGGACCTCCCTTCGTCTCGGCGCCACTGGTCTGTTGTCCAGGAGATCATCGGCCTCTACGTAAGAAGTGCTGGGGTGTCCCCGTCGATGAGTGTGAACTCAGGTTCAGGAACGAGTAGGTAAGACAACTGCTGTTTTAGACGGCAGACCCACTAGGGGTATGCCGATTGTGCGGTAGGCCCATAAGGGGTTTGAATTGTGTATGGAATCTGCCCCCTCTGTCGGAGGGAAGGAGCGAAGGCGCACCGCTCAATCGAACGCTCTTTAGTAAGACCGTTTGATTTGGTTTGGAGTCAGGCGGGGTCCTGTGTAAATAGCCCTAGCCGGACACCGGTGTCTTGTCTAGACTAGCGTTCTAGGGTGTATATTACGTTCGCTAGGTCGGAGGGACCGGGAGACTAAGCGGCGCCTGTGTAAATTCGGTTCGCTAGATCTCAACCTATCTTGGCTAAGTGGGAAGGCGTGTAAATTTGGAACCCACTAGATTTTTGATAGAGTAAATAGACTAAGAGGGTTCTGTTGTAAATTCCGCCCTCTAGTTTGCTATATGTGGTGCTTGGGCAGTGTGGCTAACCAAAACGGGTGTACATAGTTTTAGGTAGTCCATTCAAGGTACTGGCCAATAGTTTAGTTGGGAATTGTAAATGTGTTAAAGATTGTTAGTAAAGTGTATATCTTGTTAGATAGCGCGAGCTCAGCCGTCTAGCGAGAGTGTTAATAGTGTGTTGCTGTATCATAGTGCACGGTACCATAACCCTGTATATTTACTGACACTGTATATAAGTACTAATCATTGTCGTCCATTGTATGTTTAACACCATAACCACTAATAATTGTATTGTGACCTTAAATTGTGCTTTGACCTATGCTAACCGTACTGTAACCGCTATTTGTAAAAGACGATGTTACTGGGGTGTGTTATAGACGGGTAATTCATATATAGAGAATTATAGCGTGGGTGACTGTATAGTTTCGCCAAAGGGCATAATATTGATTATTTAGTGACTGGTGTAACAGCTGTGTGTGTACGGGAATTCCCTGAGTGTTTATTGTGTTATTGTGTACGTTTCACTTGGTAACCGTACCACGTGGTGCCAGAGGAAACGGGTGTGACTGTTGAATAGAACGCGTGCATAGTATTCGTTGTCAACGACGTTCCATTGATAAGTATGGGCGCGTCGGAGTCAACGATTTTGGATCCCTTAGGTTGTATGGTAAAGCATTTTAAAAAGGGATTTAACCCCTTAAGACCGCAGCCAAATGTACAAGTTGTGATCCAAAAAACCGTAAACAAAACCTGGCATTTGCGCTATATGTCTGTCCAACCATAATTCACCTCTTTCATATTAAATGCACCCCCCATTATTATATATCATTTTATTCAGGGGAAACGGGGCTTTCGTTTAACATCAAATATTTAGGTATGGAACATAATTTAATATGAAAAAAATATTTAAAAAATGGGAGAAAATAAGAATTTTTTAAATTTTTTTAGTTCTACGTGACATTCTAACTGTGAATGTCATAATACTGTTTGCTTTTACTGCAATACAATACACATATTTGTATTCAGCGATGTCTCGCGTGTAAAACAGTACCCCCTATGTACAGGTTTTATGGTGTTTTGGGAAGTTACAGGGTCAAATATAGCGTGTTACATATTTCAGTTTTTTTACATTGAAATTCGCCAGATTGGTTACGTTGCCTTTGAGACCATATGGTAGCCCAGAAATAAGAATTACCCCCATGATGGCATACCATTTGCAAAAGTAGACAACCTAAGGTATTGCAAATTGAGTATGTCCAGTCTTTTTTAGTAGCCACTTGGTCACAAACACTGGCCAAAGTTAGTGTTAATATTTGAAAATGCAAAAAACTAATTTGAACGCAAATTTTGGCCAGTGTTTGTGACTAAGTGGCTACTAAAAAAACTGAACATACCCTATTTGCAATACCCTGGGTTGTCTACTATTGCAAATGGTATGCCATCATGGGGATAATTTTCATTCCTGGGCTACCATGGGGTCTCAAAGGCAACCTGGCGAATTTTAATGTGAAAAAACTGAAACGCAAACCTTATATTTGACTCTGTAACTTTTGAAAACACCATAAAACCTGTACATGAGGGGTACTGTTATACTCAGGAGACTTCGCTAAACACAAATATTAGTGTTTCAAAACAGTAAAACGTATCACAACAATTATATCGTCAGTGTAAGTGCCATTTGTGTGTGAAAAATGCAAAAAATGTCACTGTCACTGACGATATCGTCGTTGTAATATATTTTACTGTTTTGAAACACTAATATTTGTGTTCAGCTAAGTCTTCCGAGTAAAACAGTACCCCCCATGTACAGGTTTCATGGTGTCTTGGAAAGTTACAGAGTTAAATATAGTGCTAGACAATGTAATTCCCTGAACTTTTGGCCTGGGTTGGCAGGCAGGTCCTGCAAATTGTAATTAATAAAATGACCTAATTATGTAAAATTATTACATAAATATATGCGTAGAATTATTATATATATGTGTGTATATATATGTATATAATTTTTTTGAATTATTTTTATTTATATATAGGTATATACATAGTGATATATACGTATATACTTATGTATATAGATATATATATTATTTCGTTCTACATGTATTTTGATATCAATATATATATATATTAATTTTAAAATACAGTTAGAACGAAATTACGCATGTTTATATATTTTTTATCTATTTTTTTTATTATTTTTTTATTATTTTTTTATTTATTTTTTTAACGTATTTATATATTTATTTATTTTTTATTATATATAAATATATATAATGAAAATTATATATATATTTAATCAATATCATTGTACGTGTATTTTGATATTAATATATATATATAATTATGTATATATTAATATTAAAATACACGTAGACAGTGTATGCATATTTATGTGTATGTGTGTATATGTGTGTATATATATACTTAGATCATATATATAATAAATATATATATGATCTAAGTATATATAATTTATTTTTACACTGTTTTAACATTTTTTTTTTTTTCAGACAGCAGGGGGAGTACCTGTCATTACAGGCACTCCCCCTGCTGGCAATGCCTTGGACGGCTATGCCGTCCATGTGATCGCGGGGTCCTCGCAAGGACCTCGCGATCACATGGCCCTGGGCGGCTGAAGAGGACGCAGGGGGACTCCCTGGGCTCCCAGGTAAGTCCCCCATACCGTGATCGCCGGCGTGGGATCGCCGGCGACCGGGTAAGTACATAAGATCGCAGGACGTACTATGCCGTCCTGCGGCTTTTAGAGCCACCAAAATAAGGACGGCATAGTACGTCCTGCGGTCTTAAGGGGTTAAAACATGTGATTTTGGGGTTAAAATGTCTCCTGTACGTTTGGTCACTTTGTGCACTAGGGAGTGGCCTACTTTGGTTGCGGCATGGCCGCCACGTGGTAGTTTGGATCCAACCCTGATACAGCGTGTACACGTGGCTGTGTCAGGTAGGCCTGAACTTTACGGACGGTTTCCATATATTGATTGTTGGAGACAGGCCGTAAACGACTCGCCAAAATGGATTCAGATATGCCACGAGGAGCAATGTCGCCTCATGGTGGCCAGGACTTGTTTGTCCACTAGGACTGTGGTTAGGCCCATTTTGGACACGCCCCCTGAGTCCGAGATCCCTTTGCCGCCCCCTTACTTCCCTACAGGAAGAGGTGACGCGAGTGTAGGAAGTTCTATACCCCTCCCCTCATTGCCCTCATCCACTTCCGCTTCCTCCTCCAGTACAGAATCCACCCCCCCTCGTATTAAACCTCCCCTTCCGGAACCAGTACCAACCCCTGTTAGATCTGAATATCCTGATTTGGCGCCACTTCAAACTTCCAGTCAAGCTTCTTCTAGCTCGGCTGGGAGTATTCTATTTACTAGCTTTTCCCAAAATCAAGCTCCCACATCCTCATGCCCTATTACCCCCCGACTGGAACCCATAACTGACACCCCTCCACGTAGCCCTATACTAACCCGACAACTGACCGGTACCCAACAACTTAGACATTATCAGATGCCTCTTCGTCTGAATCCTGGGTCAGCCTATCTCGATGCCGCAGGTCAAATGGCACATGCTGACCCAGTCTTCGTATATGTCCCGTTCACGACTACCGATCTCTTGAATTGGAAGACCCACAATTCCTCGTACACTGAGAAACCACAAGCTATGACCGATCTGTTCACCTCGATAGTTCAGACACATAATCCGACATGGGCTGATTGCCAGCAGTTATTAATGACATTGTTTAATAATAAGGAAAGGACAAGGATTAACCAAGCGGCCATTAAAGCGCTAGAGGATAGAGCCCGTGCTTTAAATCAAGCCAATCCGGCAGCATGGGCCGCAACACATTACCCTAATACCGATCCCGATTGGAATGTTAATGGCGCAGATATGGTTCAACTCAAAGCCTATAGAGACGCTATAATTGCTGGCATGAAAGCCGGAGGAAAGAAAGCTATTAATATGTCGAAGACAGTTGAGGTGATTCAGAAAAGTGATGAAGCGCCCAGTGTCTTTTATGACCGATTATTGGAGGCATACCGCTTGTATACCCCCTTTAATCCGGAAGACGCAGATAATTCCCGAATGGTAAACTCCGCCTTTGTCAGCCAAGCTTACGGAGATATTAAGCGCAAGCTACAAAAGTTAGAAGGGTTTGCAGGTATGTCTATCACCCAACTAATGGAGGTAGCGAATAAAGTGTACATGAACAGGGAAACAGAGACGAAGAAAGAGGAAGAGCGCAAGATGCGTAAAAAGGCTGATATGCTAGCGGTAGCGATCGCAGGCGTAGATAGACGGGGCCCAGATAGAGGCGATAGTAGATGGAATAGGGAGCCTTTGAGTAGGAATCAGTGCGCGTATTGCAAGGAAGAAGGGCATTGGAGAAACGAGTGTCCGCAAAGAGAGCAGTACGAGAGAGACCTACCCAGGGCAGGTTATGGAAACTTTAGAGGCAGAGCGAGAGGTAGAGGAGGCCCCGGAGGGAGCAATGGTAATAGAGGGAGTAATGGGAACAGAGGAAGTGTAAGGGAAGATAGGTACTATCCAGCAGCGCAAAGGTCCCGCGATAGAGAAGGTAGGGACTTTGTAGGATTGGCTGACACGGTCATGGAGGACTATTGATACCGACCGGGCTCCATCCCCCTTGGTCGAGCGGAGCCTATGGTCGATGTATCAATAGGGGGAAAAAGGAGTGCGTTCATGATCGACACTGGTGCTGAACATTCGGTGGTGACTGACCTAGTTGCTCCTCCATCTGGAAGAACTATTACTGTAATAGGAGCAACTGGAAGAAGTGCTGCAAAACCGGTTCTTAAAAGTCGACTCTGTACATTGGGAGGCCACGTAGTAAAACATCAATTCCTTTATATGCCTGAATGTCCAGTCCAATTGCTGGGACGTGATATGCTATCTAAGTTACAAGCGCAGATTACGTTCCTACCAAATGGAACAACATCCTTAAAGTTTAATGGACCTTCAGGTATTATGACATTATCCGTACCAAAGGAAGAAGAGTGGCGACTTTATACAGCGTTGACTAGCCAAAACCCTAGGAGTGATGAATCCTTATTCAACATACCAGGAGTTTGGGCAGAGAACAACCCACCAGGACTGGCCCGCAATATTCCACCTATTAAAATCGAACTAAAACTTGGGGTTTATCCAGTAAGCCTAAGACAATATCACATCCCGCAGAAGGCTAAGAAGAACATCCAATCTTATCTGGATAAGTTCATACGGTATGGTATCCTAAAATTCTGTACTTCCCCCTGGAACACCCCATTGCTGCCTGTTCAAAAGCCCGGTACAGATGAGTATCGACCTGTGCAGGACTTGAGAGCAGTCAATGATGCGGTTGTTAGCATACATCCAGTTGTACCAAATCCATATAACCTGCTTGCTTTAATTCCGGGCGGGGCTACTTATTTTACAGTCTTAGACCTCAAAGATGCCTTCTTTTGCCTCCGAATTGCCGCAGAAAGTCAATGTATCTTCGCTTTCCAATGGGAAAACGCTGTAACGGGCTCGAAACGCCAAATGACCTGGACAAGACTGCCCCAAGGGTTTAAAAATTCACCTACCCTATTTGGTTCAGCTCTAAGTCAAGATTTATTGGATTTCGAGTCCATCCCAGGAGAGTGTGTATTGTTACAATATGTAGATGACTTGTTGATAGCAGCAGTTACAAAGGAAATATGTCAGCAAGCAACGCTTGATCTACTACACATTCTCTGGAAGGCAGGATACAAAGTGTCTAGAAAGAAGGCTCAGTTGTGTTTGCCAACTGTCAAATATCTGGGATTCCATATCTCTGAAGGTCAAAGAATTATGGGGCCAGAGAGAAAAGAAGCTGTGTGCCAAATACCGATACCCAAGAATAGAAGACAAGTGCGAGAATTCTTGGGGGCAGCAGGCTTCTGTAGGATATGGATTCCCAGCTACGCGATACTGGCAAAACCTCTGTATGCAGCTATCAAAGGTACAGAGCACGACCCCTTCTTATGGACTCAAGAACAGCAAACGGCATTTGAAGATGTGAAGAAAGCTTTGATGAGTGCCCCAGCATTTGGTCTACCTGATCACACACGACCATTCTACCTGTATGTACATGAGCAAAGAAGAATGGCTGTGGGAGTATTGACGCAGTACTTGGGATCATGGCAAAGACCTGTTGCCTATATGTCTAAGCAACTGGATGCAGTGGCCAGCGGACTTCCACCTTGTCTAAGAGCCGTAGCTGCAGCCGCCCTGCTAGTAGCTGAAGCCGATAAACTCACTCTGGGTCAAGAACTTTATGTACGAGTCCCACATGCAGTACAGACGTTGTTGGATTACAAAGGAAATCATTGGTTTAGTAACAGCCGTATGGCCAAGTATCAAGCAATGTTGTGTGAAAACCCAACAGTGCATTTAGAGACTGTAAATACCTTAAATCCAGCTACCCTTTTGCCACAACCTACTGAAAGTCAACATGATTGTTTGGAAGTAATGGATGAAGTATTTTCAAGTAGACCAGATCTTCGTGATTTTCCCATCCAGAACCCCGATGTTCAATATTACATCGACGGCAGTAGTTATGTGAAAGAAGGGATCCGCTATGCAGGATATGCAGTAACAACGATAGACAAGATGATAGAAGCTCGGCCACTGGCAAAGGGAACATCAGCACAAAAGGCAGAATTGATAGCACTGACACGAGCGTTACAATTGGCTGAAGGTTTGAGAGTGAACATCTACACGGACTCCAAGTATGTGTTTTTAACCACTCATGCCCACGGAGCTTTGTATAAAGAAAGAGGACTATTGAATTCAGAAGGCAAATAAATCAAGTACGCAGCTGAAATCCTACAACTATTGGAAGCAGTGTGGGAGCCGAAAGAAGTCGGTATTATACATTGTCGAGCGCATCTGAGAGGAGATGGTGATGTAACCAAAGGAAATCGGATGGCAGATAGTGCAGCTAAGCGTGCCGCTGAATCGGGAAGACAAGAGTATGTGGGGCATATAGCTGCTCTTATACCAACGCCACTGTCTCAATGGACTCCAGTTTATACAGCTCAAGAAGAGGAGTGGTTAAAGACTGAACCTGGAAAGTATTTGGAGAACAAATGGTATCAGTTAGAAGATGGAAGAATAGTCATTCCAGCATCACTAGCGGTAGAAATTGTCCAAAACTATCACAACGGGACACATTCTGGGAGAGACAGCACAGAAGAATCTCTCAGAAAACATTTCTACATACCAAGATTGTACAACTTGACTCAGGCCATTGTACGAAGATGTGTAACGTGTGCTAAAAATAATGCAAGGCAAGGACCAGTAAAGCCACCAGGAGTCCAGTTTATGGGGGGACTCCCCATGTCCGATTTACAAATTGACTATACAGTGATGCCTAAATCTGGTGGACATCGCTACCTGCTGGTAGTTGTGTGTACCTATTCAGGCTGGGTAGAAGCATGTCCTACTCGTACAGAGAAAGCAGGGGAAGTTGTGAGATTCCTGCTACGAGAAATAATACCCCGATATGGACTACCCTGCTCTATAGGATCGGACAATGGTCCAGCTTTTGTTCATCAGTGCCTACAACAACTGACTCATATGCTTGGTATAAAGTGGAGGCTTCATATGGCATATAGACCCCAGAGTTCTGGTAAGGTAGAGAGAATGAATAGAACGATTAAGAATCAGTTGGCTAAAATGTGTCAGGAAACCCAACTTAAGTGGAACGTTCTCTTGCCCATAGCTCTATTGCGAATCCGCAGTACACCTACCAGAAGGATGGGCCTCTCTCATTTTGAAATCATGTATGGGCGACCACCTCCCGTACTTGGTAACTTAAGGGGGGATTTGAGTCAGTTGGGAGAAGGAATTACCCGGCAGCAGGTTGTAGAGTTGGGTAAGACTATGGAGGAGGTACAGAAATGGGTACAAGATAGATTACCTGTGAATATTTATCCCCCAGTTCATAGTTACCACCCAGGAGACCAAGTGTGGATTAAAGAGTGGAATAATGTACCGTTAGGGCCCAAGTGGAGAGGTCCTTATGTTGTTCTTTTGTCTACCCCTACAGCGATAAAAGTAGCCGAAGTGACTCCGTGGATACATCACTCCAGGGTTAAACCAGCAGCAGTCGATTCTTGGCAAGTTACAGCAGATCCAGAGAATCCCTGCAAGATCCGGTTAAAGCGCACGACTCAGTCGGAGTGACGAGGAACCTTGTGGATTACAAGTTTCAGAGATTTGGTAAGTGAGTGAGAAGGCCATAATAAAGCCTGTCCGCTCACCGACGTATAGTGTATAAGCCAGGAAAAGTCCCGAAGGGACCCCTGTGAAGACGAGCAGAACTCCATTCCCTGCAGCCCTTACATCCTGGAAGCTGAGGTGCCTTCGCACGGACGAAGACTGAGGATGACGACGAAAGATGTATTCTTAATAATGTTTTTATATGTGTATTTTTATATTCAGGAAGGTAGAGGTACCGACACCCCTAGCTGTGAGGTATGCATTAAGACTACAAGAACAGGTAACCATATTTCCCAGACCCTAATTTGGCATTCGCAATACGAGTGTAAAGGAGATGTATCAAGATGTAGATACTTAAATATAGAATATCGTGTGTGCCATTTAGGAGTAGGAGAACCTAAGTGCTTCAGTCCAGAGTATCAACCTCGTACAATTTGGTTGACTCTCAGGAATGGAGATCCTCAGGGGACCCTAATTAATAAGACGGTATTAGAATCCGTACATTCTTCGGGTGTTCTGCTATTTGATGCGTGTAAGGCGATATCAAGTGGTAGAAAGCCGTGGAATGTATGTGGGGATCTTAGATGGGAGAGGACGTATGGGTCTAATGATAAATATATTTGTCCCAGTAGTAAAAATAAATATGTGAGTCCTAGATGCCCAAATAGAGATTATAATTTTTGCCCATATTGGTCTTGTGTGGGGTGGGCAACTTGGGGACAGACAGTAGACAAGGACATGATTGTGACTAAGTTGCCTACCAGTCCATATTGTAAGTCTATGGAATGCAATCCAGTCCATATACTTATAAATAACCCCGACAAGTTCTTAGATAAATATGGTAATTTATTTGGGTTTCAAATATATGGGACAGGTTTAGATCCTGGGACAGTATTGTTTATAGGGATAGAGACTGATACGGTATCCTCCCAAACTCATCAAGTATACCATTCCTTTTATGAAGAGATGAGCATAGATAATAAGATCCCCCATAATGCTAAAAACCTGTTTATTGATTTAGCTGAAAGTATTGCCGGTAGTCTTAATGTTACCAACTGCTATGTGTGTGGAGGTACTAACATGGGAGACCAATGGCCTTGGGAAGCAAAGGAGGTAATGTCCGGTTCTGAGGCAGTTGACCAATTAATATCTACACAAGCCAATTATCATATGAGTGTTAGAGGTAAATCTGAGTGGAGATTAAAGACCTCCATCATAGGTTATGTTTGCATAGCGAGGAAAGGAATGATGTATAATACTTCTGTAGGAGAATTAACTTGTCTAGGGCAAAAAGCTTATGATGATGATACAAAGAATACAACTTGGTGGTCGGCTTCAAATGTCTCAGAACCATCTAACCCGTTTGCAAGATACGCCAATTTAAAGGATGTGTGGTTTGACCTATCCATCACATCTAACTGGAGAGCCCCAGCAAATTTGTACTGGATCTGTGGTAAGAAAGCCTATTCGGAGTTGCCACAGGACTGGGAAGGGGCATGTGTGTTGGGTATGCTCAAACCATCCTTCTTCTTGTTACCTATTGAAACAGGTGAGACTTTAGGTGTTAAAGTGTATGATGTGAATCATAGGAAGAAAAGGGGACCCATAGAGATAGGCGCCTGGGAAGATAATGAATGGCCTCCCCAGCGTATTATAGATTACTATGGGCCAGCCACGTGGGCAGAGGATGGTACCTTTGGTTATAGAACCCCAATTTATATGCTCAACCGTATTATAAGATTACAGGCAGTGGTTGAGATCATTACTAACGAGACATCACAAGCGCTCAATCTTCTAGCGAAGCACAATACCAGGATGAGGACAGCAGTATACCAAAATAGATTAGCCTTGGATTACCTTTTGGCAGTAGAGGGAGGTGTATGTGGGAAGTTTAACCTGAGCAATTGCTGTCTTCAAATAGATGACGAAGGGCAAGCAATAGCTGAGCTTACTAGCCATATGGTTAAACTAGCGCATGTGCCTACTCAGGTATGGAAAGGGTATAATCCAAGTAGTTGGTTTGGTAGCTGGTATGAGTGGTTTGGAGGGCTTAAGGCAGTGGTAGGTGGAGTCCTACTAATTTTAATGTTGTGTCTACTCCTGCCGTGTCTTATACCCTTAGTAGTTAGGTCTGTGCAAAGCCTGATAGAAAATATAGCAGAGAGGAAGGCTGCTGCACAGATAATGGCAATTTATAAATATAAGGCTCTAGATCAGGGAGAACCAATGCAGGAAGATGAGTGTTGAAGATTCACATCATAAGATAAGTCTGGTCTGGTTCAAGGTAACTTGCGGTGTATGCAAACTAAGGTTAAGTGATGCCTCAAGTAATTGTGAAATATCAAGAGGCATCAAAGGGGGGAATGAGGTGGAATCTCGGTAAAAATAAATTTAGTAGGCCGAGATTACCACGTGGCATGTGTACGTGCATATGCTGACGTATCGATCAGTTGGTTGCACGAGGCAAGATACGATCAGTAGTGTACGGAGCATGTGCAAGAATACAGTATGTAGTATTCCCCTCCTACATTGTGCTGGACAGGCCATGCGGTCAAGCAGGAAGTTAATTCTTATTTGTATTGATTGGTCAAGAGAATGTGCGGGTGGAGCTTAATATGGGAGGAGTTATGTGCCTATATAAGGAGCCTGCACTATTGTCCGGGGCTCAGAACTTGCTGTATTTTGGTGACATTAGTCCCTCTAAGTCCCGATCGGTGATCCAATAAAGAATCTCTTCCTTCCTGAAGAAACCTGTGTCCATCTCTCTGTGCTTGGCTTCCGTCAGTTTCTCCGGTATCAATATCACATAGAGAGTTACTGTGTGAAAAGTTTGAGAAGTAAAAAAAAACTAAACTATTTTTTGTAACCCTTTCAGTGCTAATCACAGCATTAACCCTTTGATTAGTTTTTTTATTGGGAAGTCACATTTCAAGTACTACAAATGTAGTATTTTGAGTTGTTTGGTGTAGCCACTTTAGAATCGCTAGCGTAAACAGGGACATGCCGAGGTCAGGGGAATCCAGAAGTCAGAGTAGTCGGTAAAACAAGCCAATGGGTCGGTACAGGCAGCTAACAAAGCGTAGTCAGGACAAGCAGAGGTCAGAAATCCAGGGAAATCAAGCAAACAAACTGCCAAAGTCCCATACAGAGTGATTCAGAAGTTCAGCTCTGTATGGTAGACTTTGAAACAGTCTGTTATGCAGAGGGCGGGTAGAGATGGGCAGGTTGGACAATAATAACTGGAGTCCTTTCGGACTCCTTTCTTGTAGCAAACACGGCACTTTCTTTGGGGAGCTTTTTTACTAGAGGTGGGTGGGATTCGGGAAGGGAAGTGTTTGCCACAAAGTCTTTGGAGATCTCCTGATTCCATAGTGGGATTGGGGGGCTGGGTAAATAACATACGGGACAAAAGGCTTAATGTCCTCTTTTGCATAGAGGACATAGGCATTGAAAATTGCAATCTGGCTCACGTAGATTGCAATTTTCTTTTACCAGGTCCTAGTTTTTCGGTTCACCAGATAGGACTGTATGCATTGGTCAGCCAAGTCTACTCCCCCCATAAACTTGCTGTAGTCTACAATGCACTTCGGCTTTTCCAGATGCTCAGTGCTTCCTCTCACAGACACTGGCACTGTACTTTCGTCATGCATCGTAGACAGCATGTATACATCTTTCCTATCTCTGAAGGGAAGAGCAAGCAACTCATCCTGGCGTAGAGCTGAAGAGGAACCTCTACTGCTTCTGCCTCTTGCCAGGGCTTGGGGGAAACCCCTGCGATTCTTCCTCACTGTGCCACAGGCTAGGGTTTCAAAACAATATACATTTTTAAATAATTCTATACTGGTATAATAATTGGCAACCCATAGCCTATATCCCTTATTCAACAAGGGAAGGATTAGATCCCAAACAATCTTGCCACTTGTACCCACAGAATCAGTGCATCCTGGTGGGTCAAGATGGCTATCCTTCCCCTGGTAAATGCGAAACGCCCATGTGTAACCAGTACAGGATTCGCATAATTTATAAAATTTAACGCCATATCGGGACCGCTTAGATGGAATATATTGCTTAAATAGCAGTCGACCTTTAAATTTCATAAGGGACTCGTCAATTGAAATATCTTTATCGGGGACATCATTTTCAGAAAATCTGTCTGACAGGAGTTGGATAAAGGGCCGAATTTTATATAGCCTGTCAAACAGTGGGTCGTTTCTAGGGGGAACACAGTGAGTTATCATTAAAATGAAGGAATCTCAGCAGTTGCTGGTAGCGATCCCTCAACATAACCTTGGAAAAGAGGTGTAGCCAGGATGCGTTGCTTGCTCCAGTAGGACCTGATACTGGGCTTTTTAACAATACCCATCATTAGGGTTAAAGCCCAAAACCGCTTCATCTCTGCGACATCCGTGGGTCTCCACATATTCCTGCGACCATGATGGGACCACGGATGTGCAGAGAGATACTGCATAGCAAACAAATTCGTTTGCTGAGCCATGAGCTCAAATATATCATCTGACATAGAGAGCTCAAAAAAACGAATTGGCTCGCAGTCGTCCACTGTTACATTGATGCCAGGTGTAACAGTGAACGGCGGTATTTCTGGGGCCATCATATTTGGAGGCACCCAGTCTCCGCCTGGCATTGGGCTTGCTGAGCGTCCTCTTGTGAGTGGTGGTGGGGCACCATCACTTGAGGTCTCACTCAGAGGCTCAATGTCAGAGGCAGTAATAGTGTCACTGTCTTGCAGAGTGTCACTATCACTGCCTGCCAGAATGGCATACGCCTCCTCGGCTGAGTAGCGACGTGCCATTCTAGGGGGACAAATCAATTCATTTATATACTAAAGTGAGTAATTAATTATCTACCTGCCTAACACCTACTACCCGCCCTCAAAAAATAATATAAATGTACTGATCACAGTATAGGCAGCTGCAATCAGTACACTGAAAGGGTTATTTTTAGATCTATAAAAATAACCCTAAAAAAAAGTCAGTCTGATCAGAGAGCCCTCTGATCACAGTGATCACTGATACAATACTGTACAGCAGATAAACTGTACAGTATAGTGATCACGGCAGCGGGGAAAGGGCTAAGGGAGATTTTGGTTGCTGCGACTGACACAAAGGGTCAAAAAAAGTAGAAATAATTTTTTTTGATCCCCAAAAAATTAATAAATAAATGCCCTAATCAGGTTGATTACAGTAATATGATGTGATCAGCACTGAAAGGGTTAAATAAAATATATATTTTAAAGCTTTGTTTTTCACAGGAGCTGCAAAAGCAACGATCTCTCTGCCTCTCTCTCTCAGATCGAAGTGAGGTGAGGAGAGGGACAGAGACAATGTGTCAGCCAGTGATCTGAGATCATTAGCTGACACATACTAACAGTGATCACAGTGACTGGCTGTCACTGTGATCACCTCCTACAGATTGCGGTAATTGGCCACAGGGGGAGTGCCTGGGTGGTACAGGCATGCCCCCCACCGCGATCTGTAGGGGGCTAATGGCTGCAGTTACATGTGTCAGCTAATAGGCTGACACATAGTAACACTGATCGCACTGACAGGCTATGGCAGCCTGTCAGTGTGATCTGATTGCAGCCTGAGAGTGCGATCTGCTGAAGGAGAATGCGGCCGGCTCCATGTGTCAGCCGATTTCAAATTGGCTGACACATGGTAAATACCGATCGCAGGGACAGCCTGTCACTGCGATCAGACGCTGCAGACCGTGGTCCCCAGGCACAGGGGGGCTGCCTGGGGGGCCAGGCATGCCCCCCGACCGCGATCTGCAGCAGCCATGTGCCGCCGGCCACGTGGAGGGTAAGACCGCACAGGACGTTCTATGCCGTCCTGCGGCGTTTAGAGCCGGACAATTAAGGACGGCATAGAACGTCCTGCGTTCTTAAGGGGGTTAACTCCTAAATGACAGTGAATTGAGCAGTGAAATTGCAGGGGAATGAT
Source organism: Pelobates fuscus (assembly GCF_036172605.1). Classification (NCBI taxonomy): domain Eukaryota; kingdom Metazoa; phylum Chordata; class Amphibia; order Anura; family Pelobatidae; genus Pelobates; species Pelobates fuscus. The sequence continues at coordinate 103,949,052 of NC_086324.1, read as the reverse complement.
CTATACACTAAAACTGCTTTATTTAGCTAAAATAATTTAGGTGACTATAGTGTTCCTTGAGGCAGTCAGCTAGACCCTTTATCCTCTTCTACACACCTTCCTTTTTTGTTTTTAATCGAACGAATCCTTGTTTTACTTTCCTTTTCTCATTGATGTATCTAAAAAACGTTTTGTCCCCCCCCCCTTTTTTTTTTACCAACTGTGCTATTTTCTCTGTGTGTGATTTGAAACCTCTTATCACTTGCTTAGCCTCTTTCTGCCTAATCTTATAGATCTATCTTCCTCACTCTGTTTTTTTTTTTTTATAATTACTAAATGCTAACTTTTAGTTTTTTACTATTTTGGCCACTTCTGCGAAGTACCACAGTGGTTTCTTACATTTTAAGAAACCAGGGGAGGTCTCTGCCTGCATATGACTTGTGCAGCCTTCCTAAAAACATCCTGTAAAGAGTAATCTAATGTTTATACTTCCTTCTTGCAAATTCTGTTTAATTCAGAATTTCTTCTCTCCTGCTCTGTTAACAGCTTGCCAGACCTCACAGGAGCCTTCTGTGTGTAATTAAAGTTCAATTTACAGAGCAGAAGATAAAAACCACTTTTTTTTTTAAATGCAGGCTGTGTCAGTCACAGCCAGTGGAGGTGTAGCTAGGGATGCATAAACAGAAACAAAAGTATTTTTTTTTTTTTATAATTCTTTATTTTATTTGTGCATAGGTTAGATATACAAGGATGCACTGCCACAACAGCTGGTGCATGCACAACATCAAACAGAGTATAGTAATTGTGTGACATAAGGAACAATGCACATTTTATAATGTTGAAAAAGAAAAAGGTAAGGTTACCAGAAAAGCCTTTGTCTCAGCGGTCAGTAGCATTATACTTGGCTAGTCCTATAACTCTTAAGTTTAACATGCTTTGTGAATATATTTAAGTTATGCTTATTATGTAGAGTATCATCACAGTAATAGCTAGGCATTAATATGATTATGCTTAATTGTGCATAAGGGAGTGACCTACGTTTTTGTGTAATAACGACAGGTCTGAGTAGTAAAACACAGAGTAGGTAAAACATTAATGTTCAAGATATGTTAGAACAGTTACATATATAGTTACATAGTTACATAGTTACATAGCTGAAAAGAGACTTGCGTCCATCAAGTTCAGCCTTCCTCACATATGTTTTTTGCTGTTGATCCAAAAGAAGGCAAAAAAAAACAACCCAGTTTGAAGCACTTCCAATTTTGCAACAAGCTAGGAAAAAAATTCCTTCTTGACCCCAGAATGGCAGTCAGATTTATCCTTGGATCAAGCAGTTATTACCCTACATTGAAAGATTATATCCTTGAATATTCTGTTTTTGCAAGTATGCATCTAGTAGCTGTTTGAACATCTGTATGGACTCTGATAAAACCACTTCTTCAGGCAGAGAATTCCACATCCTGATTGTTCTTACAGTAAAAAAACCTTTCCTTTGCCTTAGACGAAATCTTCTTTCTTCTAGTCTAAACGCATGACCTCGTGTCCTATGTAAAGTCCGGTTTGTGAATAGATTTCCACACAATGGTTTGTATTGGCCTCAAATATATTTGTATAATGTTATCATATCCCCTCTCAGGCAACGTTTTTATAAACTAAATAGGTTTCAATTTGTTAACCTTTCTTCATAGCTGATATGTTCCATTCCTTTTATTAATTTTGTAGCCCGCCTCTGCACTTTTTATAGTGCCATAATATCCTTCTTTAGAACAGGTGCCCAAAATTGCACAGCATATTCAATGTGTGGTCTTACCAGTGATTTATAAAGCGGCAAAATGATATTCTCGTCCCGAGAATGAATGCCCTTTTTCATGCATGACAATACCCTACTGGCCTTGGCCACTGCTGATTGACATTGCACATTGTTGCATAGTTTGTTGTCTATAACAATTCCCAAGTCCTTTTCGTGTGTTGTTATCCCTAATTCGCTTCCATTAAGGGTATACGTTGCTTGTGTATTCTTTACGCCGAAGTGCATAACTTTGCATTTTTCAACATTAAATTTCATCTGCCATTTGAGTGCCCAGTCCTCCAGTCTATCTAAATCCCTCTGCAGCAAAGTAATATCTTGCTCACATTGTATTATTTTACAAAGTTTTGTGTCATCTGCAAACACTGAAACATGACTTGCAATGCTGTCTTCAAGATCATTTATAAACATGTTAAATAGAAGGGGTCCCAGAACAGACCCCTGAGGGACACCACTTGCCACCTCTGTCCAGCTTGAAAATTTACCATTAACGACAACTCTTTGTACTCTGTTTTTAAGCCAATGTTCTACCCAAGAACAAGCATTTTCATCTAGACCGATTTCCTTGAGTTTGAACACTAATCTTCTGTGTGGAACTGTATCAAATCACTTGGCAAAGTCCAAATAGATCACATCCACTGCAACACCCTGATCTATACTTCTACTTACTTCTTCGTAGAATGCAATCAAGTTAGTTTGACACGACCTGTGCTTCATAAAACCGTGCTGATTTTTGCTGATAACCATGTTCTTCTCAAGGAATTTTTCAATATTATCCCTTAATAACCTTTCAAATATTTTACCAGCCACAGAAGTTAAGCTCACAGGTCTATAATTTCCAGGCAAGGATTTTGAACCCTTTTTGAATATAGGAACCACATCTGCCTTCCTCCAATCCTCCGGAACACTTCCTGAAAGAAAAGAATCTTGAAAGATTAAAAACAGAGGTTCACTTATTTCTACACTTAGTTCCTTAAGTACACATGGATGGATACCGTCAGGCCCTGGAGCTTTGTTTATATCAACTTTCTTTAGTTGCTGCAGCACCTTGTCTTGAGTTAACCAATTACAATTATTCTGCAAGTTTTTAGTAGCAATCATTTGCACATCTATTGCCATGGGTTCTTCCTTAATATATACAGAGGAGAAATAGTTATTTAAAATTCCTGCCTTTTCCTGTGGTGGATTTGCTGGATTTGCATATATGATAAACAGCACAATTGTAGTGATTTATGACATGAGAAACTTAATGCTGAGCTAAATTAATAGGAGAGTAGGTGATGAAAAAAGCTTAAGCTATGCAAGTAGTTTTAACTGCTTAGAGTGTAGAGAGAGTACATCAGGTTACATAGATGGCAGGGCTGTCAGGAGCCATCTCCGCTGAATGCAGCCCAGACTTTGAGAGAGACCTCCAGACAGTGTAGGCTTATCCAACCCCCGATCTGCAAAACCTTTGGCATGTCAGGAGTGAGTCCAGCATGATGTGTGCTGAGAGGGGTGAGTGCACTCCCAGTGTATGATGTCTTGCTTCTGCCCGATCCTCCCTGGGCGGCAGCTGGAACGCAGGAGCGTCATGCAGGTCGGCAGGGTTATCAGCTTTGCGTGGTGAGGGACCGGGTAGCAGGTCTCGACTGTACATTGCCGCAGGAGCCTGGAATCCCACATGTTCGTAGGTCAGTAAGTGGTGATTAAGCTGTGTTAATGAGCCCTTCTGCTTTTCAACGATCAGTATAGCCTCGAGACTTCTGATCTGCTGTGACATGGTGGTCTCTGGCTTTGCCGCCATTTCAGGTCTGCCTGCCACTTCCACCATTTTGGTTATGGGGGGCCCTTTGTGACTTAGGTGCTGCGGGTCGCGGGGACAGTCTCCTGGGACCGGGATAACACCCACCGGTCCAAAGGGGTGGGGGGGGGGAAACAAGGCCTGTACTGCGTGGCGTCAGAGTTCCAAAGGGAAACCACAGGGCAGGATAGTGAGGCAGCGGACGTCCACCTCACTCACCACCCGGGTAGGCCTCAGATGCAGCTATGCCGATGTGCCCTTTCAGGGGTCAGAACGCTTGTGGTCAGAGTGACCTCAGCACCAGTGCCTCTTTGCCCGCAGGACCGCTGCTTCTAGACTGCAGATGGGTATATTATTTGCTTTTTGACCGGCATTAATGTCGCTTTTCTGCAGGAGCTCGTCTTCTATGCGACCTCTCAGCATGGCGGTCCGGCCCCGCCCCCAGAAACAAAAGTATTTTAACTCCTAAATGGCAGAGAATTGAGCAGTGAAATTCATTATCTATATACAAACACTGCTTGAATTGTTTTAGTGACTATGGTATTAGTATTAGTATTAGCTTTGCCTTCTTCTTTTATTGGGAGCAACTCCACAAAGCATTATATACTTTCTAAATATAAACCCTCTACAGTGCTGACATTGTTGCCATGATTCCAGGTTCATAGGTGGACTAAAATATTCCACAATTCAGTTCACATGTAGATGACTAGATGAAACGGTTCAATTAAATGCTTCTCTTTGAGAAGAATTTGATTGGACCACAGATGACATGGCGTGACAATTAATGGGGAGTGGAAACGATGAAAGGAGGACCTTGCCTGACACTGGATTCAAGGTAAGTTTTAATTTATTTAGTAGCGTTTTAAATAAAATAGGGAGGTGGACAAGACCATTAGTGTCATATTGTCATGTATAGGGTTATAGTAACCCTTTATGTTAAAGCAGAACAGTTAGCCTCTCCCTAAAGTCATTCTCCAAAGAGCCAGTACTTCCTAATAGTAATAGAATTCTCAGTGCCCATCCGACAAAAAGCTCTACATGATGAGCGAGTTTGTACCTTGGTTCATTTACCTGTTCAAACATGACTTGAAAGTGACATAAAAACAAACAAAAAAAAAGATATAGATATATATATACACACACACACACATTTATTACCTTCTCTGATAAAATAATTAGGTGTATTAATTAATGCAGTTTGCACTTGCAAAACATACATGCATATATAATTTTATATATTGATTAAATAAAGTAAGTCCTTTTACCATGATCTGTCCCTGTGTTTGTCAGGCATTAGGATCATATACACCGTCCTCAGAAGAATACTTTATAAGTACAGTAATTACATGATTTTGCTATTTCATGATGAAAAGTCATGATTTTATGAAAGACACGGAGGTGAGTATTGCTTAACCCTTTCTTTACTGTCCACCAATAGCAGCAAAGTATATTAACAGTAAGAAAAAACAGTAACCATAGAGATAGGACACTCCCATATCCAGTCCCAGTATAATAGGCAGCACCTCCTCCTCCAATTCCTCTTTCTTTGGAGATGCTACCCGCCAACAGCTAACCGGAAGTCAGGAAACAGTCCAGCACTAGAAGGGCCATGGCCCAGAGTCCTTGTTGATACAGGAACAGCGGATGCCCTTGAACATAGGCAAAACCGGGAACAAATGGTGAAACTTTTAACCATAGGGAGTCCATCTCTTTGTCAACTCTTGAACTTCAGCTAACTTGTGGAAGTCCTGAGCATAGAGACGTCCTTCATGCGATGCGCTTAGAAGTGGATCAACCTGTGAAGAGGAGATGAGGAGATGAGGCAGAACAGGCATACCAACTTGGCAGTTGTTGTAAGGTGAGGTCCGAGTTGGGAGGCCAGGAGGAAAACAGCGATAGGACGCAGGTGACGTCCCATGTGGCTGTGTATCGAGGTCTGGGAGGACGCGAGAGGCGTGCCCCTTTGAGTAAGCGGCATACCAGGTGATGCTGGCCCGCTGGGCATCCGTTGAAACCATGATGAGCTGACGAGATGGCTGATCTGTATAGGTTGATCGTGCGATATGCACGACCCTCTTCAAATATTGATGTGAGGAACTGGAGTATCGTCGTCACAGGAGCCGCCACGGGATCCAGGTTCCTAGCCAGGCACCAACCAGTCCAAGTTCTCCAAGCGGTCCCGTATGAGCGTCTAGTGCCGGGAGCCCATGCGTCAGCCAAGAGGCGTCGAGTTGCGTCCGAAATTCCTGGGACTTCCCAGGGATCCCCGAGATTCTCCATGCGAGTAGTCGCAATGATCCGTCCAGTAGGAGTGGATGTTGTTGGCCTATCGGGTTCAGTAGAAGGTCCCGGCTGGGCGGTAGAAGAGCAGGGATGTCTATAGCCAGTTCTAGGAGTTGTGGAAACCACGACTGGGTACCCCAGAATGGGGTTAGTAGGACCATTTCCGCCATCTGGCGACGTACCTGGAGTAGCACTCGGGGGATCATGGCAAATGGCGGGAAGGCGTAAAGGCGCGATTCGGGCCATTCCTGTAGGAAAGCGTCCACTGCCTCCGCGGCCGGGTCCGGGCGCCAGCTGTAGAACCTGGGTAGTTGGGTGTTGAGTCTGGAAGCGAATAGGTCTATGGAAAAAGGTCCCCAGAGGGATGAGACAGTGGAGAACACCTCGGTATCCAATTTGCAATCGCTGCTGTCTGCTAGATAGCGTGAGCTCCAATCCGCATGGGTATTGTGAAGGCCTGGAAGGTATTTCGCTTGGACCGTCAAGTTCCTGTCTAGGCAATAAGTCCAGAAATCTTTCGCCAAGCGGGCCAGCACCGCAGAGCGTGTGCCGCCCAGGTGGTTGACATACCGAACCGCTGAAATGTTGTCCATCCGCAGCTTGATGCATGTGCTGCCCGTGCCGTTCGCAAAGCTCTTGATCGCAAAGGAACCAGCCAGTAGTTCTAGGGCATTGATGTGGAGTCGGGACTCTGCGTCTGTCCACCGACCCCCAGTGGTCACCCCGTTGCAGTGTGCGCCCCAGCCGTGGAGACTCGCGTCCGAGTCCACCGTGAACTCCGGCTGGGAGCCGAAGATGGCCTTGCCATTCCAGGCGGATAGGTTGTGGATCCACCAGGTCATCTCGTCTCGGGATTCCGCATCCAGGGGAACCAAGTCTGCATACGAAGCCCCTTTGTTGAGGTGTGCTATCTTCAGGCGTTGGAGAGCTCGGTAGTGGAGCGGAGCCGGGAACACCGCCTGGATGGACGAGGTCAGTAGTCCAATGATTCGTGCCAGGTGTCGCAACGACAGCTGTTGTCTCGTGAGGGCACGTCGTAGTTCCTTGCGGATGGAGCGTATTTTGGCTGGAGGGAGACTGAGAGACTCCGCTTCCGAGTCGACCGTGAACCCTAGGAACTCCATGTGTCGGGAAGGGGAGAGGCAGGACTTCTCCCCGTTGAGTAGGAAACCCAGTTGACGTAGGAGGTCCATTGTCCATTGAAGGTGTTCTAGGAGGGCTCTCCGATCTTGTGCCATGAGGAGGATATCGTCCAGATAGACTATCAGTCTGACTCCTCGACTGCGTAGCCAGGCCACGGCCGGTCGCATCAACTTGGTGAAGCACCACGGAGCGGATGAGAGTCCGAATGGGAGGCATGTGAAACGCCATGTTTCGCCTTTCCAGAGGAACCTTAGTAGGTCTCTGGATGACTCTGCCACCGGGACAGTGAGGTAGGCATCTTTGAGATCTAACTTTGCTATCCAATCTCTGCGGAGGATGAAGGTCCCGCAGGAGGTGGATCCCCTCCATTTTGAAGTGGCGGTTGCGCACTATGGAATTCAGGGCCCGAAGGTTTATAACTGGGCGCATCTGGCCGCCTTTCTTTTCTACCAGGAAGATGTTGCTTATAACCCCAGAATGTGCCAGCGGGGCACGTTCTATCGCTCCCTTCGTGTGGAGTGACAACAGTTCCTCGTCTATTAAGGCGCGGTCTGCCTTCGAAAGTACCATAGGGTGAGGGGAAGGAATGTGGCCCGGGGTATCTACCAATTCTATGTGGAACCCCTTCACAGTGTTCAAAACCCAGGGATCTGAGGTGATTTCTAACCAGGCATGGAAAAAATGACAGAGTCTGCCCCCTACACAGATATTGGAAAAAACACAAGGTATGTGTGGTCTTACCGTAAGGGCGTCTGGAACCGGGGTTCCCTCTGAAGCTTCTGGAGCGCCATGGTCTTCCACGAGATGGGAAGAAGGGAGACTGGTGTCTTGTGTCCTGATACGGTGGCCTCTGGGTATAAGAGCCTCGTCCCGATTCTCGGGAGTTAAAATTAGACCGGCCGGACAGATGGCTCCTGAATCTGCCGGCCCTGGAAGAGACCCGTCCTTGAAACACCCTCCTCATGGAGGACTGGGCCTTGTCTAGGGCTGTGAAAGCACCAACGAAGCGCCCCAAATCCTTAATAAAGGAGTCTCCAAATAGCTGGCCCTGAGCCTCTTTACCTGCCTCAGTGAGGGCGAGGTTGGCCAATTTGGGCTCGATTTTAAAGAGGATGGCTTTACGCCGTTCTATAGACAGGGAAGTGTTTACGCTACCGGCTATGCAGATAGCCCTCTGCACCCAACCACGGAGTTCCTCCGGGTCGACCTGTCTGTTCTCTGTTCTAGCTATCTCGGCCATGTCGAATAATTTAGCCAGGGGGCCAAAAATGTCCAGGTGTTTGTCCAGGCATGACTTTAACGCAGATTCCAGGCCCTTACGGGGATTCCAACCCATCTTGGCCAGAAACTGCGTCATTTTAGGGTCTACAATGGGTGTCTCGCAGACTTTGTTAGGGATAAGGGGTCTAGGACATTCCGCCCTGAGCTTATTGCGCGCCGTCTTGCTAAGGGGGCGCCTAACCCAGTTCTCAAGGTATTTCGCCACATGGGCGGCTGGGAGCCATTCTGCTGACCTCGGGTGATGGAGAGCATCCGGGTCAAACATAGGTTCCCCAACCGGGTCTAAGAGGGTCGAACCCGCGGTAGCGTCACTGCGAGAGTCACTGATTACCAATCCTGGTAGGGTAGGGGCAAAGGGGTCAGTGACCTGCCCGTCAGACTCGTTCTTGGAGTCATCCCCGGACTCATCCATAGCCTCCTCACAAGACCCGATTTCTGAGTCGGAGTCGCTCTCTGTAAGTGCTCTGGCACATTTCCAGTGCCGCGCCCGTTCTGCCTGGCGCGGAAAGGCTCTTTTGCGTGATATAGGCACGCTATCTTTGGTGGATATTTTAACACCAGTCTTAGTGGTTCTGGAGGCGGGCGGGGTCAGGTGCTTAGATTTGGCCTTAGCCTTTCTAGGGTTGTCCCCTGGGTTGTTCTCTGAGGAACGAGATAAGCGTGTAGGCATGGTAGGTGCCTCTGCGGGTATAGATTGTGCCAATAAAGCCTGAGATATAGACTGGGACAAGGCTGAGGACATTGAGCCCATGGCGGCCATGATGGCGTCTGTAACTGAGCGTTGCAGTGCCATGGCCTGGGCATCATCCGGCACAGACATAGGGTCACCCGCAGAAGAAGGGGGACCAGAGCTGGCAGAGTTAGGGCCAGCCAGTGCCTGGGGAATATCCCTATCCTCAGGGGAGAGAGGGGAGACAGGTCCCTTAGGTTTAGGCATAATAATAGTTATATTGAGTAATGTCAAACTCAAAACAATATTTCCCTATATAGGCAAATATATATAGTGTATATAGGGATACAAGTGAAAAATATATATATTCTGTGGTAAAAGAAATAGAGCTGCTAACAATGTGGAGGATGCACTAGCAGGAGTTAATCACCCCAGGCTAGGCAGAGATAACAGGGAAAAAGGAGGGAGCTCACCAGGGTCCAGACCGGCAGATAAGGAGAACGGAGGGAAAAAGAGCGCCAAAGTGACTGAGGGGGGGAACACATAAAACAGGTGAATCCAGCATTCGAATGAAAAATTCGAATGCAGCAATAGGAGAATAGGCAGGCAGACTGGTTCACATCAAACAGGTGAATCCAGCATTCGAATGAAAAATTCGAATGCAGCAATAGGAGAATAGGCAGGCAGACTGGTTCACATCAAACAGGTGAATCCAGCATTCGAATGAAAAATTCGAATGCAGCAATAGGAGAATAGGCAGGCAGACCAGTTCACATCAAACAGGTGAATGCAGCATTCACATGAAAAATTTGAACGAAGTAATAGGAGAGAAGACAGGCAGACCGGCAGAGTAATGGAGGGAAAGTTTAGAGCGATACCAAGGGAATCAGAGAAGGTAGAGCAGGATAAAGCCGGACACGGAAGGTCTGGGACCCTGGGCTCAAACAAGGTATACAACAGAAGGTCAAATAAATACAAAATACAATCATACATTAACCAGTGAATGGTACAAAATGTCAGCAGAGAAAAATTATTTGTGAGGTACTTATCTGTCTGGTAGCAGCAAAGAAAGAGGAATTGGAGGAGGAGGTGCTGCCTATTATACTGGGACTGGATATGGGAGTGTCCTATCTCTATGGTTACTGTTTTTTCTTACTGTTAATATACTTTGCTGCTATTGGTGGACAGTAAAGAAAGGGTTAAGCAATATGAGCCTCCGTGTCTTGACATAAAATCCAGGTTAAACTGAGATTATGTATGTAGTGGATAATAATAACCTTTATTAGATATGTAAATATACAGTGGGATTCAACACGATCACACTGCATTGCATTATGTTCGGTCCCTTGCTGGAAATAAATCCTCTGCACATTTTAATATCTTTTGCGTTTACACAGGGTTATTATTATATCAGGTTAAAGTATTAGTCTAGGCCAGGGGTGCCCAATAGGTAGATCCCCATATGTTTTAAAACTACAGTTTCCATGATGCTTTGTCATTCTAAAGCCATTCTAAAAGTATGCAAAGAATCATGGGATTGTAGTTCTAATACATCTGGGTATTATACCCTTTCAAATGCATTTGGACAAGGCATTTAAAATAAAATATAAGTTTAGTGAATTACCCTGTAAGAGTCTACCTGATTGGAAGCTAATAGGGGTGTGGGTATTGAAAAAAATGGCCATTTCTCAGAAAAAGCTCTATTTTTAATCATAAGGCTGCAAGAGCATGATGATTAAAATGAAGTTATTTTGAGGCATTATGCATAGCTTTCTCTGGAGTCAGTCCAATCCAATGCTCCTCATAGAGGAGGCAGTGGCGGATCCAGAGCCTGATCTCAGGAGGGGCATTTGTAGATTATTTAAAGAAATAATCCAGGCACAATAACCACTACAGCTCAGTGTAGTAGTTATGGCGCCAATAGTGCCAGGATCCCATCCCAGAGTATTTGTCAAACCGTTTAAGAACAGTTTGACAACTTACCTGGGGTCTGCTGGGATATAGGACATAGGAGCAGTGGTATGTGTTAGGGATGAAGTGTGTGTGAAAGGTGCAGTGTGTGAGCGGTAAAGTGAGTGTGCATGAGGGCGGCAGTGTATGTGAAGGTTGCAGTGTGTGTGTTAGGGGGCAGTGTATGTGTGGGGCAGTGTGTGTGTGTGAGAGCTGCAGTGTGTGTGAGCGGTGCAGTGTGTATGTGAGGGTGGCAGTGTGTGAGAGTCGCAGTGTGTGTATTGGAGGCAGTGTTTGTAGGGCAGTGTGTGTATGGGTGTGCAGTGTGTGTATGGGGGCAGTGTTTGTGGGGCAGTGTGTGTAGTGTGTGTATGGGGGCAGTGTTTGTGGGGCAGTGTGTGTAGTGTGTATATAGGGGCAGTGTTTGTGGGGCAGTGTGTGTATGAGGGCAGTGTTTGTGGGGCAGTGTGTGTAGTGTGTGTATGGGGCAGTGTTTGTGGGGCAGTGTGTGTAGTGTGTATTTGGGGGGCAGTGTTTGTAGGGGGGCAGTGTGTGTAGTGTGTATGGGGGCAATGTTTGTGGGGCAGTGTGTGTAGTGTGTGTATGGGGGGCAGTGTTTGTGGGGCAGTGTGTGTATGGGGGGCAGTGTTTGTGGGGCAGTGTGTGTAGTGTGTGTATGGGGGGCAGTGTGTGTAGTGTGTGTATGGGGGGCAGTGTTTTTATGGGGGGAAGGAGGGTAGGGAGGCTTTTTAATAAAAAAATGTATTTAATACAATTTATATATTTATGTCCCCCCTCCCTTCTTACCTTTACTGGGAGGAGGGGGGGGGGCATTTCTGGATCCCTGGGGGTCCAGGGGAGAATCCCTGGTGGTCCCTCGCGAGTGCACTCTCGCGAGATTTGGAGCGTTGCCGTGGTAATCGCAGAAACACTCCGTGCTCGCGAAAGTGGGACTCGGAGGAGCTGCAGGTAAGAGCTCCCGGTTCCTCTCTCCCCCCCTGCCGGCTGCCACCATAGTGCTTGCGGACCGGGGAGGGAGATCTCTGGTCTCCCTCCCCGGTCCGCAGGCACATTGCAGGGCCGGCACTTGGACAATGCCAGCCCTGCATTAGCCGGCAGGGGAGAATCTCGGGTGTGGGGGGGGGGGATTGCCCCGTTGCCCCCCTGGATCCGCCATTGAGAGGAGGATTGGGGTCCCAATGCGTATGCGCGCCGAGTGCCATACATGCATCAAATTTCCCCTTAGGAAAGTGTTGAATCACTGCTTTCCTATTCGGGCTGCAGTCACGTGACCAAGTTTTACTCAGTTTCTGCAACAGGAAGGTTCTCTGGTGGCTGTCAGTGTAACAGCCACTGGAGGTTTGTTTAATTCTGCAATATAAAAATTGCCATTTCTAAATAAAATGCTACATTTTACATTGCAGGGTTAAATTGACAGGACCACAGCACACAAGTCACTTAATTGACTATAGTGGTCCTTTAACCCCTTAAGGACACATGACATGTGTGACATGTCATGATTCCCTTTTATTCCAGAAGTTTGGTCCTTAAGGGGTTAAAATGCTGCCTAGCTAAAGCACCCAAAGCTAACCCTTTATTCACCTTTGCTGGGATGCTTAAGGGTTATTGTTATGCATTACGTAAGGAGATCTACAGAGTATGAAATCAGCTAAGTTGGATGTTTAGTCGGAGTCTCTACAGCTTGGACAATGAGGCTAAACAGGTCACTGAGAATCAAACGAATAGTTAGGATGCTTATATTTCTTCAAGATGGAGACAAGTTAAATGCTGATCTTGTCTTTGTAGAAATTCTGTTTCCGTTCTGCTATTTTTACTTCCTCCTGACTTCTCTTTTATAATGCTAATTTCAGTTCATATAACGAGCGTCTCACTCATTTTGTAATCCCCACATCCTGTTTATTTCAAATTTCCCCTTTTCCATCAACATTTTGATGTAACACGTTATTAAATATATGTGGTGACTGGTTAATGCTACTATTCAATTCAATATTTTCTATTTGTTTATTAATGCTGTAAGACCGTGCTGATTTTTAATGTGATTTTTATTTACGTATTTAAAAATAAGAACCATTGTAAAATGAACTGTGCAGGCAATGGTAGTCGTGCTATTGAGCAGACTAAGGGCTAAGCATTTAAGCCAGTTTTAAAAAGTAGTAAATAGGAACAATTTAACCATTAAGTACGGGAGAACAACAAATATATAGTGTCCTGTTTCACACAATCCCCTGGGTCAGATACTATTAGCAACTTTGAAAACAATGTTACATATAGCACGGCATAGATAAAATTAAGCTATCACATGTAACACCGAAACTCTTACTGACAAGCAGTATTGTGGAACAAGCACAAAGCTATAAAGGTTATTTCTGTTAGATACCACTCCTTCAAGGATGGGGATAGCAGGACTACAGAATAAGTGAAAATACAATATAAAGGTAAATTATATATTAATATATTTTAAAATTTATTTTTATAGTGATATTAAAGGGACAATGTAGGCACTGTAAATAATTCACATTGACAAACAGTTTTTAATGTTTTAGTGCTAATCGAGAGTCTCCAGACCATCCTCTCTGTGTGGGCTAATGATTCCTCAGCAGCAATGGGCAACAAAGGTAAATGGGCAATTGGTTAGCTGACACTTACTACACCCATTGCTGTTATGAAAATGGTATTGGTAGAATGAAGTGTGTCTGCCTAAGCCATACCTCTAGTAGGAGACAGGCTGTGGGTGTCTACAGTGCCATCTTTATGGGCCCCCGGGCAAATCAGTGCACTGGGGCCCTGCCACTGACGTAATACCGCGATCGCAGGGGTCGCAGCTGCGACCGGGCCCGTTACTCCTGGGGGCCCAGCCGCCCTGCAGACCCCTGGGACCGGGTGCCCTTCATCATCATTTGCGGCCGTCCAAGGTGTCCATCCGGTGGCCCATGCTGTCAGGGCCACCCGATGGATGTGGATTGTCAGGGGGCCCAGTCAGCGCTGGGCGCTTTAACAGAGCGACCGGGCCCCCTGTGATGAGATCATCACTGCTGGGAGGAAGTGACTGCACGTCACTCCTTCCAGCAATCACACAGAGCCCGCACGGGAGGAAGTCAGAGTGAGAACTCTGACTCTCATCAACCTGAGCAACCACTGGACCCCAGACAAAGTCACCCTCCTGCACCTAAAAGGTAGGAAACAGGAGGGTGACTTAAATATTGTGTGTGTGTGTGTGTGTTTGTTTGTATGTATGTATGTGTATGTCTGTATGTATGTGTGCCTGTCTGTTTGTATGTATGTGTCTTTGTACGTATGTCTATGTGTTTGTGTCTGTCTGTATGTGTGCCTGTCTGTTTTTATGTATGTATGTATGTGTCTTTGTATGTATGTGTGTGTGTGTGTCTGTATGTGTGTATGTATGTGCGTGTGTGTCTGTCTGTATGTGTGCCGGTCTGTCTGTTTGTATGTATGTGTGTCTTGTCTGTATGTATGTGCCTGTCTGTCTGCATGTGTGTCTTGTGTGTGTCTGTGTGTATGTGCGTGTCTGTCTGTTTGTATGTATGTGTGTCTTGTCTGTATGTTTGTGTGTATGTGTCTTTGTATATATGTGTCATGTGTGTATGTATGTATGTATCTGTCTGTCTGTATATGTGTGTGTGTGTGTGTGTCTGTCTGTTGGGGGGAGAGTTATAAGGGGGGGAAGAAAGGGGGAAAGAGGGAGGGATGGGAGGGGGGGCATGGATCAGTTTTGCACCGGGGCCCCATGGGTAATGCGTACGCCACTGGGCCCTGCCTACACAACAACTCACAGGAATAGAAATGTAAATTATAGATACAATTAAGCTCATATTAATTGGCACCTTCAACAAATGCAATACATACATACACACAGACTGCTGAATACAGTCACAGACTGCTGAATACATACACACAGACAGATTGCTGAATATATGCACACAGACTGCTGAATACATACACACACACACACACTGCTGAATACACACACACTGCAGTGAGGGGTGCAGTGAATGTGTTTGTGTGTAGGGTGTTGTGTGTGTGTACATGTGCAGTGTGCATGTGAGGGGTGCAGTGTGTGTGTAGGGTGCTGTGTGCGTGTGTCAGTGTGGCGGGTGCCAGGGTGGCGGTCCGGTGACCGGGACCCAGTATGACTGATGTTCAGAGTAGGAGTCACAGTGTGGAGTAGCAGGGTCTGGTGCAGGGTAGTGATGTCGCGAACATAACATTTTCGGTTCGCGAACGGCGAACGCAAACTCCCGCAAATGTTCGCGAACGGGCGAACCGGGCGAACCGCCATAGACTTCAATGGGCAGGCGAATTTTAAAACCCACAGGGACGCTTTCTGGCCACAATAGTGATGGAAAAGTTGTTTCAAGGGGACTAACACCTGGACTGTGGCATGCCGGAGGGGGATCCATGCAAAACTCCCATGGAAAATGACATAGTTAATGCAGAGTCTGGTTTTAATCCATAAAGGGCATAAATCACCTAACATTCCTAAATTGTTTGGAATAACCTGCTTTAAAACATCAGGTATGATGTTGTATCGATCAGGTAGTGTAAGGGTTACGCCCGCTTCACGGTGACAGACCAAACTCCCCGTTTAATGCACCGCAAACAACCGCAAATACTCAATTTGCACAACCGCAAACTCTACCTTTGCACAAGGTTGGATACCAAGCTAGCCATGTCCCGTTCCTTGTCCTCACTGATGTCATTGAAGGTCTCTCTTCCTCCACCCAGGAAGGGGAGATGGAAAAAGATGCTTGGTCGTTCCTCCTACTTCAAATTTGGGGCACTGCGCGTGCAATCTAATGTGCCACCAGATAGGAGTAGTGTGTTAAGTAGTACTATTCTTATCAGTTTAATCCCTGTTACGTCCCCTATCAGGGGACGTGTATATAAGGCATCGATTTTAGGAAGCGGGAGATGGGTGGGGGCCCTAAATTGTTATAAGGGGGGGACCAAGTGTCCTCCCCCCTGGCCCCCACCCCTCAGTGCTGGGTAGGGGCCCTAAATACTAATAAGGGGGGGACCTATGGTCCTCCCTCCCTGGCCCCCACCCCTGAGCGGCTGGTGGGGGCCCTAAAAAAAATATCCCCCCCAGGTGACTAGGGGTCCCCAAACCCCTAGTCACCCCCTCCCCCCAATAAAACCTATTCCCCTACCTACCTCCCTCACCCTAAAAACTAATGAGGGGGGACCTTTCACTAAGTACCTGTAAAAAAATAAAATAAAACTTACCATTCAATGTTTTCTTTCTTCTAAAATCTTATTTTTTCAGCCCCAAAAAAGGGCAAATTAAAAACCATAATAATCGCTGTGTAATTTGACTCATAACTCTCTGATTGGTTACTTAATCCACCAATCAGAGAGTTATGAGTCAAATTACACAGTGTGGGAAAATTCCAAAGAACTTTCCCACGCTGTGTAAAATGACAAAGAGCACTCTGATTGGTGGATTTCAAACCAACCAATCAGAGTGCTGTGACAGGTAAATGTAGAGACTTACCTGTCGGTCTCTTCATTTACCTGTCAGAGCACTCTGATTGGACGGCTTAAACCCACCAATCAGACTGCTCTGAGCCTAATTGCAGGGCGGGGCAAGGCTTTATAAGCCTTCCCCTGCCCTGCAGAGCTGAGTCTGCGCAGAGCCCTCCATGGGTGAAGATGGATTTTTTTTGGGGGGGGCGCTCGTTTTTTTTTTTTTATATAATTGCGTCGGTTATTATGGATTTTTATTTGGCCTTTTTTGGGGTTGAAAAAAGAAGATTTTAGAAGAAAGAAAACATTGAATGGTAAGGTTTTTTTTTTCACAGGTTCTTAGTTAAAGGTCCCCCCATTCATTATTTTTAGGGTGTAGGGGGTAGGTAGGGGGATAATTTTTATTGGGGGGGTGACTAGGGGTTTGGGGACCCCTAGTCACCTGGGGGAGGGGACATTTTTTAGGGCCCCCACCCGCCACTCAAGGGTGGGGGCCAAGGGGGAGGACCTTAGGTCCCCCTCCTTATTAGTATTTAGGGCCCCCACCCGCTGCTGAGGGGTGGGAGCCAGGGGGGAGGACACTAGGTCCCCCCTTATCTTACTGTAGCGCCCCCACCCACTGCTCAGGGGTGGGGGCCAGGGGGGAGGACATTAGGTCCCCCCTTATTCCAATTTAGGGCCCCCACCTGCCGTTCAGGGGTGGGGGTCAGGGGGGAGGACATTAGGTCCCCCCCCCTTATTCTTGTTTAGGGTGCCCACCCACTGCTCAGTGGTGGGGGCCAGGGGGGAGGACATTAGGTCCCCCCCTATTCTAGTTTAGGGCCCCCACCCACCGCTCACAGGTGGGGGCCATGGGGGAGGACATTAGGTCCCCCCTTTTTATAATTTAGGGCCCCCACCCACCACTCAGGGGGGAGGACATTAGGTCCCCCCCCCTCTATTCTGATTTAGGGCCCCCACCCACCGCTCAGGGGTGGGGGCCAGGGGGGAGGACATTAGGTCCCCCCCTTATTCTGATTTAGGGCGCCCACCCACCGCTCAGGGGTGGGGGCCAGGGGGAGGACATTAGGTCCCCCCCTTATTCTGATTTAGGGCCCCCACACACCGCTCAGGGGTGGGGGCCAGGGGGGAGGACATTAGGTCCCCCCCCCTTATTCTGATTTAGGGCCCCCACCCACTGCTCAGGGGTGGGGGCCCGGGGGGAGGACAATAGGTCCCCCCCCATTATTTTACATTAGGGCCCCCACCCGTCGCTCAGGGGTGGGGGCCGGGGGGTCTTATTTATTTTTTTGGTTTAAAAGACATGCCCCTACTCGCGCTATAGCGAGTAGGGGCATAATTTACTAATACTAAGTAATCTTTACTTAGTATTAGTACATTTGGCTGAAAGACCAATTTAGGTCTTTCAGCCTTTTAGTAGATAGCTCCCTAATACCATGGGAATTAGGGAGTTATCTACTTATTTATTCCTGTCATTAAACTGACTGGCCAAGTAACTTACATTTTATATGAATGTATGTTACTTGATTGTTGTAAGTGTTGCAAATGCTTACAGGTGAATCCTGGCTATGTTTGTATACTTTTTATTTAAAATTGTATACAATGTAACATTCTTCTTCTTTCACTGGGTAAGTATATTAGTACTTAGGCAATACTGTGCTTCGGACTCTTCGGCACTTTGACACTTCGGCAACTTTGGCACTTCAGCACTTCGGTAATTTAGGGACATCGGCAATTCGGCACTTCGGAAATTTGGCACTTCGGACATTCGGAAGTACCCGAATGTCCGAATTGTCCGAAATTCGTCAGAATTCCTATTCGGTCGAAACGAATTGCACATGTCTATTAAATAATAAGCCGGGATAAGGCCAAAAGGAATGGTGAATTCCTACACAGTTTTGACAGGTCAAAATTGGATAGGGAATGAATAGAGCTATTCTCCATTTCCTTTATTCCATAGGATCAGCTAGGGAAGGCTTCCCCAAACTCCGGCCCCCCCAGATGTTGCTGAACTACAATTCCCATGATTCTATGAATGAAATAGATAGGCTGAGAATCATGGGAGTTGTAGTTCGGCAACATCTGGAGGGCTGGAGTTTGGGGAAGCCTGAGGTAGGACAACTGTGGATACTCTTCAGAAATACCCTTAACACAGATATATATTTTTAGTACCAAACCTACTGTTACATTTTAGTTAGTTTGCACTATTAACACTGTAACTTTTGCATTAATTTCTTATGACAGAATGACAGGTTTTGTGTTTGCTGCCATTTCATTCAGAATGTGGTCACAGGATTTCAGAAGTTTAGGCACAGTTCAAATGAAAATGCAATGTTTGTGGCTTTGTGAGCTTCCTTTACACAACCTGCTGTGTCAGAATACATTGGTGCATAGTGTGCAGTTAAGTTACATCTCCTATCCCACGATTAGCACAACCCCTGTATTTTTTATAAATGTCATCTACTATACATCTACGTACACAGGCTTACACTGCTTCTTCCAAATTTGCTACCAATATTGTGAGGAAAGTGGATGGGCCCTAACTTTTTGGGGTGGACGGGCGGGGACAATGCCCTTATCAGTTTTAAAAACCCCACCCAAAGCCCATTGGTAGGGGTGGATAATAGCATATACCCCACTATTGATCATTAAATAGCCTTTACCTGCCGCCCATAGGTGGGGTCGGAGGGAAACATAGGGTTCCATGCAGTTAAGTTAACAGCAGGGCTGGACTGGGAATTAAAAGCAGCCCTGGAAAAAAATATTTACCAGCCCCATAATGCGTCGCGCCAGCATAGTGTGCAGATACAGAGTTAGAAAAGAGAACTTAAAATTAAAAATTATTACTCCAACGTAAAAAAAAGCACTCATAGGCTTCGAAATAAACAAAAGTGCAGATTTATTTTAAGCAGACGTGCATGTAATCAATGTTTCAGTCCAACTAACTTGACATATTAAGGAAAGCTTGGTAATGGGACTGAAATGGTGAATGTATGTAGGGCACAACTGTAAAAAAATGATGTTATCTTGTTTATTTTGAAGTCCTGTGGGTGCGCTCTTCACTTTAAATATGTTATTGTGCTGGAGTATGCACCTAGCAACAAGACTCGGCCAATATCTGCTCATTACATATGGTACATATTAATGACATTTCTCTGTGTATTATACATATATAAATGTACATTAATATGTAAATATAAAAGGCATAATTTTATATATATATATATATATATATATATATATATGTATATATATATATATATATATATATATGTATGTATATATATATATATATATGTATATAACTAATGCACACATTAATATACATGTCATATACCAGTGGAGGATCCAGAGCCTGATCCTGGGAGGGGCACTTGTAGATAATTTAAAGAAAAAATCCATGCACAATAACCACTACTGCTCTGTGTAGTGGTTATGGTGCAAGGAGTGCCGGGATCCCATCACAGAGTAAGTAGTCAAACCGTTTAAGAACAGTTTAACAACTTACCTGGGGTCTGCTGGGATATGGGGCTGTAGTAGGGTATAGGAGCAGTGGTGCAATGTGTGAGGGGTGCAGTGTGTGTGAAAGGTTCAGTGTATGTGTGGGGGGGAGGGGAGTAGTGTGTGAATGCGTAGGGTGTGTGGGGAAATGTGTGTATGGGGGGGCTGTGAATATGTGTGTGGGGGGCTGTGTATGTCTGTGGGGGGCAATGTGTGCATGGGGGCAGTGTGTGAATGTGTATGGTGTGTGTGTGGGGGCAGTGTGTCTATGGGGCTAGATTTCACTCTCAACACTGTGACCACCAGGAATTCATGGTGGTCGTAGTGGTGAGAGTGAACTCTAGCCCATAGCTCCAGGGCTAGAGTTCACTCTCGTGAGAGCCGGAGCATTGCCGTGGTAACCACGGCAACGCTCTGTGCTCGTGCGAGAAGGACGCAGAGGAGCCGGCTGCCTGCATGGTGCCTGTGGGACGGGGAGGGAGATCGGCTGGCAGGGGAGAGCCTCGTGGGGGGGGAGGGGAGTCTCCCCTCTCCTTCCCAGTCTCTCTCTTCCCCCTCTGCCTTTCTCCACCTCCCCTTGTGTGTCTCTCTCCTTTCTCCCTCTGTCTCTCTCTTCCCCTCTGTCTTTTTCTCCCCCCTTTCCCTGTGGCACTCTCCCCCCCCTCTGTCTCTCTATTCTCCCCCCTCTGTCTCTTTCTCCCTCCTTTCCCTGTGGCACTCTCTCTCCCCCTCTGTCTCTCTATTCTCCCCCCTCTGTCTCTTTCTTTCCCCTTTCCCTGTGGCACTCTCCCTCCCCCTCTGTCTCTCTATTCTCCCCCCTCTGTCTCTTTCTCTCCCCTTTCCCTGTGGCACTCTCCCTCCCCCTCTGTCTCTCTATTCTCCCCCCTCTGTCTCTTTCTCTCCCCTTTCCCTGTGGCACTCTCCCTCCCCCTCTGTCTCTCTATTCTCCACCCTCTGTCTCTTTCTCCCCCCTTTCCCTGTGGCACTCTTCCTACCCCTCTGTCTCTCTATTCTCCCACTGTCTTTCTCCCCTCCATCCCCCCACCCACCTGAGAGGAGTCAGGGGGGCCGGCCATGTTCCACACTACAGCCTCGCCGGTCCGGCGGCACTCCTAATGCTGGGGGCTGAAGGAGGATGGAGCATGTCTCTCTACCATGCTCCCTTGCGGTTCCGGTTCCTGTGCTGGGAATTGTGGGAACCGCGAGGGAGCATGGTAGAGAGAGATGCTCCCTCCTCCTCCTTCAGCCCCCAGCATTAGTGACAGGAATGCCGCCGGACTGGTGAGGCTGCCACCCGGTCCGGCGGCTCCAGCGCGGAATGCGGGCGCCAACCGGCCGCCCCCCTCAGAGTGTGTGCCACCGGACCGGCCACCCAGTGGCACATACATAACCAGCGCAGCCCCCAGGTGCCGCGGACCACCGGGAAATTTCCCGGTATCCCGGTGGGCCAGTCCGGACCTGGTTAACAGCCTCTACTTGCTGCCTATGGGTGGGGCCTGGACACTAGTTTCCCTGTTTAATAAATAGCCCCACTACAAGTGGGTGTAGGAGGGACCTTCGGATGCCACACACCTATTTTTAAATTTTTATTTAGATACCCCACTAAAATTGGTGCTTTGTACATATTCTGAATTCTATACTTTGTATTGGGTTTAGATGAAAAAAAAAACAACAGCCTGGTTTTAAACCTGACACCGAAGGATTCCAAACGAATGAGACAGATTCAGTTGGATCGACCAGATTTCAATTGATTGAATTGCAATTTTTTACATAATTTTGTTCATTTGGGCATACGCTGTTATTTACTGAATACCTCTGTAAGGGTTTGCGGACTGCCTGGTACACTTTTATTACAAATTGCTGTCTCTATAACCCACTCTCATATATTTAATCCCTTCCCTACCGCGGGCCTACCAGGTACGTCCGGCAAAAATCGGTCGTTAACGACCTGGGGCGTACCTGGTATGTCTGCTACATGGACCGGTGATCCCGTTCGGGGGGGCGGAGGGGGGCTGCCTGAGACCCCAGTCACCCTACTGCAGCTCCGGCCAGCGCGGCCCTCCAGGGCCATGTGATCACCATGATCACATGGCCGCAATAGGAGTCTATGGGGCTGCCAGCAGGGGGACTCCTAAAATGTGTAAAAAATAAAATAAAAATGATATGTGTATAATATATTATAAAATAATTAAAGCATTTTATAATATATATATATATATTATGTATGTATGTATTAAGGCCATTTGGCCTGTAATTGTGGGAGGTGCTTGTTATTCACTTCTAGCCTATTTAAGGGACACCCCTTACCTGGCTCCATACCGTTCGAGGTCAGCGTTGAATGAGGATCCACTTCCGGGTTCTCTCAGACGCCATCTTGGTTTTCAGTATCCACGAGTTTTTCCGTGGCAAGCTGTGTCCAGGAATCCTGTTACAGGCCTTTCCGTCTGTCCAGCCTCTCTTGACCCCTGTCATCGTCGTAGATCGCGTCCCAGGGACTCCTAAACCGTAAGTTAGACCTACCTGTCACGCCAGGAGCAGTTCCCACGGCGTCCTGTACAGCACGGGTCCTCACTTTACGGTGTTTTTCCCTGTTATGTTGCAAATTGTACAATCTGTTCGTGAAATCATTTTGTGCAATATTCGGCAATTTCATTGTATGGGTTTTAAGGGTTGTCATTTCGCCTAAATCTGTTCCATGTTTTCGGCGAAATTAGCTATCCTTTCAGTTATTTCGCCTTTCGGCACTTGTTCATGATATGCTTAGCACGCTTACCTGTTCGCATGGGTTTCCATACGTGCAAACTGTTCGATTCATTTCTGTTTTGCCATAGGATTTCGATAATTGTCTTGTTCATGTATTCGCATAAATCCTTTCATGTATTAAATACATTTCATGCCTATACCATTCGGTCAAACAATTTGTTTTATGGTTACTGGATATAGACTAATTATATTTACTATTTAAAGGTATCAAGGTTGTATTGGTTTCCATAGCAAACCAGTTCACATATCTGTATGGATTATTTGACTCCCACGCTTTCAGGGTTTTTTCCATACTTATCTATTTCAGTCACGTTTTTCAACCTACAGTTACAGGCCTCATTTCTGTTTTAAACTATGACCACGAAATATACATGAGGATACGGTTTCCTTTTTCCAAGCAGGGACTTCTCGGGTTGAATCACACGCACTGATCAACCAACCAATCATATGTCTTTGCATTACAGTAATATCATATACAACTTTACATCATCACTTTGGAGAATTGTTTTCACCCCTTCCCCTTTGTTGTTATTTACATGTCGGCATGACTCATCTAAGTATAGGCCGTGGCCTCCCCCTCCCCCTTTTTCTTACTTGACATTCTAGCCAGAATCCTGGCATTAGAAGATACTGCATCACTTGGCCTTTTAGTACATTTATGATTGTCATGGCATTCACTACACTTTCGTGCCATTTATCAGTTAATCTCCATAATCAAATCCTTAAAACACCTCTGGTACGGGCTACACAGACAACACCATTCCCACACAGACCACACTCACTATATTACCTTTTTTACCCGTTTCAGGCTGTTCAGGTTTATATATTTCACCATACGGATTCGCAGTGATATACTCATACTACCACGTACGTAGGCCTGCTCACGTGGTATTCTTACATACATTTCATCCCCCCCTAAGTTAGAGTACTGGCAATAGGGTCACAGGCTCCCCAGTAGGTATTTAGCCCTTCTTGGCATTTGCCATCGGTTAGTGGTCCCGCGAGGCCAACACCCCGCCTCAACGTTCGGAGGCAAACACCCATCGGGCCACACAAGAGCTAGTTGCCTCGTATGTCGCATAGAGAGGGCCTCACCTGTTTTCTGAGTTACAGTTACAGAGAGGCCTACAATCCTGCCACTATGACGGGTGGCCTCTCAAGCCAACGCATAGATAGAGCCTCTCAAGCCACTTGGCAACTAGCAGGGCCTCACCTGTCACCAAACAGGTTTAATGTTTCGCCATCCGGCTTAGCTGGCCTGCCAGTACAATCTCTGTGGTTTTTCATACACTAATTAATTGTTTTGTTTTAGTATGTCTCAGGAAGGGGTAGAGGATTTCTCACTGCCTAGCACCCCGGCTAGAGCAATTACTCCTACACAAGGAGGAGAGGTAACCAGTCCAGCATCGATCAGATCCTGGGTGATCCCTCGTATAACCACTGAATTGAGGAGACGACAAATCCCCTACCCCGCTACAGCAAGGAAAGCAGAGATTTTCAAATTACTACGCACTTCAACTAACAACATGGATGCTGGGGAAGGGCCCAGCCACTCCAACCCGGGAGACATACATTCCATGTTGCCATCACTCATGGCGTCCATGAGCAAGGTCAACTCCAGGCTGGAGAAACTTGAGTCGGTCACCACGGCCCTTACCCTAGCTGGGCCACCCGCTGCTGCTTCCCCAGCACCAGCCGACTTGCTCTTAGTTGCTCCAGCCATCACCCAGGAGGACCAGGAAGTTAGCCCTGCTCATATGATCCCTGAGCACCTTAAAAGAGATATCCTGGAAGGTAAAGACATCAACTGATTGCCTCCCAGGATATTGTGGAAAATAAGACTTATGCATATGATGATGTGTCTTATGATGACTTATGCATATGATGATGTGTCTGTTGTGGTCAGATCTAGGGACGCCCGCCTAAACAGGAAACTGACTATCCCCGAATTTGTACTGGCCTTTGGTATTTACCGGGATGTCATCTGCGCGGTCTATCCCAATAGACGAGAGGAGTTTGATCTTTATATGCACAAGCTGGTAAACCTAGGCAACAAATATGGTGGATCAGCCTTTTATGACTACCATAGGTCTTTTTCTGCAAAAGTGTCTGGGGTCTTCTCCCAGTATGGAACAAGATCCAACTGGGGTAGGATTGATACCGTCATTTTTTGCAGACACTTTGCAGGTCTAAAAACACCGGCTTGTGCATACTGCTCCTCTGCGGTGCATACAACAAATTTCTGTCCCAACACGGCAGACGAAAATGCTTCCACGCAAGGAGCTAGTTCCTCTGGTGTTTCAGAGAAATTGACCAGAGACAAACTGGGACGCCCGATCAAGTTTCTGGGCAAGTCCCAGATATGTAATAATTTCAATGTCGGGCCATACCTAACGTCCATTAACATTTCGGTATTTACAGCATTTCTGTCACATCACCTGTCTAGACACTTGGTAGATTTTCTTATCTCTGGTTTAACAGAAGGCTTCCACACGGGTATTCTACACATACCGTCCGGGATTCTGGAATGCCCTAATCTACAATCCGCACAGCACAACCCCACAGCTGTTGACACTCTCATAGCCCAGGAAGTTGCTGAGGGCTCCTTTTTTTTTTTTAATTCTTTATTTTTGTAGTGCTCAGATTGACAAACATGCTTATATCGCCACGACAGCAGATACAAGGTGATGGCATAACAGAGAGTAAACAGTTTCATGGCGAACATGGACAGCACCATTTTTTAAAATGAATCAGGCTAAATAGACATGTCTCCAACATTAGTTTCAATCAGGTTTACAGTTGCGTAAGGGTATGATAGACATTGTGGTTAAAGTCAGAAGCTAATTAGGTTTAACAGCTTTAAACAGGGATGCACATTAGAGGCTTTCTAAAATATGCTAGTCGTAACCATTGCATATCTAGGAGCTGTCCTAACGTGTTGCATATCAAATGTATAGTACAAGGTTAAACAGTTGAAGGATACACAGGTAAAATATGAACATGGCAGATTAATGTGTGCCTATTGCTTTAGAGTAAGTCGTAGGGGTAGGAGTAGGAGTACAAAGCCACTGAGTGCCAGAGTGTATAGACATAGAGCTCTAAGTTGCCTTGTAGTAAAGCAATAGCATGACTCAGGAGGAATAAGTGCTCTGAAAGTATCTAGCACGTGTGCGTTTCTAGATGGGTGCACGTTCATTATTGTAAGATGCTAACATGTTGCATAGTGGTGTGATGGGAGTTGGTGTATGGTGTGGCAATACATTACAGATAGTCCCAAGAGGTAGAAGCAAGTCCATGCAACTATTAAGCAGTTTAGTCCTCCTGAGTGAGGCTCCATCTCCAGACTGCCACTGCCTCCCCTCCAGACTTGTCATCCAATTCCTGAGCGTCGCTGGGTGTGGGAGCATGCAGAAGTAAGCCAAGGTGCTGCCGCTCTGGCGGGGGTGGGGGTGTCCCTCCTGCCCCAGGCTGGTGTGTAGGCCTGCGTCTTCTGGCCTGAGACTCGGTGGCATCTATTGCCCGAGTGTCTCCCCCTCGTGGGGATGGCGGTAGGTCTGCCGTTTTGTTGCCGCTTGAGAGTCCGCCCTTGTGGCCGACGCTTGCGGGTCGTAGCCCTCCTGGCCTTCCGCCCCGGGTGGGCTAGGGTAGGTGAGTGTCGGTTTTCGGTCCGGTGCTGCGCCCGAGGGAGTCCCCCTCTCGCCAGGCCGCCCAAAGCTCTTCTTACTTGTTGCTTCAGCGCGCCGTGCGCGTTGCTGGAGTTTCTCCCAGAAATTGTGGAATAAGGCATCCAGACGCTGCATTAGGTCTGTGCCGCGGTCTGAGCCCTGCTCAGGGGTTGCAGGCTGAAGTAGCAGTTGCCGCGGATTCTCCGTCGCCATGTTTGCTGAGCCACGTGTCGCCGGACCCGGTGCCCTCACGATGTGCATAGGCTCGGTCTGGGTTCGTGGCTTGGACCGGGATATCCCCCACCGGTCCCGGGGGGGCGGGGGTAGGAAGTTTGAGCGTCGAGGTGGTCGTGGAGCAGGTAGGAGGAAAGGAGAGCGGCCGTCTCCCCCTTACCAGCCATTCTGCAGGCCTCGGTCACCGCAGCTTGGGATCTCGGGTAGATATTTCTTCGAGTAGGGTGTCCAAAGGCGCCCCCCGATAGTCCCCGTTCAATAGTGCCCTATTAGAGTGGATCTGTGCCGAGTTTATTGGGTAAATTCCCCGAAAACAGGCAGAAAGTGCAGGAGCTCAGTTCTGGCAAGTCCACTCGGCTTGGCAGCTAGGCTCCGCCCCCTGCTTAGGGTTTCTTATTGGGGCCTTTCCAGTCTCCTCCGTTCAACGAATGGCGCACTAACCCCATTGGTATTGTCACAGGGAAATCTTCCCTTAAATCTTGACCTGTCTGCACCACACTCATCGGCTAACCCCAGTCTCAATTCCCTCATACCCTCCGAAGAATTCTCCCTGCAATACACTACCATAGATCACGCCATTACAGCTATCATACAGACAGGGGTCGGAGCATGGCTTAGTAAGACCGATATTACTCACGCCTTTAAATAGCTGCCAATTCACCCTACACTGTGGCACCTGCATGGCATCAAGTGGTCCGGGAACTACTATTTTTTCTCCCGCGTAACTTTTGGGTCCAAAAGTAGCCCTGCTATTTTCGACACATTTGTCGAAGCATTGTGCAGGTTACTATTGAACATAGCCAGATGCCCTACTGTATTACATTACCTGGATGATTTCTTACTGGTCGAGGAGAACACTTCCCCTCCCAGTAGCCTCAAAGCTACCATCAATCTATTCTAGCAGCTAGGTGTCCCAATCTCCCCAAAGAAAACCGAGGGGCCAGACACGATCATCACATTCCTGGGTATTCAATTAGACTCAACCACGATGCAAGCAAGCCTGCCACACGACAAGATAGGAAACATTCTTACCTACATCAACCACTACCTTTAGCTCGGTACTTGCAACCGCAAAGAGCTACAGACCCTGCTGGGTTCTCTAAATTTTGCCATGCGTATCATACCTCAAGGCCGCTCTTCCTACATGACACACACAGGTTGTCCTTAGATACCCAAGCTACGGCAGACTTACGCATGTGGAAGAAATTTTTAACCACTTGGAATGGTAAAAGTATGTTCCTCCCTCAATTGACTGACTCATCACCTACCATTTGGTCAGATGCGGCATCTACCGCAGGTTTTGCAGCAATTTTGGGGAACGAAGGGCTTTGGGGCAGCTGGCCTACAGCAGTTCAGGATTTGGAGGGTTTTTCCACTACCTCAGCTCTCTTTGAGATCTATCCCATCGTGGCGGCTGCCGTAGCATGGGGTCATTTATTGGCAGACTTGTCAATACGTTGCTACTCAGATAACCAGGCAACCTGTCACATCATCAACAAAGGTCGTTCCAAATCCCTTACAATCATGAGATTTCTGAGGAAATTCACTTGGTCGGCTGCTTGTCATAATTTCTTCCTGTATTGTTTCCATGTTCCAGGTGTATGTAACACAGGTGCTGACAGTTTGTCTCGTTTTAAATTCCAGGCATTCCATCAAGCACTCCCGTCTGCCGCGCTCACAGCCACAACTACTTCAACATTTCAGCAACTAGTACTGGACTAGACGCCATTATGCATCATAGCAGGGCACTGTCCCAATTGGCACTGTCAAGCAATACGCACAAAACATACGACAGGGCCTTTACGTTATTCAAAAGATTCCTTTCGGAACATAACATCATACAACCATTTGTCATGACATCTTTGTTGGGGTTCGCTTCTTTTTGCCACCTTAAACTTAGGATGTTATACAACACCATTAAACTTTATCTAACAGGCATTCAACACCATATGCTAACCTTACAACCAAACAACACACGTGTCATGGCCTCTCACCAGATTAAGACTATCCTCAAGGGCATTCAAAGATCTGAACCCACACGTACATCACAGAGGCTACCCATAGACAACCATATTTTCAAAGTATTGTCTAACCTGCTTGATTTAAAACCTTTTGACACCAACACGAATTCTGTTATCAAGGCAGCAATCTACATAGCATTCTATGGATTCCTAAGGCCTAGAGAATTCACTACGACCAACGCCACACAATCTACACCTATTCTCCTCTATTCCAACTTAACAAAACACATGGATCATTACATCCTGACTCTGCCTCACTCCAAGACCAGTCAGCATGCACCAGTAGAAGTAGCGTACTATCCTACGCACAACAGGTGGTGCCCCGTCACGATCCTTGATGCATACATACAGCATCATAACTCACTACCATCACAAACATTATTCATGTTACAAAGTTCGGTACTCACCACTACAACCTTCATGACCTACATCAGGTCTTTACTCACTCAGCTGGGCCTCAACCCAGCTAACTACTCGGGGCACTCCTTCCACATAGGGGCAGCATCCACAGCCTTCAGTGTTAACATTCTTGTTCATGTTATAAAAGCACTGGGGCGCTGGAAATCATCCGCTTACTCACGGTACATACCGAACCCAGTACAAGAATTAAGAAATGCATTTAACGATATGTCTGGTTGATATGTGTATTTGTATTGGTTGTCTAAATAAATTTGATTATTTAATTTTGCCCTCTTCTTTCTCAGGCCTACCTCATCGTCGGTTCCGGCACACCACAACCGACTTGCTCTTTTATACCATCCTACATTCATTATGGTGTTTTACTCTGTACTATCATGAGCAATTAACACAAGTATTAAGGCCATTTGGCCTGTAATTGTAGGAGGTGCTTGTTATTCACTCCTAGCCTACTTAAGGGACACCCCTTACCTGGCTCCATACCGTTCGAGGTCAGCGTTGAATGACCCTCCCACCACATTATAAATAATTATTTCCTTTTCTTCTTTTCTTTTTCCTTGGTGGGCCCTCTTCTTTCTCAGGCCTACCTCATCGTCGGTTCCGGCACACCACAACCGACTTGCTCTTTTATACCATCCTCCGTTCATTATGGTATTTTACTCTGTACTATCATGAGCACCTAACACAAATATATATATATATATATATATATATATATATATATATACACACACACACACACACTACATATATATTTAACTACAAACATTTTAATTATTATAATTTGAGGAACCTGCCTGACAACTCAGGCAGACAGTCCAGAGAATTTAATTGGCAAGCCCTATATTTAACCCCGTAACTTTCCAAGTTTCCAGTATTGTTATACTCGGGAGACTTCGCTTAGCACAAATATGAGTGTTTAAAATCGTAAAACTTATGACGCTCTTATGAAATCACCAGTATAAGTGCAGTTTTTGTGTAAAAAAAAAATGTGAAAAACAAATAAAAACACTAACTTTGGCAAGCGTTTGTTGGTAAATGGCTACTACAAAAGACTGGATATACCCCATTT
The DNA here is from genome assembly GCF_036172605.1 of Pelobates fuscus. Lineage (NCBI taxonomy): Eukaryota > Metazoa > Chordata > Amphibia > Anura > Pelobatidae > Pelobates > Pelobates fuscus. Next base: position 103,918,978 of record NC_086324.1, on the reverse strand, counting down.
TGAATACCCTGGGATGTCTACTTTTTCAAATGGTATGACAGGGTGGGTTAATTTTCATTTATGGGCTGCCATACCGTCTCAAAAGCAACATAGGCCCAGCAAACCAATCTGGCAAATTTCAATGTGCAAACATGGAAAAGGGGAAAGCCCTATATTTGACCCCTGTAAGTTTGCAAAAAACCCATATAACCTGTACATTTGGGGTACTGTTGTACTCAGGAGATGTTGCTGAACACATATTGGGGTGTTCTTTGTCAGTAACACATGACAGGAACTGAGAATCCATGCCTAAAGTACAATGTGAAAAACAAAAACAAACAAACGAATAAACCACAAAACGATGACTACCCAAAAGTTTGACAAAGACTGGTGGTAGAATTAGTGCATGGAAGGTGTTAAAATACCACATCTGTCTACTTTTGAAAAATGTATGGTTTGATGGGGGTAAATTACATCTGCCGGCTTCAAAAATGTCCCAAATAGGACATGGGTGCATAATGACCAGCTGTGAAAATTGCAAGTTGGAAAACTGGAATGCGCACCCTCCAAATAAGGTCTTTTAGCCCCCAGCGAACCCGACACATCTATACATGGGTGGTATCCCTGTACTCAGGAGATGTTGCTGAACACATATTGGGGGTTCTTTGGCAGTAACCCTTAGTTCTCAGTACATGTATTCTTAAATAGCTACGTGTGTCAAAAAAAACCCACCATTTTTTTCAATTTGGCATCGATTGGTGGTAAAATTAAAGGCATGAAAAGAGTCAAAATACCCCATGTTTAATACCTTAGATTGTCTTCTGATATAGATCCAATGTGATCTTTGGTATTCGAGGGAGCTCAAATTATTATTATTTTAAGTGCACTTGGAGGAGCGTGAATTTAGACACCTGTTGGTATTCAAAATAAGCCTTTGACCTTTATATTGTTGTGTTTTTATACATTAAAAAGTAAGTGCTTATGTGCAAATACTCATAGGACAGTACTAGGAATGGAGTGAAAGGAGTACAGATAAGACATAGGGATGAACACCATGTACATAGAACAGATAAGTTCAGAGAAAGAGAAAGAACAGACAGCTCAGCTATCTGCTCCCGGAACTAGACATATATGGTCTTAAGTGTCATTTTAAGCATTAAGCATTTCCAAGTTAGGTAATTGAGTGAGTCCAAGTTAGGTAATTTTAATATAGGATATCTAATATGACACTTATAAGCTTGAACCTTGGAGTCAAAGTAAATTCTATCACACATTAAAAAAAAAAAAATATATATATATATATATATATATATATATATATATAAATATACACACACACACACACACACACACACACACTGAAGGGTTATTTAGGGATTCCAATGTAACTTACCTTAATTTTGAAAGAAAATTGTTTGAAAATAGCAAAGTGCTACTTGTACTTATTGCCCTATAACTTTCACACACAAAAAAAAGAACATGTTAACAATGGGTATTTCTAAACTCAGGACAAAAATTAAAAAACTATTTAGCATGGGTGTTTTTTGCCAGTTGTAAATGTGTGTCGATCTTGTGCAGGTCAGGGATGAGACTGAAACTGGGGTTAATTTCAGGGTCTTTATTTTTTTATCTTCGACATCATAGTAAGAACAGGATATCCTATGATAGAAATTATAGGAATGGGAGAGAGAGAAAACAGAACTGAATAACAGATTACAGGTGAGAATAACTAGGCTATGAAGTAAAGGGTTTAGACCAGGCTTCCCCAAACTCTGGCCCTCCAGATGTTGCTGAACTGCAACTCCCATGATTCTCAGCCTATTTCATTCATAGAATCATGGGAGTTGTAGTTCAGCAACATCTGGAGGGCCAGAGTTTGGGGAAGTCTAGTTTAGACAATAAGCCCAAAGTGAAAGTTAGGTAAACCTATAAATGAAGTTATAGGTAGGAGATTGCAGATAAACATAAGAGAAATTATAGGTACAATCTTGAGGGAAAACAGGATTTAGGCGATATGTCCCAGAACAGGATATAAAGAAACAAGGAAACCTATAAGATAAAAATAAAGCAAGAGAATGAAAATCTATTAATTAGTTACAGGAAAACAAACAACAACAGAAATATAAAGATTACTTATATTGGTTTGTAGTTGTTCAGTTTCTTTGCAATATAGGTTGTTCTTTAGTAGCAGGCCTTTTATTATAGATGCCAATATAATCTGGAATATTTGTAAATCCAATGTAGAAGTAGCCACAAAAGTAATAATAAATTAAAGTCCAGTATAGATTTAAGAAAGTTGGATGTCAAGCAGGAATTTAGGGTTGTTCAGACTGGTATGGTGCAGGTTTGTAAATAAAGTAGGAATGTAGAGTTGTCCAGGTAAGGCTGGAGCAAGTTGGTGAGTTATTCAGGTTTTGAAGCCAATAAGGTAAGTCCACAGGTTAGAACACAGAAGCAAGGATTTGAAGTCTTTCAGGCAATCATCAACTTCAATGTCAAGGCCATGAGGTGAGTTGGGTGTAACATTGTAAAGGATCAGAATTAGTCCAGAGATGGAAATCTCTGTGTTAGTGGTTAGTGAGGCCACTAGTGGCAAATAAAATCAGTGCAGGAACCTTGTTTATAAAGGAACAGAATAAACAGAAAAAAAAGTCTTGTTTGTCAGGATAGGATAGGATCCTGACAATGCGTAACCGATTTTAGGGGTCAAAGTTTGAAAAAGTGTGTTTTTTAAAATTTTTTAATCATATTTTATAATTTTTATAGTAAATTATATAGTATGATGAAAATAATGGTATCTTTAGAAAGACCATTTAATTGCGAGAAAAAATGGTATATAATATGTGTGGTTACAGTAAATGAGTAAGAGGAAAATTACAGCTCAACACAAAGACAGCCTAAATTTAAAAACAGCCCTGGTCCTTAACAGTAAGAAAAACGGTCTGGCCACTAAGGGGATAAGCACCATGCACTTTATGCTCACCCAACCCACATGTTTGAAAGCTGACGGATTGTGAATGCACACTATTGAAACCAAATCTGTTATTTTGGGGAGTTTTAACTATTAATACACAAAAAAAATCCCTTCTGTAAAATGTTTTCCATATCAGCTATGAAAATGAAATGTCAATTTATACTATAAATGAATAACAAATGTTAGTTCCAAGTAATTCGACAGCCAGCAGATCAGGTATGGTTGCCAGTTGATGCCTGCATACTTATTAGTTTCTTGATTAAATTTACCAGAAAAGTCAACACACAGTAAAAAAATATCATCTCCTGTGATAGAGGATGTGGTATTGCAGAACAGACACAGGAAATTGCAGGCTTTTGGTATGTCATGGAACCATTTTTAAAAAAAATTCTTTATTTTTGCACCTATAGAAATGTGGCAGTACGACAATGTAGGCTTATGCAAAAGCCAGTTCACAATACTTGTGTCATTTGGTTTACAGAAAGGACGATCTTGTTAGTTAGAGCATGTAGCATTACACATATTGGTAACTGATTTGTAATTTTTTTTTCTTTTAACAAAAATGTTAATTGAACTATAAAAAAAAAGAGAAGGAAGAAGAAAAAAACTAGAAGGAAAAGATATACCTTGATAGTGGCCCATGGTGATGGGTTTAGGAGACCTTTCTGTTGGCCGATGTGTAGATTGGCTCACTAGAATTGGTTCCCTGTTGTAAGCCAAGGTGTTTAGTTCGGAGACATTTTGGTGCCTATCTGGTGTGGGTGAGGAGGGAGAGGGAATGGGGGTGCCGCGTTGAAGTGCTATCGGATACAGAGGTCTGATGTTCACAAGCAGCTTAGAATCGACCACACGCTAATGCTCCTATCCTGCAGGCTAAACCCCACCGTATCAGCGCTGAGATCGGGCGGGAATTTTGAAACTGCTGAGAGCAGCGGACGGTAAACGGCTGTACAGCCTCTGACTTTACAATGTGTATTTGTGATATCTTGGAGACAAGTATCACCACTTGCTAATGTAAGGGTTTCTATTTGGGGGGAAGGGTATCTTTTTATTTATTAAATACGGTTTTAAAATTTGCAAGCCTTCTTTTGTATCCTTTGAAGGTATTATCTACGGAAAAAAGCTACAGTGTATCTCCTACCACAACACATGATTAACCCCTTCAAGACTCCCTCATAGGACTTTATGGACTCTTAAGCAAGTTTTTTTTACTATTTTTTGTGTACAATTCTAACTTACTGTGGGATTTAAGTGTTGTTATATGTATACCACTAATTCACAGAGACCAGTTGGATTTTTTACACATTTTTTATAAGCTGCCTTATTGAAAGGCTACCGTATGTAGCGCTGACATATTTCATCCCTTATTTTCAGTCTGCTGTGTTGAGGACTCGATCTCCTTCCGAGCTGGGTGGTGTGTTCCTGTGGTTTGTACAGTCCGGTCCCGCAACCGTTGGGTGCCCTCTGTCAAGTTTTACTTGGCAGATGGTGATAGACTAGGGGGGTGGGAAGGGGGCAGAGTACTTGGTTATAGAGGAGGTGGTAGTTGAGGATGTGGGGTGGTGCCAGGCAGTGTGCTGTGGTTATCAGGTTTGAATGTTTCTAGTTGAGACTTGGCTTGTTGAGCCATGGGTCCCAAATTTTGTAAAAGTGATGAGATGTTTAGTATAATTTTGCTGAGATCCTGTCCATTTCCATTGCTTCTTTTGTTTTGCGAATAACTGTCTTTAGTGTTGGTGTGTTTGGTGAACCCCAGACAGAGCTCTGCTATAGCTCTTCTCGCTGCCAGGGATTATACTGCGTCTTGCAAAGAAGTGGTGCAGCCTATAAAGGTCATTTTGTTCAAGCTCTAGTACATTAAATGCCAGCAAGGCATCCTCCCACAATCCAAAGGTCCTTGCTGGCATTTGATGTACTAGAGCTTGGTAATGCACTTATGAACTGTTTCTGACTTATATTTTAACTATTTTTTATATTTGTAATGTTTAATAAACTGGACCCTTTTTAATTACCTATCCAGCATTTAGTTACTTTGCTTCCGTTCATCACGATCCATTGTACATAGTATCCAAGCCTGCAGTTCTATATACTGTATCGCTTAGCAGTTAGATACTTGTTTACCTTTTTTATCTTTGATACTACAAAGTATATCATTTTGGAATAGGTCTCATCTACCCCCCACCTCATTGGGGATCGTGATACCTGTTTTACACATACTGGTTCAAGGAGTCTATTCGATCATTTTGTGGTTTACTTCTATTACCATTTGTTTTTATTTATTTATTTATTCTAATATATTTTACTTGTACTTACTTTTACCCATCCCCTCCCTCTTTTATTATTTACTCCATCTTCCATCTACCTCCACTGCTGTCTCTTTTTATTCACGATCCCTATACTACTACATTGTTATAGCACTTAAAAGGTATAGATAGCACTTAGGTATAGCACTTAATTTTCAGCACTTAAAGGCACAGTATCTACCCATTCCACTTCATATATAAATCTATATTTCCATTTCATCTTCTTACACCTATTAGGTAAAATAGATAAATAAATAAAATAAAAATAAAAATTGAAAATAAAGATAAATATAAAAATAAAATAAAAATAAAAATAAATAAAAATAAAAATAAATAGTAATAAAAATAAAAATGGAAATAAAAATAAAAATAAATAAAGATAAAATAAAATAAAAATAAAATAATAAATAAATACATAAGTAAATAAATAAATAAGCAAAGAGCAAGAAAAAATATATATATTAATAAAATATAAAAGTGCAAAAAATTACAAAAAACAAATCAAATCAAAATCCACATTCAGACCCCTTGGTTTCATGGTTTTTAATGTATGGATCCAGTAACCTTCTCTTTTCCTTAGAGCTATCATTAGGTCTCCACCTCTTTCGTTCAGGCTTACTTGTTCTATACCTATACATTTTAGTGTATTAAAACTGAAAAGGGGACAGTTATTACAGTGCACTGGCACTGAATGAGTTAACATACCCTTTTTAATGTTATTTCTATGTTCTTGAAATCTGATTTTTAATTTTCTCCCAGTTCTCCCCACATATTGCATCCCACACCCGCAGGTGAGAAGATACACTACATGGGTAGAAGAACAGGATATCGTGTTTTTAATTTTTAATTTCATTTGTGCTTGTGTACTCACAAAATCGTACACCGTACTAAATTGATGGCCACAGCTTATACAGTTTCCACATGTATAGAAACCTCCCTTATGTTTAGTTTGAGCCTTCTCAGATCGAAAGGCACTAGGTGCAAGGATCTGTTTTAAATTAGTGCCCTTTCTAAAAATGACTTTTGGAGCCCTAGGTATTTGTTTGCTTAGGAATTCATCCTCAACCAACAATCCCCAGTGTTTTCTAATTATTCTCTGTACATCAAAAGCTCTTCCATTATATTGAGTGTTAAATGAAAAATCAAAAATGGGGTTTCTAGTCATATCCTTTTTTTATTTACAAGTAGATCATTACGACAGATCTTCCCAACTCTATCAATCTCTGAATCTATACATCTGGAAGAATATCCCTTCTCCAGAAAGCGTTTCTTAAGAACATCTGCTTGCGTGAAAAAGGAATCTAGGTCGCTACAATTCCTACGCAACCTAACAAATTGGCCAATTTGAATGGTGTCCACTTTTAGTATCGATAAAGCTATTAGAATCAATATCTTTAACCCCTTAAGGACCAAACTTCTGGAGTAAAAGGGAATCATGACATGTCACACATGTCATGTGTCCTTAAGGGGTTAAAGAAGGTCTTTGTCTTAACTTTCCGATCCTCGATAAAAATCGATAGATCGAGAAAATCGATGCTTTGAGCACCTATCTTGGGAGTGAAAACCAAAGACAGAGAGTTGTGATTTACATATTTAAAAAAGTCATATAGCTGATCAATAGGGCCATGCCATATCATCAGGACATCGTCGATGTACCTTCTCCAGAGCACCAAGTTTGCACCAAACGGGTTATTGGACCAGATGGACGATCTTTCCCAACAGTCCATAAACACGTTGGCATAGCTCGGTGCAAACTTGGTGCCCATTCTAGTGCCCTTGATCTGAAGAAAGAAGTCCCCATCAAAGCTAAAAAAGTTATGGGTGAGGATAAAGCGAATAGCCTTCTCCAAAAAAGAACAGAAAGGTGGTTCCAAGTCAGCATCACGTTCTAGATTATTTCTAACTGCCTCTACACCAAGGTCATGATCTATTACGGTGTAGAGTGAAGTTACATCTAAAGTGGCCCAAGTATATTCATCATCCCATTCGATACATTCTAACTCCTGAATAAGATGTTTAGTATCTCTCAAGTATGACATGGCTCCCTGAGCATATTTTTGTAGATGATAATCAATATACTCAGAGAGCTTAGATGTGAGAGAATCAATACCGCTTATTATCAGCCTCCCTGGAGGTTTGTCTTTGCATTTGTGAATTTTGGGGAGAAAGTAAAATGTTGGCACTTTGGGGAAATCTGTAAAAATAAAAGAAATTGTCGACTCATCTATAATGCCTGCTTTTCTAGCATCACATAACAGGCTTTTGAGGTCTTGGTTGTAATCACAATTGGGGTTACAATCAAGTTTTCTATAGGTAGAATGATCATTAAGAAGTCTGTAAGTTTCTGTAACGTAATACTGAGTTGACATAATCACCACTCCATTATGTCAAAATGATTTTTCAGTTAACACTCAATATAATGGAAGAGCTTTTGATGTACAGAGAATAATTAGAAAACAATGGGGATTGTTGGTTGAGGATGAATTCCTAAGCAAACAAATACCTAGGGCTCTAAAAGTCATTTTTAGAAAGGGCACTAATTTAAAACAGATCCTTGCACCTAGTGCCTTTCGATCTGAGAAGGCTCAAACTAAACATAAGGGAGGTTTCTATACATGTGGAATCTGTATAAGCTGTGGCCATCAATTTAGTACGGTGTACGATTTTGTGAGTACACAAACACAATTGAAATTAAAAATTAAAAACAAGATATCCTGTTCTTCTACCCATGTAGTGTATCTTCTCACCTGCGGGTGTGGGATGCAGTATGTGGGGAGAACTGGGAGAAAATTAAAAATCAGATTTCAAGAACATAGAAATAACATTAAAAAGGGTATGTTAACTCATTCAGTGCCAGTGCACTGTAATAACTGTCCCCTTTTCAGTTTTAATACACTAAAATGTATAGGTATAGAACAAGTAAGCCTGAACGAAAGAGGTGGAGACCTAATGATAGCTCTAAGGAAAAGAGAGGGTTACTGGATCCATACATTAAAAACCATGAAACCAAGGGGTCTGAATGTGGATTTTGATTTGATTTGTTTTTTGTGTTAAATATGTTTATTGGTTTCATAACATATTCCATTGCAAACTTATTATTCTTAATGCGGGTTAGTGCCTGCGTAGAGGCCTGGTTATCTTTGCAATTGTTGTACAGTAGTTAATACAGTATCATATGCGAGCGTGCTCCCTCTAGGAGCCGGTAGGCAGTAATAAGATAAACGGGTAAACGAAGGCAGATAAACTAAAAATCAGCGCCAATAAACAGAACAATGTAGAAGCATTATCCCTTATCATTTTTGCATCATTAACAGCATGAGCATAGTTAACACACTGTATCATGCCAGTGCCTCATGGCCATGTTAAGATTTAGTTGTTTGTCATGCAACAGCTCTTAAATAGCCATGGTGCAGGCTTGCAATAATAAAAGAGGCATACTGGTTAAGAATCAACATTAATAAACATATTTATACGACTATATTAAAGGCCATTAACGGCAGGTATCTAGTCAGTTGCTCTGTCAAAGTTTCGAATGCAGATTGTTAAGAACATATGCGGGTCAGTGCGTGGTCAGACAGTATATAAGCAGTAAAGCTAGTGTTACAAACATTTCAAACGCATTGTAATTATTGGGAATTGCCTGGCATAGTGTATAGTGAAGCTATCTGGTTGTCCAGTATGCAGAGATAAGCGACTTTACAGCTTATCATGTAGCCGGCAGCTATTATGTATGCAGCAATAGGCAGCATCGATCTTTGGCCCCTAGGGGCATTATAGCATAGACTGTGTTCTTTTGGCATTTTAAGTTAACATGGTAATGGCAAATTAGTATCAAATAAGCAAAGTAAGTAAAAACTAAATGACAGTGTAGTGTCCTGTTGCTCGGTCATTAAGGTGTTTCACCAGTTATCGTTCCGCGGAACTAGATTGAGAGTCTCTCCACTGGAGGTGGTGTTGTAATGCCTGATGTGAAGCACTGTCCAGCGCGGGGCCAATGGACCCATCTGGTATAACTTTGCCGTTGCCTCTTGCAGGCTTGTGCCTGGGTGCATATTTTTGCCTAGCTGGTTATTCAGTGCAGGGTCCCTCCAGCTCCCCCGGTGCGACCAACCCCCTCTGTGTTCCACTCCAGGTCTGCTCTGGCCGGTCAGCCCGGAGAGTAGCAGTGCTGTGGGCACTCAAGGACAGCAGCAGCCCGGCAGACTCCCACCCCTGAAAAATCCTCGGGCCCCTCATCCCCTGCACCTCCCCCCACATCACCTGCAGTTCCCCCGTGAAGCTCCAGCTCCGTTGTGCCTCCCCCCTCTCCGGTCACATACTTGTCGCCGGTGTTCGCCTCCCCAGCCACCGGTCCGCCGGGGGTCCAGCTTACCCCGGCTCCACAGGGCTCACAGAGTTGGGGGCAGGCCTCCCTGGACCACCACCAAATCCAGGGGTTAGAGCCGGCTCTGCGTCGACCTTTCTGCTGCCCGGAGGGGTCCATCTGTGGGATCAGTCCCCCCCGGTAGGCCAGGGCGACCACGCATGACTCCCAGTAGTGTGTGCGTAGAGCAGCCATCTTGGCTCCACGTGGGAAAGGGCTCCCCAATGTGCAGGCCTTCCGCCTCCAGTCTCCGGAGATTTGACTTGTGGGCCGGGATCACCCCCGCCGGCCCGAGGGGGGGGAAGCGGGGCTGGACCCCCTTCTCTCCCTCAGCCATCCGATCTCGTGGCTCCTGCCATCTCCTTGTGCGAGTAAGTCCCATGGGCTCAACTCGGTCCGGTTGTGCGGGTTGCGCGGCGGTGGCTTAGCGGGTGTCACTGTAATTTGCTCCTGTGTCTCTCCCCGCTCAGGGCTTGTTTTTGCCCCTTCTCCGGATGGGTTTTGGTGCAGTATTTTGACGTTTTTAGGCGCCTCAGAGCCAGAGCTGACATGACTTGATTTGTTTTTTGTAATTTTTTACACTTTTATATTTGATTAATATATATATATATTTTTTTTCTTGCTCTTTACTTATTGATTTATTTACTTATGTATTTATTTATTATTATTCTTTTATTTTTATTTTATCTTTATTGATTTTTATTTCCATTTTTATTTTTATTTTTATTACTATTTATTTTTATTTTTATTTATTTTTATTTTATTTTATTTTATTTTTATATTTATCTTTATTTTCAATGTTAATTTAAATTGTTTTTTAATTTATTTATCTATTTTTATTTCCATTTATATATATATTTTCTATTGTTATTTATTTATTTATTTTTATTTATATTTATTTACCTTTATTAATCTTATTTTATTTATCAGTGTTTAACTATTATATATACTTTTACTTTATTTTATTTTATCTCATTCTATCCACCCAATGTTTTCTCTTATTAGTTAGAGGTCTCCTAATGTTGTTTCTATTGCTCTTTAATACATATGGAATATGTTGTTAATCTATATAAAATGTCAGTTTTTATGTCATTAAATATCATGGACTTTTGTGTTCAATCGTCTGAACGAAAGTCGAACGCATTCTCCCTGCCATTTCCGCATATGTGAATGGAAACTAAAGTGAGGCTTGGCTAGCAACCCCGGAACGCATGACGCAACCAGAAGTAGTTTGGAGTCCGAACCCGGAAGTATGCAAACGAGATGATTTTTTTGCGCCAGAACCGGACATATTTAAATGGAGAAGTTGGGTTATTATTTTATGCTTGCATATGGACAGTATTGTGTCAGATGCCCCTGAGGAAGTTCATTATTGAACGAAACTCGTAGGGCTATTTGTTTTCAGTGCTTAGAGTATTTTTTATTTATTTATTATTGATTTTATTTCATTCTCTATCTGGCTTTCCTGCTCCACTGGACCCTGATATTGGGATTCATTTTTTCATCTGAGCTTGATGTGCTTACTTGACACTTCACTATCCTGTAAGTGTATTTGTTAATAAAGTGTGTCATTTTTTACTTGGATACTCTGCACTATTATTTATCTTTTTCCTCCTATGTATGATATCGATGTTCCACAAGTCCTGAAGTCTATACATCATTATATTTGATATGCCTTCAATCAAATTGTTTCTGTGAGTGCAATCATTTATACCTATAATTCTCATTTTGCAACAGTATTGCGCTATGTCCGTCTCTATTACTTTTGTATTGTAGATTGCCATTTTTTGGTACTTTGTTATTATTGCCTTGAGGATATAAGAGGAATCCTTTATCTACAATACAGTTAATTAAGGGTAATTTGTATGTTTGTCTCACTAAATACCCACTAAGTGTGTGTTTCTATCTGCACACAGGTGAATCTATACCTTCTGTTGTATATAAGCCCTCCCCTCTGCCTGTGATATAATTAAGATAGCTAATGGAATAACTTAATTATCCACAGGCAGAAAATATAAATTTTTACCCAAAGTTCAGAAACACCCCAAAACTCAAACATATCCCCATAAATTGTAGATTATGCTAGCTTCAGTGTACCTATAAGCTTAATTTTATTAATGACAGGAGGCTTCGCATTTACTTAAGTCTCTCTTTACTAGAACTCCACAGCAGCACAGAAAAACAACCAATCAGAAAAAAAGTTAGGTACTATAAAACTCCCCTCCCCATGCATCATTTCCTCTTTCAAGCTGTGACAAAACAGAACAAAAGGCAGAATAATGGGGAAGAATCAAAGTCCTAGATATAATGAATACGACAATGTACTCCATCCGAGAAACTGCCACACCAGATAGTGTTGAAGGACTGTAAACTGAAACGAGAGAAAAAACAGAATCGAACAGGTTGGTTAGCCAAGGAATGTACTCTGAACAAACATGTAGGTACCCAAAGTAGCAAACAAAATTACCGTAACCTGCATAGATCCCAACCCTACTTATGAAAAACAGACATAAGAACAAGTGACAGGTAGCAGAAACAACAAGCAGAGTTGCATACGTACCTGATGAATTAAAATTATAAATTTAAACAAGGGAGGGATAAGAATGGGTGGGAAATACTCGCCTCCTGTCATTAATAAAATTAAGATTATAGGTACACTAAAGCTAGCATAATCTACAATTTTATAACATGACAGGAGGCCTCGTATTTGCTGTTTTAACGCTAAGCCAACAAATCCAACGCTGTTTGTTTCACTGGTACCTATTCCGTGCGATATTAGAGCAATCCTAAATGCACTTTCCAACTGCAAGAAGTGACAGTAGACGGATCGATGAAGATGCAAGCTGACGAAGCATCCCAAATACGGAAAAACACCATCCGCTGATAGATCTATTGTACGTGGGGTTGCAACCTGTTTCCTAGCAGCCGGTCCATGAGCTGCCAATCTGACCTATTAGCCATTTTCCTGTAGGTGAAACTGCCGAAGGTCATTTGCGGACTTAGGGCCGTGAGAAGAAACCGCCACAATGTCTTGACTCTTGATGTGGAAGGTGACTCCTCTGATCGTACCAGGGTCACCACGCGATGTGGCCTTGCAGCCAAACTCCAACCTCAAGGAATGTGCCTAACTCCACCACCAATTCCATAATAGAGCCGAGTAGGGTCTTTTTATTCCCTCATGACCTACCCGGTGAGTTGTCTCATTCGAGGATAAATTTATTATGCAGGCAAGCGTGTGGTCAAAACTAGCCGTATCCTAAGTGATTCCAGTATTCCAAATGGACTATAATCCGCGGCTGCAGTATAGCAAGGACTCCCAAAGGACATCCAATCAAGGTCCCATACTGAACTTGTGTGGTGAAAACGGTAGTCGAATATTCTGGGAATTGTGAATCCCAGAAATATTCAAAAGGATGGGAACGTAAACCGGGTTGAGATTTTCATTCAGATATATCATCGTCTAAGATTGATAAGATGTCCGGATCCAATGGTGATTGGGACCCGTATAACAAAGAAAAGTCCTCATTAGTGATGTCGCAAACACAAAATTTTCGGTTCGCGAACGGCGGACGCGAACTTCCGCAAACGTTCGCGAACCGAGCGAACCGCCATTGACTTCAATGGGCAGGCAAATTTTAAAACCCACAGGGACTCTTTCTGGCCACAATAGTGATGGAAAAGTTGTTTCAAGGGGACTAACACCTGGACTGTGGCATGCCGGAGAGGGATCCATGGCAAAACTCCCATGGAAAATTACACAGTTGATGCAGAGTCTGGTTTTAATCCATAAAGGGCAGAAATCACCATGGATATGGATTGACACCTGACATATGACATATTGACACCTTGACATATGGATTGACACCTGTCCTCAGGGACCCTGATACACACTGACACAGAGCAGAATAGGGACTGTTCCCCCTACATAGGGTCACTTGGCAGATATGGATTGACACCTGTCCTCAGAGACCATGATACACACTGACAAAGAGCAGAATAGAGACTGTTCCCCCTACATAGGGTCACTTGGCAGATATGGATTGACACCTGTCCTCAGAGCCCCTGATACACACTGACACAGAGCAGAATAGAGACTGTTCCCCCTACATAGGGTCACTTGGCAGATATGGATTGACACCTGTCCTCAGAGACCCTGATACACACTGACACAGAGCAGAATAGGGGATATTCACTAAATGCCAAACATTGTTATATAGGGGAATATTCAGTAAATAAGGATAAGGGGGGGGGGGCTACTGTCCTCCCCCCGGTCCCCACCCCTGCGCGGGGGGTGGGGGCCATAAATCACAATGGGGGGACCTACTGTCCTCCCGCCCGCCCCCACCCATGAGCAGTGGGTGGGGGCCATAAAAATAATGAGGGGGGGGACCTACTGTATGATGTTGTATCGATCAGGTAGTGTAAGGGTTACGCCCGCTTCACAGTGACAGACCAAACTCCCTGTGTAACGCACCGCAAACAACCGCAAACAGTCCATTTGCACAACCGCAAACTCCCCATTTGCACAAGGTTGGATACCAAGCTAGCCATGTCCGTTCCTTGTCCTCACTGATGTCATTGAAGGTCTCTTCCTCCACCCAGCCACGTACAACACCAAGGGTCCCCGAAAGTATGCTAATAAACTGAAAAAAGAAAAAATCTCCCAAGAAGGAGATCTAAAACTGGCATAGGAAAAGGTTAGACAACTATAATAAAGTGATACCTACAAATCCTAGTGAGCATAGGTGTATAATAGAGGGAGAAAGGGAAAGCAGAGTAATGCTTCCTAATACCGTGGTTAGTACCCTTTGTTAAAGTAAATTGAGTAATGGACAAAAGTCTTTATTGTATCATTTATAAATAACAAAGGGATACTATACTCATTCCCCTATAGTGGCTAATTGTGTAATAATGGTAATACTATTACCTATTATATAATATTGGCAGGGGCAAGGAAATTCCCTCTAAATAGATGGGTATAGGCAGAGAGTATGGAGACCGGAGTGATAAAGTGTCAATAAGGTGATATAAAGTTAAATGTATCACAGACACACAGACACCCTTTCTCTTAGCTAGTTTCCAGAAATGCTGGATAGGTAGAAGGGCTATAAAGACTCAGAGAGGTCTAAGAAGAATCCTCTAAACTAGCCCTAATCTCCTTAAACACCTTCAAGGGTGTTCTAAGCTAAAGCTCAATCTAAACATTTAGATGACTGCCTGATTTCCCATTACAGATGCTGGCTAGGAATAACACTGTGCAAGACAAAGAGTGGGTCTAAGTGCCCATAGTGCAGTAAAGTGTCCCTACTGAAGTGAAAAAGAGAATAACGATGCTGGCGCCCAAGAGAATAAGGAGCTGGCGCCCTATCAGTGGACGTGTATATGGCATCGATTTTAGGAAGCGGGAGATGGAAAAAGATGCTTGGTCGGTCCTCCTACTTCAAATTTGGGGCACTGCGCGTGCACTCTAATGTGCCACCAGATAGGAGTGGTGTGTTAAGTAGTACTATTCCTATCAGTTTAATCCCTGTTATGTGCCTTTTTTTTTGTTTGGTTTTTGAAACCACAGTGCAGCACCAGAGGCCCGAAAAATTAGGCATTTACACATGCCTGAAAAATTAGGTATTGTTGCAGCCGCTGCTGTAGCAGAGGCCAGAAAAATTGATGTTTGTTTCCCAGGCAGAAAGTGCCCTAAAACATTGCGGCTTGAACCCTAGTTGGTGGCGGATAAGTCACGCAAGTCAACCGGCATTCAGAGCTAAAATACAGCAGCGTGTGGACCATTTTTAGCCCAAGGCAGCTCATCTCATCAGGCCTTTTTTAGTCGAATCTGTCGCCCACTGTCAGTCCCTTCAGGATCCATCCCTCATTCATCTTAATAAAGGTGAGGTAATCTAGACTTTTTTGAGCTAGGTGACTTCTCTTCTCAGTGACAATACCTCCTGCTGCACTGAAGGTCCTTTCTGACAGGACACTTGAAGCGGGGCAGGCCAGAAGTTCTATCGCAAATTGGGATAGCTCAGGCCACAGGTCAAGCCTGCACACCCAGTAGTCAAGGGGTTCATCGCTCCTCAGAGTGTCGATATCTGCAGTTAAGGCGAGGTAGTCTGCTACCTGTCGGTCGAGTCGTTCTCTGAGGGTGGATCCCGAAGGGCTGTGGCGATGCGTAGGACTTAAAAAGCTCTGCATGTCCTCCATCAACAACACGTCTTTAAAGCATCCTGTCCTTGCCGGCGTGGTCGTGGGAGGAGGAGGATGACTTCCACCTCTCCCCCTGTTAGATTCCCGTTGTGCTGTGACATCACCCTTATATGCTGTGTAAAGCATACTTTTTAATTTATTTTGCAAATGCTGCATCCTTTCCGACTTGTTGTAATTTGGTAACATTTTCGCCACTTTCTGCTTATACCAGGGGTCTAGTAGCGTGGACACCCAGTACAGGTCGTTCTCCTTCAGCCTTTTTATACGAGGGTCCCTCAACAGGCACGACAGCATGAAAGACCCCATTTGCACAAGGTTGAATGCCGAGCTACTCATGTCCCGTTCCTCGTCCTCAGTGATCTCACTGAAGATATGTTCTTCCCCCCAGCCACGTACAACACCACGGGTACCAGATAGGTGACAACGAGCACCCTGGGATGCCTGTTGTGGTTGGTCTTCCTCCTCCTCCTCAAAGCCACATTCCTCCTCACAATCCTCTTCCAGCGTTGTCGCAGGTCCAGCAAGTGATGCTGATAAGGCTGTTTCTGGTGGTGATGGTGACCACAACTCTTCCTCTTCACGCTCATCTACGGCCTGATCCAGCACTCTTCGCAGGGCACGCTCCAGGAAGAAAACAAATGGTATGATGTCGCTGATGGTGCCTTCGGTGCGACTGACTAGGTTTGTCACCTCCTCAAAAGGACGCATGAGCCTACAGGCATTGCGCATGAGCATCCAGTAATGTGGCAAAAAAATTCCCAGCTCCCCAGAGGCTGTCCTAGCACCCCGGTCATACAAATATTCATTAACGGCTTTTTCTTGTTGGAGCAGGCGGTCGAACATTAGGAGTGTTGAATTCCAACGTGTCGGGCTGTCGCAAATCAAGCGCCTCACTGACATGTTGTTTCGCCGCTGGATATCTGCAAAGTGCGCCATGGCCTTGTATTAACGCCGTGAAATGGCCACACACCTTCCTGGCCTGCTTCAGAACGTCCTGTAAGCCTGTGTACTTATGCACAAAGCGTTGTACGATCAGATTACACACATCTGCCATGCACGGCACATGTGTCAACTTGCCCAACTTCAATGCCACCAACAAATTTGTTCCGTTGTCACAAACCACTTTGCCGATATCCAGTTGCTGCGGAGTCAGCCTATTTTCCGCCTGTGCGTTCAGGGCGGACAGGAGTGCTTGTCCGGTGTGACTCTCTGCTTTCAAGAAAGTCAAACCCAAGACGGCGTGACACTGCCGTATCCGGGATGTGGAATAGTACCTGGGAGCTGGGGGGGTGCCGTTGATGTGGAGCAAGATGCAGCAGCAGAAGAGGACTCAGCCGAGGAGGTTATGGAAGAGGATGGAGTAGGAGGAGTAGAGGAGGTGGCAGCAGGCCTGCCTGCAAGTCGTGGCAGTGTCACCAGCTCCTCAGCAGAGCCACGCATTCCATGCTTGGCAGCCGTCAGCAGGTTTACCCAATGCGCAGTGTAGGTGATATACCTGCCCTGACCATGCTTTGCAGACCAGGTATCAGTGGTCAGATGGAACCTTGCCCCAACACTGTGTGCCAGACATGCCGTTACTTCCTTTTGCACAATCGAGTACAGGTTGGGGATTGTCTTTTGTGCAAAGAAATTTCGGCCGGGTACCTTCCACTGCGGTATCCCAATAGCCACAAATTTTTTGAACGCCTCAGACTCCACCAGCTTGTATGGTAAAAGCTGGCGGGCTAATAGTTCAGACAAGCCAGCTGTCAGACGCTGGGCAAGGGGGTGACTTTCTGACATTGGCTTCTTACGCTCAAACATGTCCTTGACAGACACATGACTGTGGGCAGATGAGCGGGAACTGCTTAAGGCGAGAGACGGAGTGGCGGATGGTTGAGAGGGGGCAAGAAGGACAGCAGTGGTTGACGTGGCTGAAGATGCTGGACCAGGAGGAGGATGGCGGCTTTGAGTTTGTGTGCTGCTTGTACTTACGTGTTGATCCCATAGGCGTTTGTGATGTGCGATCATGTGCCTACGCAAAGCATTTGAACCTAGTTGGGTGTTGGACTTCCCACGACTCAGTTTCTTTTGGCACAGGTTGCAAATGGCATCGCTGTTGTCCGAGGCAGACACACACAAAAAATGCCACACTGCTGAGCTCAGCAATGACGGCATTCTGGTGGTGGACACAGCATGCATTAATTGGCGTGCTGTCGGGCTGACCCTGGGTGCCGATGCATGCTGTCTGACTGTGCCACTAGCTCCTTGCGACGACCTCCCCCTGTTTCCAACTCATCTCCTCCTCCTCCTCTCTGTCTCCCCATCTGAAAGTTCGCCCTGTTCTTCTTCTTGCCGAGCAGGCACCCACGTGACATCCATGGACGCATCGTCATCATCAACCGCTTCACTTGTATCTGACAACTCAGCAAAGGAAGCAGCAGCGGGTACAACATGATCATCATCACACTGTATGTCCATGTGTGTGATGCTGCCTGCCTGAGACATATCCCTGTTATCTACATCCTCTGGCAATAATGGTTGCGCATCACTCATTTCTTCAAACGGATGTGTAAATAACTCCTCTGACATACCAAGTGAAGGTTTCGAGCGGAAGCTGTAGAAGATTGGGTGTCCTGTGTTAGCCAGTCAACTATGTCCTCAGAACTTTTCAAGTTCAGGGTATGTGGCCTCTGAAAACTGGGCATTATTCTAGGGCAAAAGGGAATCACAGCACCACGACCACGATGGCCCCTGCGGGGTGGCCTGCCTCTGCCTGTAATTTTTTTTTGGATTAGTGGTACTATGCGTGCAAGCTACTGTGAGACCAGATATGAGTGGCAATGTGCACTGGCAGAGGTTGGCAGAGTACACGCTGTAGGCTTGACACCCGCTTGAAGACAACTAACTGCTATTCAATCTATAACAGTGGAAAAAGTTTTTTGGTTTTAAATGCATGCTATAGTGACACCAGATATGAGTGGCAATGTGCACTTGCAGAGGTTGGCAGAGTACACGCTGAAGGCCTGACACCCGCTTGAAGGACACTGACGCTATTAGCTTACAGCGAAAAACTTTTTTTATTTTTAAAGGCACGCTATTGTGACACCAGATATGAGTGGCAAAGTGCACTTGCAGAGGTTGGCAGAGTAAACGCTAAAGGCCTGACACCCGCTTTTAGGACACTGACTGCTATTAGCTTACAGTGAAAACCTTTTTTTCTTTTTAAAGGACCACTCTAGTGCCAGGAAAACATACTCGTTTTCCTGGCACTATAGTGCCCTGAGGGTGCCCCCACCCTTAGGGTCCCCCTCCCGCCCGGCTCTGGAAAGGGGAAAAGGGGTAAAACTTACCTTTTTCCAGCGCTGGGCGGGGAGATCTCTGCCTCCGATCCTCCTCCGTTTCGCCCCGTCGGCTGAATGCGCATGCGCGGCAAGAGCTGCGCGCGCATTCAGCCGGTCGCATAGGAAAGCATTTTCATTTTCAATTTTCAATGCTTTCGTATGGACGCTTGCGTGCTCTCACTGTGATTTTCACAGTGAGAATCACGCAAACGCCTCTAGCGGCTGTCAATGAGACAGCCACTAGAGGATTTGGGGGAAGGCTTAATCCATTAATAAACATAGCAGTTTCTCTGAAACTGCTATGTTTATAAAAAAATGGGTTAACCCTAGCTGGACCTGGCACCCAGACCACTTCATTAAGCTGAAGTGGTCTGGGTGCCTAGAGTGGTCCTTTAAAGGCACGCTATAGTGACACCAGATATGAGTGGCAAAGTGCACTTGCAGAGGTTGGCAGATTACACGCTGAAGGCCTGACACCCGCTTTAAGGACACTGACTGCTATTAGCGTACAGCGAAAAACGTTTTTTCTATTTGAAGGCACGCTATAGAGACACCAGATATGAGTGGCAAAGTGCACTTGCAGAGGTTGGCAGAGTACACACTGAAGGCCTGACACCCGCTTTAAGGACACTGACTGCTATTAGTTTACAGTGAAAAACTTTTTTTTCTTTTTAAAGGCACGCTATAGTGACACCAGATATGAGTGGCAAAGTACACTTGCAGAGGTTGGCAGAGTACACGCTGAAGGCCTGACACCCGCTTTAAGGACATTGACTGCTATTAGCTTACAGTGAAAAACGTTTTTTCTTTTTAAAGGCACGCTATTGTGACACCAGATATGAGTGGCAAAGTACACTGGCAGAGGTTGGCAGAGTACACGCTGAAGGCCTGACACCCAGACGCTTGCAGACAACTAACTGCTATTAGCTTACAGTGAAAAACGTTTTTTCTTTTTAAAGGCACGCTATTGTGACACCAGATATGAGTGGCAATGTACACTGGCAGAGGTTGGCAGAGTACACGCTGAAGGCCTGACACCCAGACGCTTGAAGACAACTAACTGCTATTCAATCTATTACAGTGAAAACATTTTTTTTTTGTTTTTAAATGCAAGCTTAAGCTATTGTGACACCAGATATGAGTGGTGGCACTGGGCAAGTGGGCACAGTATCCACTGTGAGCCTGACACAGAAGCTGGCAGGCAGGAAGGCAACTGCAATTACATTACACAGAAAAAAAAAAAGCAGACTGATGTTCTAGCCCTCAAAAGGGCTTTTTGGGGTGCTGTCCTTACAGCAGAGATCAGATGAGTCCTTCAGGACTGTAGTGGACACTGAATACCCTAGCCTAGCTATAAATTTCCCTATCAAATGAGCAGCAGCTGCACTTTTCCTCCTCTATCTAAGAATGCAGCTTCAGAATGAATCTAAAATGGATGCTGTACAGGAGGTGGGAGGGTCTGGAAGGGAGGGTCTGCTGCTAATTTGCTGGAATGTGTCTGCTGACCGTAAGGCACAGGGTCAAAGTGTACTCAATGATGACGAATAGGGGGAGGATCGAACCGCGCATGTGTTCGCCCGCCATGGCGAACGCGAACACGCTATGTTCGCCGGGAACTATTCGCCAGCGAACAGTTCGGTACATCACTAGTCCTCACGTTTTGTAGTGAGAGAGTGAAATAATCCAATCACCCGTTTGTACGATCCTGTTCCATGCCCAACCTTTCGAAATTTGTGTAGGGGTTTCTGGTCTACACGCCACCTACAAGATAGGGTAAAATATAGTGAGACCCTTAGATCCCTGATTATACCAAAACCTGCACTCTTGTAATAAATGAGACTCATCCGTAGCCGTTCCGTGTCCAGGAGTGTGTGTAAATAAGCGGGGAATCCCCCCCAGTAGTACCTCTGTATTTCGTGAGTGGGATACCTTGGTCCGGATCCAGTAGATCCATTATAGGACGTGAAATAGAGGGATCCAGTCTAGCTACGTGTACCCTGCACGATCAGGCAGCCCTCTATAATGAAATCGGTAGCACTGTCGTTAGATCTAAATGAATGCCGGAGGGACGCCCTTCTATGCAGTCTCGTTGTCCTGTACAGGTACAAGCCTGTGTGATGAACAAATGGACGGCACCGTAGTGCGTTGAGAGTATGAGAGAGCCGCACTCTCATATAATGTGACCGGACTCCGTGTCAGCGTCCGGCTGATAGCATGAGCGGGCAGCATAGGTTAATAACCAAACATTAGAAGTTTCCATCCGTGTCCGGTTCCCTCTATGAGCATGTGTCACTCAAAACATGTCCTCTGTATCCAGCTCAGTATCGGGCTGAGTTCAGTGTGTGAGAAGGGTTCGCTCTCTACTCGTGAAAATAAAAGTATCAGTCTCGGGCCGAGCCGATGGAGGGCCGGACCCTCTTGCAATCCAAACTAGAGTCCATTAGAGACTCAGAGTGACCAACTGCGATGGTACACCGTTTACTAATCTCAGCATAAGGGTGAGGTCCTGAGGTGGGTCTTTCTCTGACCACGAGACCTCCCCGAATGGTTCACCTGAGAGATGGTGTCCACTGGTAATACACCAGACCGATGGTAAATGGAAAAATGTATACAACCTCGGGCCGTGTCCATCCTTAACAGAAAGGGATGATGAGAAAATGCGATCGTTGGAAACAAAGATGGAAACTATCAACGGACCGCACGGGATCCAGGATGACCGTCGGTAGTCTGAGTAAAGCTGGAGACGTTCTCCGCAATCCACGAGTGCCCGGGAGGTCGAAGGAGGTCAGTCAGGATGACCCGAGCGATAGGACAATAGAAAGGTACAAAAACAAGAAACGACAAATAATGTAGATAACGGAAAATACGTACCTCGGAGAAAAGTTAAATAGCTGATCGGAAAAGCAAGGCAGGTAAACCAAACTGAAGGGGTCAGGAGCTAACATGACGTAGGAAATAACTACCAATACCTAAGATGGATACCGGAAAAGTAGCTAAAGTGTTAGTTGCTGAAGGCAAGGAAAACATGCACCCCTGTTGTCGTCTGAGTACTGTTTCCTGTTTGCGCGAAATTCCCCTTGGAGATGATCCGCCGCCGGGTTGGTGTAAACCGTGGTTGCATACCCGGGAATCTTCATAAAAGCTTTGCCCCTCAAGGCATGAGGTGTAGGGCCTTCACCTTTCCAATCAGATTTAGGTGCCCGTATCCTGGTGTCCTCTTGGATAGTATGGCAGCAGTGCTTGCCAGGACACCAATCTCCATGTAAATAATGGGTACTGAGCTTTCCTCAGTGATATTTCCCCAGGCCTGCGGCCAAAAGGGGGGTTCGGGCACAAATAGATCAGGCCACTAATGGACTCAGGTAGATCAGGCCAGACAGAAAGGCACAGACATAGCAGGCCAATCAAATGGGCACAGACATAGCAGGCCAATCAATGGGGCACAGACATAGCAGGCCAATCAATGGGGCATAGACATAGCAGGCCAATCAATGGGGCACAGACACAGCAGGCCAATCAATGGGGCACAGACATAGCAGGCCAATCAATGGGGCACAGACATAGCAGGCCAATCCTGGGTTGTGTATAAAATGAGTAATGAGGACCCTTGAGCTTGGGCAGAGTCCCCAAATATCTGAAAATCTTCAGGGTCTCCTGTACCCCTAGACACCAACCCTTTTAGACAGCGTAATGCTGTGTGAATAAACCCAAACCGGGACTGGCAGTCCCTAAATGCCCAGCAGGCAAAAGGTAGTATTTCAGCTGTATTGGTTATAAGTTAAAGTTGATCCAGTGATTATAGTGTCAATAAAATCAAGATATACTGAGCGATACATTCCTTAGACTGAATGGTTATGCACCTGCACATACAGATCTGTTTGAGATTTCTTATCTTTATATGGATCATCAACATCCTATCACCTGAAGAGTCTTGTACCCATGGTCTCTTTCAGGAGTAGGGCTAAACAATAGCCATCCTAATGAATCTCCATGTAGAATAGTATCAGCATAGACTGGTCTCCCATACCAGTTTGAGCCAGAGCCAAGTCTGCTTAGCTTTTAACCTATGCCATGGACAGTGAATTCATACCAGAGTAGTCTCATCTGAGACTCCATAGCTGGACCAGCATATATCTACTGTGAAGCACATCAATCCTAGAGTTAACTAGCACATTGACTCTGCATACACCCTGTACAGAGCCTGTATAACTGCGCTCATATATACTAGTAACTCACAGAATCTGATATATACAATGTCAGTAAAAACTGAGAGAAAGCTGTGATATACACAGAAAAAACTCACTGCAAGTTGTGATATAGATATACACTGTTCTTGAAAACTCACAGATACCTGGGATATAAACTGTATATCTATAGCTAAACTACAGGAAACCTGTAAAATCAGCCGGTGATTCCCTGCAGGGCAATCTTGACGAGATCCGACCACCGTGGGTGGAGGAAGGACCGCGAGCAGGCGCGCCCTCCTCCTGCTGGTCGGACGCCCACGGCTCTGAGAAGGAGCCGGTTACGGCGAGGCTGCCATGTGCGCAAGCAGATCCGGCCGCTTGGTACTCGCGTCCGACCGCGAGTACCTCCAATGCCAGTATGCATAAAACGGCTAGCCACCTGAAACGGCTAGTCACCGGAAACCTCGAGCAGCGCACCCGCAGCTCGCGGGTGAAAAGGGCGGGAAACTGACAGAAAGCCCTGTACGTAAGGAACACATATCGAAACACAAGAATATAATGTGCATATACTGCGTGTCTCCTGTGTGTATGAAATAGGAATAGTTCCATGACACACACCCAGAAAAACACTTGTCAAAGACAACCAGCACACTCAATAAAAGGTGATTTCTAAAATGGATATTATTCTAATAACATAACAAATACACATATATAGACAGACTGAAAAAGGGGACAATAGTATGACAAATCTGGAGATTCCAGCAATGAGTTATTTTAAAATAACAGATCTTTAGCACATGGATTTCTGCAAAGTTAGAATCTTATTAGAAACTCACTGCAACTTAAATAACAGTAATCAAGAGCCTAAAACAGGGAGAAATTACAGGGGAAGCAAACTGAAAAGGAATCCCCAGGACCAAAAAGACAGATAATCCCAAATAAACTGAATATAAGTAATATAAATCATAAATAAATCCCCAAGCCACCCACTATAAGCAGGAGGCAGTGGTACTCTGACCTGTACTGTCTGCAGAGCAGCAAAGAAAGAGGAAATGATGCATGGGGAGGGGAGTTTTATAGTACCTAACTTTTTTCTGATTGGTTGTTTTTCTGTGCTGCTGTGGAGTTCGAGTAAAGAGAGGCTTAAGCAAATACGAAGCCTCCTGTCATGTTATAAAATTATACATCCCTGGATAGCTCTGATCTGGGTGAACAACATATCCAAATATCAACCAGATCTACGCAGAGGTTCAAAAGTTCCATGGAAGTCTCTTTTGACCGACCTATTTCCAATACTAAGTTCTGTTCGAACGGGGGCCATTCGTGCAAATAACCAAGTTTAAAGTGGAGTTCAAATCGTTCGACTAAACAAAATGGCCGCTGCCACTTGTTCAAATGTCGAATGGCGGCGATTTCGACAACTTCGACACTTCGGCTGTATCCGAAGTGCCATTTCGACAACTTAGAGCCATTGTCCACAATCCCAATAGGCAGAGATAGTGCCTTAGAACAAAATAAGTGACCGGGGCCATAGTCAAAAGGTAAAAGGCTAACAAGTAGTCCTCTCCAAAACCCAGTAGCAAATTGCAATTCGTCACACATACATACACACAGACTGCTGAACACGGCCACAGACTGCTGAATACATGCACACACTAACTGCTGAGTGCGCACACAAACAGACTGCCTAGTAAATACACAGACAGACTGCTGAATACATACACAGTGTTCTGAATAAACACACAGACTGCTGAAAACACATGTATGTACGTAGTGGGCATTGGATAGCATTCCTCTCACCCCCCCCCCCCCTAAAAAAACATAATTTACCCCTTCAAATAACGACAGACAACTTCTTGGGAAAAACAGGCCACAGCATTTATTAACATCACCAAATACTGTATAACTCCTTAAACATATAACATAATAAATTAACATAAACAATTTTTATACAGTCATACAGTAATCAAGAAACCGTCCTTGCCAATCTAACTTCCCCAAGGCTCTCATCTCCCCCTCGGCATAATAAAAACATCTTCTTTTCAGGGCTCCCCACCAGCCGTTTTTCCGCTCGGGGGGGCCCAACCATAATTACAACCCAGTGGGGACACGTCCAACCTGGTACCTCCTCTAGGTTCACCATGAGAGACAGGGGGAGGATGAGACCCGGCCATTATCCCCCTTTTCATCTAATCTACCACCCCTTATTTGTCAAGGACATGCCCCGCCACAAACCCCGCTGTTTTAAGCCTAAAATCAGCGGGGGCCCCCACCGAAACCCGCCATGGCCTGTTCCAAAGCTTCTTGAAGCGCCAAGTTAAAAAGGTTGAGCCCGACCTCCGTCAGATGCACCCCATCCGGTCGAAAAAAATGTGCCGCATCTTTTTCAAAAACCTGGTGCCGTATCGCGATTCCCCCAACCCCCGTAACAAACATCGCAATCCGCCGATTAAACTTCAGCGCACTCTGGCTGTGGGCCTGCCGCCAAAAATTCCTCGCCACTACCTCCGACCAAATCAAGGATACGTCGGGGAACAAGATTAAGATCTGGGACAAGTCCCTCCTGACCATATCCACCAGGCCCCCCACGGGCACGGTCCCCAGATCGTTACCCCCCAGATGGATAATCAAAACCGATGGAGCCCCAAGCAAGTGGGAAAGCCTGACCAAGTCAGGGAGGAGCCGGACCCACCTCATGCCTCTGACCCCGAAACACCGTACCTCCCCAGTTACTGGTGTGAGACCGAGACGCTCCCCCCCTGGCCGGACTGCCGCTCTCTGCCGCGCCCAGTGGATATAGGAGTGGCCAATCAACCAGACCTTGTAGGGGACCAGACCTAGGGAGGAAAACAAAACAGTCTAGCTCAGGAGGCTGGCAGGACGCACATAAGAGACAAACCGGGGGCGGGGTCTGGCAGCCGAGCTAACCAGACGTGCAAGCAGAGAGCTCTGGCAAAAAAGACGATATTTAAGCAAATATAAGCCAAAAACCTGAAAATAATTGCCCAGCTCGGCAACACAGTAGTGCTAAATCGAGTGGTGACCCGTGGACATACACCCGGAGCAACGCTAGAACTGATATTCCACACTCCACAAATGAGGCCTACCAAGGAAAGCGGCCCAGCGGCTGGGAGAGGCTGCCGCTCTCCCGCCATGGGGACTGCAATCAGCGGCAGCTCTCCTGACGACCCGCACCCCCCTCTGGACCGGTGGGGGCTATCCCTGTCCCCGGTGGGGAAACTGAAAGACTTACACCCTGAAACATCTCGACCGGAGCACGAACTGTATGTCGAGCCCGAAATGGCTCACAACTTCACGAAAGCCCAGCAATACAAGCATGGAGAGAGCGCTTTGAAGCTCAGTTTGACAAAATATGCCAGGACTTCTGGAAGCGCTTGGCGCACAACTCCACACGCACAGCTGGGTCTGCCACATGGGAAGAGAGAGCTGGAATAGCGACCTCTCAGCCCGCACTAAAAGCAGCAAAAGGGAGCCCACACCGACGGGCCCACCAGCGAACCCACCAAGCACCGAAGCACGCTGCAGCACGGCGCCTGCCAACACGCGAGTCTCCACCTCGCAACCACATCAATACACGGCACTTACAGAGGGGAAGACTCCATACGAGCACGCCACTCAGTCGGAGACCTCAGACACGGTGCACTCATCCACGGACACAGAGAGGGCCTGGCGGCCTGGACTCAGCCACCGGACTCTGGGGTGGAAGGATCGGAGAGGTACCTGATAACACGGGCATGTGCGACTGGCGGAGTTATCACCCGCAGAATAATGGACTCAGATCTCTGGGACTCAGCAGACTGCCACCAAAGGGTGTTGGTTAGAATGCCTCTAGTTATGGCCACAAGTTATTAAATATACAGCTTACCCTTAATATTTTATTTGCATGTCCCCTTCACCAGTAACCCCAACCGAAAGCGACAATTAACCTTTAAGCAGCCACCCTCCATGAAAGTGTCCAGTAAATTCACACTATTGGGCACCAGGCTCATGGGGGGCGCTCCCGGGTTGCCGCAATTCTAATTACCCAGCAGCTACCAACGGCTTAGCCTGCCTTGCTGTTCTGCTCACTTACACATTTCATAACCCACATGTCGGATAGATCTTATTAGTGAAGCTACTGCCTAGCCTATCCAGCCGACATGTGAGCTTAGACATCCTGCAGTAACCTAAGGCAACGCAGGTAGAAAACGTTTAAGTTCAATCTGTTCTTAGTAAGATTGTTTATATGCAACATATGAGTCAAACGATATTAACCTTAAAAATGTGCAAAGTTCTTTCCACTGCCTAATTAATGCAAAGCTTCTGTTTAACTCTTCATGCTCCAGCTGTTGTGGCACAGTGTACTATATGTGATTTTCCATGCACAAATAAAATAAAGAATAATTTTTTTTTTTTAAATCCTGGATTCCCACCTCCCTATGCGCTGTACCTCCTGATCCGGCATACCCAACCGAGAAGCCTCCGTCGCTGCGCCAATTCGGAAGGAGTGCCCTCCAAACTCCGCACCCTCCATGCCCAATGCAGCCAACCCCAGCCGAAATACCCTGACAAACTGAAAATGGGAGAGGAAGCTCCCATCCTCATGCACTAGCAGGGGGCCAGCCAGTGCAGGGCGAACTTCGCAAAAACACAGGAAGGACAGAACTGGGCAGGTGGCCAACCCTGGGGCAGCTGCCAGCTGAACCCACTTACCTTTACCAAACACGTCCGTCTTGGAGCGTCAAATCTTAAAGGAGACCCAGCCCGGCCCGTCCCTGACATCCGAGAAGAGGATTCCCCCAACGGTTGCCCTGCTTGGACACACCAACTCCCCAATCCTCATGGCCCCAAAGAAAGCAAATGAAAAGGCCAAGCGAAAAAGCACACCTGTGGGAGCACGTGGCACAATTGCGCCAGGAGCACCCCCGACACTGGCCTCCGGGTATCCACCCTAACCCGACCCCTACGCAACCCCTTAACCTCCTCCCTCACCATAAACTCCTTGGTCACGTCCCCCCACCCTTGCAGCTTAAAGAAAAAACTCAGCCCAGCCAGGCGCGAGGACACCACCGAAGGCGACATGCCCGCCGACAACCAAGTGTGCAATAGCCGCAGCAAACCCCGCAATTGAGCGGGCGTATTCTGGAAAACCCCCAGACCTGTCTCCCACTTGAGCCATTCCGCCCATACCTTCGAGTATCTGGCACAAGTGGAACTCGATACAGACCCGCGAACCAGGTCCATCAGCCTGTCGAGCCCAGGGACCATAGTTCCACCGGACACCGGCACCCATCCTCGTCCACGTGGGTCGCAGCTGCCCGGAACTCCGACCACTGCGAACGAGAGAGAGCATCCGCAATTACATTGTGAACCCCCGGAACATGCTGCGCCCTACAAGACAAGTTAAGGCACAGGCACCGTAGCACCAGGCACTGGAGCAAACGAACCAACGGTGGGGAGGAGGCAGAGAGCTGTTTAATCGCCTGCACGACCCCCAGGTTGTCACAGTGAAAGACAACCCGCCGATCCCGCAAGTACAGACCCCAGAGCTCCAACAATGGGGAAAGCTTCAAGGAAAGCCAGATTCTTAGTCAGGCCAGAGGCGTACCAGTCCCCAGGCCAAGTGTCAGCGCAACAGCGCGACCCCAGTATCGCCCCAAAGCCGCGGAACCCGCCGCGTCCGTATAGAGGTGGAGATCCGCACCGGACACCTCTTGCGCTTGCCAATACGACCTCCTATTATAATCCGCCAAGAACGTACCCCAGATGTCCAAATCGTCCCGTAACTGCCTCGTGAGTCTAATGTAGTGCCGAGGCCTCGCCACCCTAGTGGTCGCGGCCGCTAGGCGCCTGCTAAAAATCCGCCCCATGGGCATGATCCTGCATGCGAAGTTCAACTTCCCCAACAGCGATTGCAGCTGGCGTAGCTGTACCTTCCGCAAGCCCCGTGCTACCGCCACGTCCCGGCGCAACCCTTCCACCTTGTCTAGGGGCAGCCGGCACTCCATGGCCACTGAATCTATCTCGATGCCCAGGAAGCAAAGGCACGTTACCGGCCCCACAGTCTTATCGTGTGCAAGGGGAACCCCGAAGTGCCCAAACACCCTTTCCACCGTGGTGAGCAGGCTCCCACACGCCGGAGAATGTGCAGGGCCCACACACAGGAAGTCGTCAAGGTAATGCAGCAGCGAGTCGATTCCCGACTCCTGCCGCACCACCCATTACAGGAAAGTGCTGAAGCACTCGAAGTAAAACCAGGATATGGAGCACCCCATCGGGAGGCACATATCCACATAGTACTGGCCCTGGAAACAACAACTGAGGAGGTGATGGCAATCGGGGTGCACCGGCAACAAGCGAAACGCTGATTCCACGTCCGCCTTTGCCAGCAATGCCCCGGGACCCGCCGCCCTGACCATGCGTACTGCCGCGTCAAAGGAAGCATAAGACACCCGACACAGCGCGGCAGAGATGTCATCATTTACCGAGCCCCCGCAAGGGTACGACAAATGGTGAATCAGGCAAAATTTTCCCGCCTCCTTCTTGGGCACCACCCCCAAGGGAGACACCCGGAAGTTGGACAATGGAAGGGCCTCAAACAGCCCCGCCACCCGCCCTAGTGAAACCTCCTTCCGGAGCTTTTCGAGGACTACATCAGGAAAATCAAACACCGACTTCAAGTTCCTGACTGCCCCGGAGGAGGGGCGCTCCGAGAAGGGAATCCAAAACCCCTGGGTAAACCCCTCCAGCAGCGGCCCGGCAGTTCACATCCACGGCCACTGGCGTCGTCGCCCTTAGTCCACACGTCACCTTTGTTCCCAGACTTACCCCGCTTAAAGCAGCGGGATGCCGAGTGGGCACCACCGCAATGGGAGCATTCGTGTTTACAACGACATGTTGCTCCCCACTTGCATTGGCTGTCGTTGAACTTCCAACAACAGCCCGGCCGCCTGTGTGAGGCCGATGGGGCAGAACCGCCCCCCCCAACACCCGCCCCCCCCCAAGAAAGGACAACGTACCCCCTTGGTGCGCCCCGGGCGTGTCATGATGGACAGCCACAGGCCAATGTCCATCTTATCCCACGAGTGCCCCTGTCCGCTAAGCTGCGCACTCTCCCTGGGCCCTCGCTTCTGAAACACACACACAGACTGCTGAATACATACAGACTGCTGAGTACACACATGCAGACTGCTGAATACACACACATACACACAAATACTGCTGAATACACACACACACGCACACAGACTGCTGAATACACACTGTGACAAAAGTACTCCTTTCCCTTGGTACCTTGTCCTGGGATTGGGGTGTTACACACAGTCTTTTCAGGCTTTAGAGACACTTCACACGCTGGATGAGGTAAAAGGACTTGCTCTTTTTATTGAGGTTCCAAAACCAAAAGGTTGTAACAAAATCTATAAAACAAAAGCCTTGCTCTTCTGAGCATCAACTAAACAAAATAATTAGCTAACTGGGTTAGATGGCTTATCCATTTCCCAACATAAACATAAACAACAACCTTACTGTTTCAGGGTATTTCAGCTCTCTGTTTCCACTCACAGAAATCAAACACAATCTCTCTCCTCCTTTGGCAGGGGACTATTTAATAGCAGCTGTAATTGACAATCCTTTTCAGGTGAGTTAAATTAGGATTGGAACTCTGGAACTGGACTTCTCACATGTAGGTTCCAAGCACTCTCCAAGTGCTCCACCCCAGGGCCCAAATATACAGATATTTAAAGTGCAATATTAATTTGAACATAACACATTTCCCTGGGGTTAATTACACAAAGTAGGAACCTTTATATAGATTCCCTCCAGCACAATTCCTTGCTTTCGGTCACACATCCTCCCCCCCAGCTCAGACCTACTGGGTCGAGCGACCATGGACATTAGCGAGTGCATCCGCGAAAGACCATCTGCATTTCCCTGTTTACACCCAGCCCTATGCTCTATGGAAAAATTATAGGGTTGCAAGCTAAGGAACCAGCGGGTTACTCTACTATTTTTCTCCCTGTTTTGACTCATCCAAGTAAGGGGTGCATGGCCTGTCACTAGTCTGAATTTTCGTCTCAAGAGATAGTATTTAAGTGTGTCTACTGACCACTTTATAGCCAGACAATCCTTCTCAACAATGTAATAGTTTCTTTCTTGGCGATTAAGCTTCCTGCTTAAATATAATATGGGGTGCTCTTCACCCTGAATTTCCTGAGAGAGAACGGCACCAAGCCCTACATCAGATGCATCTGTCTGTAAAATAAATTCTTTAGAAAAATCAGGTGTTACCAACACTGGTTGGGCACAAATGGCTTCTTTAAGCTTTCTGTATGCTTGTTCAGTCTCTGGGGACCATTTTACCACTACTGGAGCATTAGCTTTGGTAAGGTCAGTTAATGGGCTTCCAATTGTAGCAAAATTGGATATAAATCTCCTGTAATATCCAATGAGGCCAATAAATGTTCTCACCTGTTTCTTAGTCAGTGGTCTTAGTCAGTGGTCTTTTTTAGTCAGCCAATTTCGTATGGCTTCAATTTTAGCAACTTGGGGTTTCACTAGTCCCCTACCAATAGAGTAGCCAAAATATTTTGCTTCCTCTAGGCCAATTGTACACTTACTGGGGTTAGCGGTTAGGCCAGCATTTTGTATTGAGTTAAGGACAGCCTGTACTTTTGGAAGGTGAGATTCCCAATCCTCACTGTGTACTACAACATCATCCAAGTATGCAGCAGCATAGCGCACATGCGGCTTTAGTATTCTGTCCATCATTCTTTGGAATGTGTCAGGGGCACCATGCAAGCCGAAAGGCAAAACTCTGTATTGAAATAGGCCATCAGGAGTAGAAAATGCTGTCTTTTCTTTTGCTCGCTCTGTGAGTGGTACTTGCCAATAACCTTTGGTTAAAACTACCGAGCTGTCCCGAGGTACCGAGGTCTCCCAAGTCGTTCCACTAGCTCATGAACTCTAGGCATGGGGTATGCATCAAACTTAGAAATAGCATTCAGTTTGCGATAATCATTACAAAACCGTACTGTATTATCAGGCTTTGGTACCAGCACAATTGGACTGCTCCAGTCACTTTGTGACTCCTCAATGACTCCAAGATCTAACATTTTCTTAACCTCTGCTCTGATAGCTTCTCTGTGAGCCTCAGGTATTCTGTATGGCTTGAGATTGACCCTTTTTCCTGGTTCTGTCAAAATGTCATGTTTAATCACACTAGTCCTTCCTGGGACTGGGGAGAATACCTCTTTATTTAATCAAATAAACTCCTTAACTTCCCTTGTCTGGTGTATTGACAGGGTCTCTGAGACATTTACTTCGGGGTCAATATTACACTTATCAGGGAAGGTTGAAGTCTATGTAGTAACAAGAACTTCCCTTTCTTTCCATGGTTTTAGCACATTGACATGGTATAATTGGACTTCCTTTCTTCTACCTGGTTGCCTTACTTTATAATTTACCTCTCCCACTCTTTCAATAATCTCATATGGCCAATGCCAAGTTGCCAGGAATTTGTTCTCTACTGTGGGAACCAGGACTAATACTCTGTCTCCTGGTTGAAATACTCGAATTCTAGCATTCTTATTATAGATATTCTGCTGATTTTGTTGAGCCTTTTGCATGTGTTCTCTGACTATTGGCATAATGGCTTCAATACCTTCCTGCATCTGAGTTATGTGTTCTATTACACTGCGATGTGGGTTAGCTTCTTGTTCCCAAGTTTCCTTTTCTATGTCAAGTAATCCCCTGGGGTGTCTGCCATGTAATAATTCAAAAGGTGAGAAACCCGTAGAAGCTTGGGGTACTTCTCTAATGGCAAACATTAAATAGGGCAAGAGAAAGTCCAATTTTTTCCCATCTTTATCAGTTACTTTGCGCAGCATAGCTTTTAACGTTTTATTAAATCGCTCAACCAAACCATCGGTTTGTGGGTGATAAACAGAGGTTTTGAGGTGTTTAATGCGAAGGAGCTTGCAGAGTTCCTTTGTAACCTTGGACATTAATGGAGTACCCTGATCTGATAGGATCTCCTTGGGAATCCCAACCCGGCTAAACATCATCATTAACTCTTTAGCGATGGACTTTGCTGAGGTTGTACGCATAGGTATTGCCTCAGGGTAACCGGTAGCATAGTCTAGTACTACTAATATATACTGATGCCCCCTAGTGGATTTTACCAGAGGACCCACAAAATCCATAGCAATACATTCAAAAGGCACTTCAATAACAGGCAAGGGTACTAAAGGGCTACGGTAAGCCATAAAGGGTGCAGTGACCTGACATTCAGGGCATGACGAACAGTAGTTTTTGATAGCTGCGATTACTCCAGGCCAATAAAATCTCCTCAAAACTTGCCCTTTTGTTTTGTCAACCCCTAGGTGGCCACCCAAAACATGGCTATGTGCAAGGTTTAACACAGTGCGCCAATAGGCTTGTAGTACTAACAGCTGCTTTGTAATAACAGACTCTTTTTTCTCAACTCTGTACAACAGATCATTATCCACTTCAAAATAAGGGTAAGTAAGAGAATTCCCTGGATTGACAGGGGATCCATTCCTTATAGAAATATTATTCCTGGCTACCAATAATGTTGGGTGAGACTACTGTGCACGTCTGAAATTATCAGGCCTAACCTCTAAATCAATTAACTCTATTTCTGGTTCAGAGCTTCTAGAAGGTCCCGCATTAGTTTGTTCTGGGTTTTCACCAACTAATATTTTTATAGGGGAGTGCTGCATATTGTTAGGCCCATCATCATGATCTCTCTCATCTGCCAGAGTATCTGCAAAAGGAAATTAATTATTCTGTTCACCTGATGGGTTTTCAAAACAGACCCAAAGGTAAAATAATTCCAATAATCTCATGTGCCAGTTTTGGTACCAGCCCCACTCTGCAGTTTACAGTACCACACTGGGTCTTAATAAGTATATCTGCAGTAGGGTAGTTCTGTATATCCCCGTGCACACAAGCAATATCAACTTTTTCAGAGTTAACAATATGAGTATCCTGTAATAAGGATTGGTCTAGAAGGGTAACCATACTCCCTGAATCTAGCAATGCCTGTATATTTTTTCCCTCCAGATTCACGGTACACCCAGGGTAACTATTCAAATAACCATTTTTTCCCGCAGAACATACAACCTGTGAATAAAGTGCAATTCCTTCCCAATTATTACCAAAATTACACTCCATTGGTTCAACATTTTCAGGACAGTATTTTGCAAAATGCCCAAAGTTTCTGCATTTAAAGCATTTTAAACCATAATTAGTACTTTTTGATTCCTTTTAGGCTCTTACCACCTCCCACAGTCTTTTTCTCTTTTAACAATGTCTCTTGGGTAATAAAAAGACCCCCATCAAAAGACTCCCATTTTCCATGGAACAGTCTTCCCAGATTTGCTGGGGCTGTATGGTTTTCTGATTCTTGGGTCTCTCTTCTCCAGGAGGTTGAAGCAGTTCTCCCGCTGCTCTATACCGTTCAACCAATTCAACCAATTGGTCTGCTGTTTGGGGATTGCTCTGACTGACCCACTGACGAAGTCCAATAGGTAAGCCTCTCAGGAATCTTTCCATCACCAGTTGCTCCACAATGCGGCTGGGTGAGTTGATCTCTGGCTGCAACCATTTTCTGGCAAAGTGTATCAAGTCAAACATCTGTGAACGAATCGCTTTATCCAGGCTGTAAGTCCACGAATGAAATCTCTGGGCACGGACGGCTGTTGTCACCCCCAGGCGTGCCAGTATTTCTGCTTTCAGCTTCTTGTAGTCACTGGCATTCGCTGGTTCCAGATCATAGTATGCTTTCTGGGATTCACCAGTAAGAAATGGTGCTAGCAGACTTGCCCATTCCACTGCAGGCCAACCTTCTCGCTCAGTGGTTCGCTCAAATGCCATCAGGTAGGCCTCTACATCATCTGTGGATACCATCTTTTGCAAGTAGTGACTCACTCTGATCACCTTTGGACATTGTGGGGATTCTGTGGCATCCCTGGCCAGCCTTTGTGATAGACTCTGGATCTCCTGCTGTATGGCTGTCAGGATCGGGACAGGGATCCAACACACAGAGTACAAACAGTAGCCAGATACGTATACCGGACCTTAGAATGGCCGGACTAACGTAAGTAGTACAGTATAGAATGGTCAAAGACAAGCCGAGGTCGAGGGTAACAGAAGACAGGTAAGCGAGAGACAAGCCGAATCAAGGGTAACAGAGATAAGCAGAGTAAGGTAAACAAGCCGGGTCAAAACCAAAAGGGATAATAGAATACACAAGCACTGAGTGACTAGAACAAGCTAGAACCACGACAGGGCAATGAGCTAATGAAAGAAGCTCTGTTAAATACCCTGTTCAGAGCAGTAACCACGCCCCCAAGACGTCCTGATTGGTCCTGCAGCCATTGACTGACAGGTTGTTCCGGGGGAGTGTCCTGATGACTACTTCCTGCCTAGATGCTGTAAAAGGCAGTCACTCCCTCGCGGCCGGCCTAGCATGACCGGATAGACCGCGGGGAAGGGAGCCATCAGACCGTCTGGATGGAGGAACAGCTAAGTCTCTACCTCTTTCGGAGGTAGAGACCACAGGTACCCTGACAGTACCCCCCCTCTCAGATACGCCCACCGGGCGGAATGAACCGGGACGAGATGGGAAGCGAGAGTGATACGCCCTGCGGAGACGGGGAGCATGAACATCCTCCTGAGGTACCCAACTCCTCTCCTCAGGACCATATCCCTTCCAATCAACCAGATATTGTACTCTCCCCCGGGAGATTCGAGAATCAATAATAGAGTTAACCTCATACTCCTCCTGACCCTCCACCTGAACGGGGCGAGGAGGGGCTATTGTGGAGGAAAATCTGTTACATATGAGTGGTTTCAGCAATGAAACGTGAAACGAGTTCGGGATGCGTAAGGTATTAGGAAGAGCTAAACGATATGCAACTGGATTGATACGGGTCAGCACCCTGTAGGGTCCAATATAACGAGGAGCGAACTTCATGGAGGGCACTTTTAAACGGATGTTCCTCGTGCTCAGCCATACCCTATCACCTGGAACAAAGACCGGAGCCGCCCTTCTACGTTTATCAGCGTGTTTCTTGACCAACATAGAGTTGTGCACAAGGATTTGTCGAGTTTGATCCCACAACTTCCTCAAATTGGCAACATGAACATCAACCGACGGCACCCCCTGGGAAGGGGAATCCGAAGGAAGAATAGACGGATGAAAACCATAATTCATGAAGAAGGGGCTTGAATGAGTAGAATCGCAAACGAGATTGTTGTGTGCAAACTCCGCCCAAGGAATCAAACCGACCCAATCATCCTGGTGTTCAGAAACAAAGCATCGTAAATATTGTTCAATTTTCTGGTTGGTACGTTCAGCAGCTCCGTTAGACTGAGGATGATAGGCAGAAGAAAAGTTTAATTTAATACCAAGTTGAGAGCAGAAGGACCTCCAAAAGCGGGAAACAAATTGGGAGCCTCTGTCCGATACAATTTGAGAGGGTATCCCATGTAGGCGAAAAATCTCCTTAGCGAATATCTCTGCCAATTCGGGAGAAGACGGGAGTTTAGGCAGGGGAATGAAGTGTGCCATCTTAGTAAACCTGTCAACCACGGTGAGGATAACAGTCTGTCTTTTAGAGATAGGTAGATCGACAATAAAGTCCATGGCCAAACAGGACCATGGTTTTTCTGGAACCTCCAAGGGTTGCAGGAATCCACATGGAAGCGTATGGGGTTGTTTGGTTTTAGTACAAACTTCACATGCAGCGATGAACTCCTCAATGTCCCTCCGTAAAGCAGGCCACCAGAAGTCCTTAGAGATCAACGCGTAAGTTTTGCGGATACCAGGATGTCCCGCCATCTTGCTATTATGTAAACACTGTAAAAGTTCCAGTTGAAGAGCAGGAGGAACGAAATGACGGCCCGCAGGAGTCTGTTTAGGTGCTAGATGTTGCAACTTAATGATCTCGGCCAGTAATGGAGAATGAATCCTGAGATTCGTATTAGCAATGATATTGCATTTCGGAACTATAGAAGAAAGAACTGGTTCAGGTACAGTAGAAGGTTCATATTGGCGAGATAATGCATCGGCTTTAGAGTTTTTAGAACCAGGTCTGTAAGTCAGTACATAATTGAAGTGAGTCAGGAATAAGGACCAACGAGCTTGTCTAGAGGATAAGCGCTTAGCCTCCCCAATATAGGACAAGTTTTTGTGGTCCGTCAAAATCGTAATAGGGTGTAGGGTCCCCTCCAACAAATGTCTCCACTCCTTTAAGGCTTTAATGACTGCTAACAGTTCCCTTTCCCCGATGTCATATCTGCTCTCAGGCCCAGAAAATTTCTTAGAGAAGAAACCACAAGGGTGTAACGGTTTATCCACCCCTAACCTTTGAGACAGAACAGCCCCAACTGCTGTCTCAGAGGCATCGACCTCGAGCAAGAAAGGCAGAGTCGTATCAGGATGGACTAGAATGGGAGCCGAGGCAAAAAGTTCCTTGAGAGTCTTGAAAGCACCCAGAGCTTCCTTAGACCAGAACTTAGTATCAGCCCCTTGTTTGGTCATATTGGTAATAGGCGCAATGATAGAGGAGTATCCTTTAATGAAGCGCCTATAGTAGTTGGAAAAACCAATAAACCTTTGGATAGCCTTGAGTCCTTTGGGCAAGGGCCAGTCTAAAATAGATTGAAGTTTTACAGGATCCATTTTAAAACCCTCCCCAGAAATCACGTATCCAAGAAAGTCTACCTGAGACTGATCAAAACTGCACTTCTCCAATTTGCAATATAGACCATGTTGCAGCAGCTTGTGTAATACCTTTCTGACCTGTCTATGGTGAGTCTCAATCTCCTTAGAGTGTATTAGTATGTCGTCCAGGTAAACAATAACACAATCATGCTGAAACTCCCTAAGTACCTCATTAATCAAATCTTGAAATACTGCAGGAGCATTGCATAGTCCAAATGGCATAACAGTGTATTCGTAATGGCCATACCGGGTATTGAATGCCGTCATCCACTCGTGACCTTGCTGGATTCTCACCAAATTGTAAGCCCCTCTGAGATCTAACTTGGTGAAGATTTTGGAGCCCTTAAGACGATCAAATAACTCGGTAATCAGTGGGATAGGATAGGCATTTCTGACAGTTATTTTATTCAAGCCTCGGTAATCGATACAAGGTCTCAGCGTGCCATCCTTCTTCTTAATGAAAAAGAACCCAGCCCCGGCCGGAGAAGAAGACCTCCTGATGAATCCCTTTTCTAAATTCTCCCGAATATACTCCTCTAGAACCGAGTTTTCCTGAACAGACAAAGGATATACATGGCCCCTCGGAGGCATAGTGCCGGGTAGAAGCTTAATCTTACAGTCAAATGACCTGTGTGGAGGCAAAGAATCGGCATTCTTCTTGTCAAACACTGCCCTTAAGTCTAGGTAAAGGTCTGGTATTTGTCTTTCTGTGGACTGAGTAGGATTCTCCGGTATGTTAATATTAGCTAATGGAGAAACCTTGCACAAACACCGATCCTGGCAGCCCTGGCCCCACGAGAGTATCTCTCCTAACTCCCAATCGATAATAGGGTTATGTTTTTTCAACCATGGGTACCCCAGAACTATGGGAACGGAAGGAGACGAAATGAGCAGAAGAGATAAATTCTCCACGTGTAGGATACCCACATTTAAATTAATGGGTATGGTCTCACAAAAGATAACAGGGTCTAGTAGTGGTCTACCATCTATGGCCTCAACGGCCAAAGGTGTCTCCCTTAGCTGGGATGGGAAATTGTTCTTACTAGCAAAGGCTTGGTCGATAAAATTCTCAGCAGCACCGGAATCTATCAATGCCATAGCCCTTACTACTTCCTTCCCCCAAGTTAAGGAAACTGGTAGCAGAAGCCTGTGATCTTTATAATCAGGAGTAGAGGACAAAATAGAAACACCCAAGGCCTGTCCTCTAGAGAGACTTAGGTGCGAGCGTTTCCCGGGCGGTTAGAACAGTTCGAGAGTAAATGACCCTTGGCTCCACAATACATACACAAACCCTCTCTTCTCCTGTGCTGTCTTTCCTCCTCAGAGAGGCGGGTATACCCTATCTGCATAGGTTCAGTAAGCAAAGATATCGTGGAGTCAGGACTTGGAACAGCGGGAGCTAACCTAAAAGAAGGTCTCTGGTTCCCCTCTCGAGTGTTCTGTCTCTCTCTTAGACGTTCATCTATACGAGAGATGAACGAAATTAAATCCTCTAAATTCTCAGGGAGTTCTCTGGTAGCAACCTCATCAAGGATTACATCAGATAGGCCATTCAAAAATACATCCATATACGCCTGCTCATTCCACTTGATTTCTGCCGCCAGAGACCTGAACTCTAGTGCATAATCCACCAGTGTTCGGTTCTCCTGTCTCAGGCGCAACAGTAATCTGGCTGCATTAACCTTTCTACCTGGAGGGTCAAATGTTCTTCTAAAAGCAGCTACAAATGCGTTATAGTTATAAACTAATGGATTATCGTTCTCCCATAGTGGGTTGGCCCATCTCAGAGCTTTCTCAATGAGTAGGGTGATAATAAATCCTACTTTTGCCCTATCTGTAGGATAAGAGCGAGGTTGCAATTCAAAGTGGATACTAATTTGGTTTAAAAAACCACGACACTTCTCAGGAGCCCCACCATAGCGTACTGGGGGGGTAATGTGAGAAGAAGCACCCACTGTGGCTACCTCTAGACCTGAACCGACAGGAGAAACAGGGGTATTACGTATCTCCTCTGGTGGTTTATTGGTACAAGCTAATAGAGCCTGTAGCGCAAGCGCCATCTGATCCATTCTGTGATCCATGGCCTCAAACCTAGGATCAGGAGCAGCCAGCTGACTGTTTGTACTTGCAGGATCCATTGGCCCTGTCGTAATGTCAGGATCGGGACAGGGATCCAACACGCAGAGTACAAACAGTAGCCAGATACGTATACCGGACCTTAGAATGGCCGGACTAACGTAAGTAGTACAGTATAGAATGGTCAAAGACAAGCCGAGGTCGAGGGTAACAGAAGACAGGTAAGCGAGAGACAAGCCGAATCAAGGGTAACAGAGATAAGCAGAGTAAGGTAAACAAGCCGGGTCAAAACCAAAAGGGATAATAGAATACACAAGCACTGAGTGACTAGAACAAGCTAGAACCACGACAGGGCAATGAGCTAATGAAAGAAGCTCTGTTAAATACCCTGTTCAGAGCAGTAACCACGCCCCCAAGACGTCCTGATTGGTCCTGCAGCCATTGACTGACAGGTTGTTCCGGGGGAGTGTCCTGATGACTACTTCCTGCCTAGATGCTGTAAAAGGCAGTCACTCCCTCGCGGCCGGCCTAGCATGACCGGATAGACCGCGGGGAAGGGAGCCATCAGACCGTCTGGATGGAGGAACAGCTAAGTCTCTACCTCTTTCAGAGGTAGAGACCACAGGTACCCTGACAATGGCACATGTGGCATGCTGCTGCTCCTCTCTGAGCAATTGATGAGCTGCTGCCCGTGCTGCTTCAACTTGCTTGAATAAAGCATCTGTATTTTCCATTTGAGCCAGTACAAGCTGCTGCAGTATTGAAATGCTCTCTTGCTGTACAGCAGTGGACTGGGGCAAAGCTTTCATGACATCCTCCATTTTCTCAGCAGTTTCTTTCTCCCTACTTACAGACTTTGCCGTGTGTTGCCCGCATTCTCCACCATATGTGACAAAAATATTCCTTTCCCTTGGTACCTTGTCCTGGGATTGGGATGTTACACACAGTCTTTTCAGGTTTAGAGACACTTCACATGCTGGATGAGGTAAAAGGACTTAATGAAGTGCAAAATTCATTTTAACATAACACATTTCCCTGGGGCTAATTACACAAAGTAGAAACCTTGCAAAATCTGGGGATGTATATAGATTCCCTCCAGCACAATTCCTTGCTTTCGGTCACAACACACACACACACACAAACACACAAACGCTGCTGAATACACACATAGAGACTGTTAAATAGACACATACTGCTGAATGCACCAAGACTGCAGTGAGGGTTCATTGTATGTGTGTGTGAGGAGTGCAGTGTGTTTGTGAGGGGTGCTGTGTGTGTGTGTGTGTGTGTGTGAGGGTGCTGTGTATAAGTGGTGCTGTGTGTGTGTGTGTGTGTGTGAGGGTGCTCTGTGTGAGGGGTGATGTGTGTTTAAGGGGTGCTGTGTGTGTGGGGTTGAGGGGGGTGTGTGTGTGTGGTGCTGTGTGTGAGTTAGGGGTGCAAAGAGCAAATGTTTTTTGAGATTTTTAATTTTTTTTAAATTATAATAAATATCCATTTATAACATTTTTATGTCCCCCCCACCCTTCTTCTTACCTTTGGGGAAGGTGAGGTGTACACTGCCAGCCCTGGTGGTCTGGTGGTGAGTAGTGATCTATAGCTGCAGGCTGTCTTCACTCCCGCGAGCAGAATGCTGTGTGGAGTATTGCTGTGGTAACGTGCGGCAACGCTTTACACAGCATGCTTGCGGGAGGAGCAATCTTCTTCTAGTTTCTATTTTACCATCAGACATTTTGAAAGAAGAACCTGCTAAAGTACAGGAAAGAACTGGGGTTGGGGTTGAGGGATAAGCATGAACTTCTTTCTGCCCCAGTGTGGTCAACGTTTTCCTCATATATAGTGTTCTATGATGTGAGGAGTATCCTGTTTCTCTATGAAGGGAAACTATAGTGCTAGGAAAGCAAAGTTGTTTTGTGCCCGACTCCCTCGCACCCACACCACCG
Source organism: Pelobates fuscus (assembly GCF_036172605.1). Lineage (NCBI taxonomy): Eukaryota > Metazoa > Chordata > Amphibia > Anura > Pelobatidae > Pelobates > Pelobates fuscus. The sequence goes on along the minus strand of NC_086324.1, from coordinate 103,876,880 downwards.
CCCCCCCCCCCCCCCAGCGCCTTCAGCGGAGGCAGAGCCTGAATGAGCACAGTGTGACATTGGTTCTTCACCCCTTCAGCACCACATGGGGGAGGGGGAGGAGGCCGTGGTGTCGAAGGTGTGAAGAACCGATGTCCAACTGCGCTGGTTCACGCTCCACCTCCTCTTCTCCTCAACCGACGTCAGTCGGTGGGGCAGGGCCGCCGTCAGGGGGTGACAACGTGGAGCGGCAAAACTGCCACAGGTGCATCTGCACTGGGGCCCATCTGGTGGCCCAAGCATTTAGGGCCACCCGATGAGCCCTATATCTTCAGGGGCCCGGTCAGCGCTGCAGCTGTGTAATAGCGCGACCTTTAAATAAATTGCGGCTGCACCGCAAGTGCTGCCGGGAGGAAGTGACGGCCGGTCACTTCCTTCCAGCTTACTCCGCGCGGGGGGAGAGACAGCCGAGGAGAGGAGAGGCATCCGCTCCCATCATCCCCAGCCACCCTCCTGCAACGAAAAGGTAAGGAAGAGGGTGGCTGAAAAATGAGGTGTGTGTATATGTATGTATGTCTGTTTGTCAGTATGTATGTATGTCTGTTTGTCAGTATGTATGTATGTGTGTTTATGTCTATCTGTATGTGTGTGTGTCTGTATGTGTCTATCTGTATGTATGTCTGTGTGTGTATGTCAGTATGTATATATGTCTGTGTGTGTGTCAGTATGTATCTATCTATCAGTATGTATGTATGTCTGTGTATTTGTGTATGTGTCTATCTGTATGTGTGTGTGTATATCAGTATGTATGTATGTATGTATGTCTGTGTGTGTATGTCAGTATGTATATTTGTCTGTGTGTGTGTGTCAGTATGTATGTATGTATCTATCAGTATGCATGTATGTCTGTGTATGTATGTCTGTGTTTGTATGTGTCTATCTGTATGTGTGTGTGTATGTCAGTATGTATGTGTGTGTGTATGTCAGTATGTATGTGTGTATGTATGTATGTATGTATCTATCAGTATGTATGTATGTCTGTATGTGTATGTCAGTATGTCTGTATGTATGTATATATCTATCAGTATGTATGTGTGTATTTCAGTATGCATGTATGTCTGTGTATGTATGTCAGTATGTATGTGTGTATGTGTCTAGCTGTATGTGTGTGTGTGTGTATGTCAGTATGCATATATGTCTGTGTGTGTGTCAGTATGTATGTATGTATATATCTATCAGTATATATATATCAGTATGCATGTATGTCTCTGTGTGTGTATGTGTATATGTGTGTATGTATATATCTATCTGTGTGTGTGTGTGTGTCTGTATGTATGTATGTATGTCATTATGTATGTATGTATGTCAGTATGTATTTATGTGTATGTCTGTATGTCAGTTTGTATGTATGTCTGTTTAGCAGTAAGTATGTATGTCTGTATGTATGTGTGTATGTGTGTGTGTCAGTATGTGAGTATGTATGTCAGTGTGTGTGTCTGTATGTGTGTGTGTGTGTATCTGTGTCTCCTTATGCATGTGTATGTGTCTATGTGTGTCTGTTAGTATGTGTGTATCTTTCTGTGTGTGTGTCTGTGTCCTTTTGTGTCTCTGTGTGTGTGTATTCCTGTGAGTGGGGTTTGGAGGCAGGGCTTGGAGGCGGGCACCCGGGGGCCCAGACCTTGAGCTGTGTAGGGGCCCCACAATTTCTGATGGCGGCCCTGCGGTGGGGAAACCTATAGCGCATGTACAGGAAGCACCGTGATCGCATTAGGATTTCCTATGCTTTACTATGGTGTTACGGTTGCCTCCAGGCTGGCTGGAAGTTGGACCGTAGAAAAGGATGCTCCTAGCGCTCACCAAAGGACCATCAGCACCGTAGCCACCATAAGCACTGCAAACTCCACGAACCACCGCTGCTGGGCTGGTATCTCGCCGTCTGCTCTGCGCCCTGGACCTACGACCAGGCTCCAGGTTCCAATAGGCGAACCTCTTCCTTCTGTCGAGCGAAGCAGGATCAGGAACAAGAGCTCTTACAAGAGCTCAACAGCTAAGGGAGTATGAAGAGCATAGCAATCCCTGTAGTGATTATAGCTGTCCCCTACAAACATGAGTCGAGGCTGCAAGTTAGAGGGTCAGAAGAGGTCTGAGATGCTGGAACACCCAGCCTGGCTTTTATTAAGGTTACATGCAAATAGGACACTCCCAGGGGGAGGCATAAAATCACCAATCACACATCTGGTGCAACCCACACATTCCCTCCCCTCAGATAAACAGTTAAACCAATTATTACATACAATAAAAATACAGATTTTACACACACACTGTAACTTTAAAACCATACATCCAATTTCAATAAAAGTTGCATATTCAGACTCAGCATACATCAAACATAAACACTTCCAAAAATCAGCCAAATCCCTCCAGTGGATCAAAAGTTAGCTGGAAGTCCTTTATGACCGACCGCAAGCACAATTTCCTGCCCAAAACAGTTCCATAGATTTGGGCTGTGCGGTCGGTCAATTTCATGCGAAAAAACGACTAAGTCCCATTTCGAACGGGACTTAGTCTCTGGAGCTGCAAGTTCCGTATGGGAGAAGGTAAGGGTCAGCGGTGTTCGGCAGAATGTGTAGCCGATTTTAGTTCCACAGAATCTTTAACATACACCGCTGACCAAAATGGCCGCCGCCACGTGTTCGGCTGCCGAATGGCGGCCACCCAGCGCTCGAAATATGAACAATACATTTATTTTTATTTTTTTTGAAATTGTAAAATGTTTTATCTCAATAATATGAACAAGGAAATAAGCGGAGTGTCGGCCCGACTGCAAAATACAGAGCTAAACACGGCCGCACATGAGACCAGGCTAACGGCAGTAGAACAGCAACTGCTAACCCTGCAAAAGGCCTACCAGCTACAGCAAGATAAGCTAACAGTGCTGGAAGACAAACGACGTTGGAAAAATGTCAAAGTCCGCGGCCTACCCGACGCGGTGGAAACCACAGAGCTACCGCACCTGTTCCGCAGGCTGTTTAACACTCTCTTCACAGCCAAGCAGGCCAAATCTATGCCTCTGGATAGCTGGCATCGGATCTCCAGACCGACGACAAGCACCCCAGAGGGTGGAAACGACGTGATCATCCGCTTCCAACATGGCAGAGATCGCCTTGCCCACATGGCAGCCACACGCAACAAGTCCCCCCTCCACTTTGAGGGCTATTCCCTGACCTTCTACCCTGATCTCTCCAAAGCCACCATGGACTGGAGAAGGTCCCTGCGCCCTCTAACCAAAGAGCTCTTATCTCACAACATGCCCAAAAGCCTGATAATACCCGGGGACACTGGGGCCATCAAGGTACAAGAAGAAGCAGAGATTCCAGCCACACTGCAGAAACTCAAATTGGATAAACGACTACCAGAGCAAGCAGAATCAACAACACCAACAACCTCTGTAGCCTGGAATCCACCGACGGTGCACCCATTCAGCGGCACAGCGGAAAGAAGCAGCATCCACTTCGGTGCCTTGAACTGAGTCCATATGATACTGCCTGTTGCCAAGTTGTCTCTCATGTTTATTAACCTTACAAGTTTACCGTTATAACTCTCTTTGTAATGCTTATCACATGCGATAATGGTATTGAGCCTCTCATTATATCCCTCTATGAACCAACCCAGCTAGCCCCCCCCCACCCCTTTTTCCCCACTGCAGAACCACTAACACTATCACCGTAAGGGTTAAGTAAGGGGGATCCAGCCTCTCTAACACGTACCCAGTACGCTAATCTTGATATAGCTCTCTGGCATCTGAGGCATCTAAAACACCCTGCTTTGTACACACGTAGATATTTTACATACCCACAGCAGGAGCTGTATATTCATAAACTACCGGTTTACTCGCTACCTATAATAGTCAAGTACTATATTAAAAAAGTGCCACACTTCCAATGCCACTAATTGTTAAACCATGTTGAATGCTGACTTACATATGCTGTCGTGGCAATGCAAGCTCTTCTGTATTAATCAGGCACTGCTAAAACGTACCATATATTCTGACATAACCTTTTCAGAACTAGCCTGTTATTATTATTTAAAAATGTGCTGTCTATCGCATGCCATGTCAAACCCTATGTTTCTAATTAACTTGCCAATGCTGTTGTGGCATCGCAAGAAAAATGTTATCCTTATTTACGTGCACAAGAAAAATAAAGAATTCAAAAAAAAGATAGCAGTCAGCCTAGAGAGAATATAAATATATTTTTGCAGTTTGGTTTTCAAGTTACATAAATATGTTTTTTTGTGAATAAACCTCAGAACGATTTTTTTTCTTGGCTTGTTTTGGATTAACAACAACAACAAGGTGTTATCTAAAGACACTGTCTTTTTTTCATAACTATTTGAGTTTAGAGCAAGCAAAATGTTATAATTACAGCACCTTGCAATAAACCACTATTTTTTTAATGAAAATTATCTGTATATCACAAATATTTATTTTTTTATTTATTAAGTACCATATACATTGTTTTTTTAAGGAAAACCCTATATTTTTAAGGAACCCCCCCCCCCCCCCCCCCCACACACACTCAGTGGGATTACTCAATGGGATTACCCTTACCTGGGATTATTAGATACTTACCTTAGCTCTCCTGAGCTAAACTCTAATGTTCAGAGCCAGCACATTGGCTGAGAGAATTGCTGAGCTAAAGGTGTGACTACTTGCCAAGGCACTTTTGGCATCATAACCACTTACAGCACCCAGCAGTGGTAATGGTGCTTGAAATGTTCCTTTTACCCCTTAAGGACACATGACATGTGTGACATGTCATGATTCCCTTTTATTCCAGAAGTTTGGTCCTTAAGGGGTTAAAACCAAACAATTGTGTAGGTATGTGTTTTAAAGATGTGCAAACACATAACTAATAAGACTTCTGTAAAAAATTTATTAACATATTTATTCATATCTTTGTTTTAGCCTCTGCTAGTCCAAGCAATTTTCAATGCCGACCCAGATGAGATACGTATGTTGATCTACAAAACAGAAGATGTAAATGCTTTGGTAAGACCCTAAAATGGGTTATTCTGGTTTGTTTACTTTAATGTTATGTTGAAAAAAATAGTAAATTTTTAGTACAAAATGTAAAGACATGAAATACTCAAGTAGTGAAAAATCTTGTAATAAAGTGTACCTGGAAATTCAGACATCTGAATGTGTTTAAAACCCCTTAAGGACCAAACTTCTGGAATAAAAGGGAATCATGACATGTCAGACACGTCATGTGTCCTTAAGGGGTTAAAGAAATAGCATTGCCAGTGCAATACACGTGGCATAGTGAATGTTGCAAGTGAAACATGTGTATGTCAATTTAACCCCTTAAGGACCGAGGACGGTTCAGGACAGTCATCGGCATTTTTGCATTGCAGACCGCTGACGGTCCTGAACCGTCCTAACGGTCTTAGTTACTTACCCGATCGCCGCCGTTCCCCCGGCAGCGCTCCCGTTGTGGGGAGACTGCCTGCAGCCCAGGCAGTCTCCCCATGGTGGATTTGGACCCCTGTGGCCATGTGATCGCTCAACAGGGCGACCACATGGTCACAATAGGTGTCCATGTGTCTGCCTGCAGGGGGACTGTCTGTGCTGACAGGCAGTCTCCCTGCTAGTGTAAAATCATAAAAAAAAAATAAAGGTTAAAGTTAATAAATAAAAATAATAATTATATATGTGTGTATATATATATATATATATATATGTCATATAGACGTATATTATACCTATATAATATATGTCTCTATATCATATATATAATGTCATGCTAAGTGTATTTTTATATTAATATGTACATATATTAATATAAAAATACACGTATAATTAAATTACACACGTGTATATATATAATATATATAATACCTATATATATATTGTATATATATATTATTATAAAATACAAATGATAAGTAATTTTAATTAAATAAAAAAATGTAAAAATAATAATAAAAATTAAAAAAATATATATTTCTATATGAAATTTTATTCTAACTGTATTTTGATATTAATATATATATATATATTTATATCAAAATACACTTAGAATGAAATTGTATATATATCTATGTATATATAAATAAATAAAAAGAATACGAACTATACATATGTCCATATACAAAATTACATAAATAATTATATAAATATACACGTAGACTTCAAATATATAAATATGCATATATATTTAAATTCTACGTGTGTATTAATGTAATATTTTTACATAATTAAGTAATTTTATTGATTGCAATTTGAAGGACCTGCCTGCCAACCCAGGTCGAAAGTCCAGAGAATTTAATTTGTTAGCACTGTATTTTACCCTGTAACGTTCTACGACACCCTAAAACCTGTACATGGGGGGTACTGTTTTACTCGGGAGACTTCGCTGAACACAAATATTAGTGATTCAAAACAGTAAATCATATCACAGCGATGATATTGTCAGTGAAAGTGACTTTTTTTTTATTTTTCACACCCAAACAGCACTTTTACTGATGATATAATTGTTGTGATACATTTTCCAGTTTTGAAACACTAATATTTGTGTTCAGCAAAGTCTCCTGAGTATAACAGTACCCCCCATGTACAGGTTTTATAGCGTTTTTGAAAGTTACAGGGTCAAATATATGGGTCAAATATTTTTACATTGAAAATGGCCAGGTTGGTTACGTTGCCTTTGAGAGCATATGGTAGCCGAGGAATGAGAATTATCCCCATGATGGCATACCATTTGCAAAAGAAGACAACCCAATGTATTGCTAATGGTGTATGTCCAGTCTTTTTTAGTAACCACATAGTCACAAACACTGGCCAAAATTAGCGTTCAATTTAGTTTTTTACTTTTTTCCACACACAAACAAATATGAACGCTAACTTTGGCCAGTGTTTGCGACTAAGTGGCTACTAAAAAAGTCTGGACATACCCCATATTGAATACCTTGGGTTGTCTACTTTAAAAAAAATATGTACATGTGGGGTGGTATTCAGAGATTTATGACAGATAATAGTGTTACAATGTCACTATTGATACATTTTAAAAATGTATGTTTTGAAACCGCAATATCCTACTTATACTACTTGTACTTATAGCCCTATAACATGCAAAAAAATAGCAAAAAGCATGTAAACACTGGGTATTTTTAAACTCAGGACGACATTTTGAATCTATTTAGCAGTTTTTTTCACTCGCTTTTGAAGATGAGTAAAAGATTTTTCACATAAAAGTCAAAAAACATGTATTTTTTTCAATTTTTCATCTTTTTTTTCCATTTTTTTTTTAAATTAAATTACATGAGATTATATAAATAATGGTATGTAAAGAAAGCCCATTTTGTCCTGAAAAAAAAACAATATATAATTTGTATGGGAACAGTAAATGAGACAGCGGAAAATTACAGCTAAACACAAACACCACAAAAGTGTAAAAAGATGCCTGGTCACAAATGTACAACATCGCAAAAACAGTCCGGTCCTTAAGGGGTTAAAGAGGAATAGAAGAAGAGAAGGGAGAAACACATTAAGTACATGGAGACACAGAAGAGGAAAATGATTGAAAATAGGTCTAAAAAAGTAATGCAAGTTTAACAACATAACATTTGTGAAAATTACTGAATGCATGTTGACAAAACTATAGGATATATTCTATGTTCCATATTAGTAATTAGTTAAAATTCTTTCCATAGGATATTAGATGTGTGTGCAGTGATGTTAGTCATTCAATTTGGAGGGACCATGTGTAATCTGCAGATTCACATTATGTATGTAGAGTGTAAGATGTGCAAATGCAAAACGTGTACATAGTGCTTGTTTAATATGCTCATGATTTCCTGTTTGTTTCAATGGGGGATACATTAAAGGAAAAAAACGCGCAGGACACATGAGCGCTGCATAAAAGTAAGATCAAAATATACTTTCATCTACTTTTATTTAACAATAAATTAAACCTGGAATTTCCTTTTTTTTTCTCAATTATACATAACTAAAATATTTAAATTGGAAATAAATCAACTATTCCATGATTTTGCTTTTTACAGCTGCAAACTATTTCAATGAACTTTATTGTTACAAAGCATAATTAAAAATGCAGACAATTTAAACAATATATATTTCAGTGTCATCGTAGTTGTTACTTAGCCTATAATTTCATGTTGTGTTTGCAGTAGCAAGTTCGGTTAAATAAATCAGTGACATTTGAAACAATATTTTTCTTTTATTTAATTGCAATTTAATACATTTGCCTATAGACTAGCAAAATGGAAGGGGATGTCTCATTAAACAAAGTTTAGTCACTGTCTCAATTAATCTCAATAAAGTGGTCTGGGTGCGGTGGTCCTATCATTTTGTTTACTATTGTCAATGTTTACAGTTCAAAGTCAAAGAGACACTATAAGCATCCTTGCTCATTGAAGTGGTCTGGATGCAGTATCGCTGGTCCCTTAATCCTACAAGTTGATGAATTTTATTGCAATTTTAAATAAACTGCAATAATTGCCTTGGAAGGTTAACTCCACCTCTAGTGGCTGTCTACCAGACAGCCAGTAGAGGGATTTCCTTAGTTATTAGGTGTCTTTTGGTCGCCTAACTGACGCCGGACATCCTCACACTATCCATAAGGACATCCAGCGTCATCCGAAACACCATAGGAAAGCATTATGCAATGCTTTCCTATGGGGGAAGTCCTAATGCGAGCACAGCATTTGCCACACATGCACATTAGGCCCCCCTCCGGCTAGTGGAGGCTGGGGAGGAGTGGAGGCAGAGCCTGAACCAGCTCCTAGGGACATCTGCGCTGGAATCAGGTTAGTGACACAAGGTGTGTTTTTTTTTTACCCCTTCTGCATAATGGGGTACTATAGGGAGCTATTGTGCCAGGAAAACAAAGTACTATAGTTTTCCTTTAACCCCTTAGTGACCAGACCACTTTTAAATTTTTTTTACCGTTTGGGACCAGGGCTGTTTTTACATTTCTGCGGTGTTTGTGTTTAGCTGTAATTTTCCTCTTACTCATTTACTGTACCCACACATATTATATACAGTTTTTTTTTTTTTTACCATTAAATGGTCTTTCTAAAGTTACCATTATTTTCATTATACCATATAATATACTATAATAAAATTATAAAATATGATGAAAAAATGTAAAAATAAAAACACTTTGACCCCCAAAATCTGTTACGCATCTACAACTGCCAAAAAAACACCCATGCTAAAAAGTTTCTAAATTTTGTCCTGAGTTTAGAAATACCCAATGTTAACATTTTCTTAGCTTTTTTTTTTTGCTATTTCCAAGCCATTTTATTTAAAAATTAATATATTAATATATTAATATATCTGTCAGGAATCCCTGAATAACCCTTCATATGTATATATTTTTTTAAAGTAGCCAACCTAAGGTGTTAAACTTGGGGTATTTTGACTCTTTCCATGCAACCATTTTACTATTAATCTATACCAAATTTAAAAAAATAAATAATAACTGGTGATTTTTCTTTGACACCCATAGCAATTTAAGAATACATGTACGGAGAACTTTAAGGGTTACTGCCAAAGAACACCCCAATATGTGTTCAGCAACATCCCCTGAGTACAGTGATACCACCCATCAAATCATATATATTTTTTTAAAGTAGACGCCCTAGGGTATTTCAAATGGTGGTATTTTAACACTTTCTGTGCACTAATTCTACCACCGGTCTTTGTCAACCTTTTGGGTAGTAATTTTTTCGTGTTATTTTTCACACACATTGTACTTTAAGCATGCTCAGCTCCTGTTATGTATTACTGCCAAAGAACACCCCAATATGTGTTCAGCAACATCTCCTGAATACAGTGATACTGTCAGGATTACAAGTTGATCCAGCACGCAGAACTGTGTCACACCTAGGACTAAGGATAATGTATAACCGGACCTTATAATGGGCGGACTTAAAGGACCACTCTAGTGCCAGGAAAACATACTCGTTTTCCTGGCACTAGAGTGCCCTGAGGGTGCCCCCACCCTCAGGGACCCACTCCCGCCGGGCTCTGGGGGGAGGAAGGGGTTAAACTTACCTCTTTCTCCAGCGCTGGGCAGGGAGCTCTACTCCTCCTCCTCTTCTTCCTCGCGACGTCATCGGCTGAATGCGCATGCGCGGCAGGAGCCGCGCTCGCATTCAGCCGGTCGCATAGGAAAGCATTCATAATGCTTTCCTATGGACGCTTGCTTGCTCTCACTGTGATTTTCACAGTGAGAAGCACGCAAGCGCCTCTAGCGGCTGTCAGTGAGACAGCCACTAGAGGCTCTGGAGGCTGGCTTAACCCTCAGAATAAACATAGCAGTTTCTCTGAAACTGCTATGTTTATAAAAAAAAGGGTAAAAGCTAGCTGGACCTGGCACCCAGACCACTTCATTAAGCTGAAGTGGTCTGGGTGCCTAGAGTGGTCCTTTAACGTATCCAAGAATAGTCAAAATACTTGCCGAGGTCAGGAACACAGAATCAGACACAATGATGAGGGAAAGCCAAAACGAAGCTAAAGTCAAATACCAGAAAATCAAGATCAGGAACGCATTCTTGGATTACCATCAGGATGAAACCACGACAGGGCAATGAGAAAAAGGAGCACTGGGTTTAAATACCCCTCCTGTGGATCCGATTGTCAATAACCGGCCTTTGACCCCAAAAGCAATTACCAGGTTTCCATGTGCATGATTGCTGCTTAGCACAAACCCTCCTGTGGATCTGATTGGCCGTAACCAGCCTTTGACTGCAAAAGCAATTACCAGGTTTCCATATGCATGATTGCTGCTCGGCACAACTTTTCCTGTCAGGGCGGTAAATGCCATTAACCACATTTTTATGTGCAGATGAATACGTTACAGATACCACCCATGTACAGGTGTGTCGGTTTCTCTGAGGGCTAAAAGAGCTTATTTGAAGGGTGCACATTCCAGTTTTCCCACTTGGAATTTTCACAGATGGTCACCATGCACCCATGTCCTATTTGAGACATTTTTGAAGCTGGCCAATGTAATTTACCCTGTCAAACCATATATTTTTGAAATGTAGACACCCTAGGGTATTTCAAATGGTGGTATTTTAACACTTTCCATGCACTAATTCTACCACCAGTCTTTGTCAAACTTTTGGGTACTCGTTTTTTTGTGTTATTTTCCCAGCATATTTACTGAAATCAAAAGCTATTTAAATCAAACTTATAACAACATTTTAACCTTTTAAACATTTTAACAGGTCACGTTACATTTTAACCAAACAAACAAGGAAATGCACCTTATACACACACTTATATACAAGGATACTTATCAGTGGTAGGTAAATACAGCCTCCCTCAGATCGCTCCCAGCTAGCAATCAACTTGAACACAAGAATATACAAAACACAACGAGGGAACCGGCTGGTAGTCTAAATAAAAATAAATAAAAAGAGATATAGTGTAATACAGTTTTACAATGTTAACACTGCGCAATATGAAATGCACTCACAGGATCTTAGACAGTTCAGGCATATATGGTGCCACCCCTGATGATATGGGGGGCTGGGGAAATCCCCTGGACACTTCCACTCAAAATGCAGGACTCTGGGTGAAGGTATGAAAAAAGCGGCTTTAATTGGATAAAAGTATATAAAATAAATACAAATAGAGGTCCTACGCGTTTCGTCCCTTCTGTAAAGTATGGGACTTCCTCAGGGACCACAATATTAAAATAACAATCAATGCAGTACAATCAAAAAAGCAGCCTAACATCCCTTCACCCCCAAGTCCTTTAAATAGGGCTAATCCCTAAGTGTAATTGATCACATGTGCCTCTCTGTCCTTCCTCATTGGTCCTGTGTAGATGGATATCATCTGTTGGAAATCGCATTCTCAAGTGTTCACGTTACATTTTAGCATAGGACCCCTTATTTGAAAGCAGCTTCACAAGTCTTGCATCCATTGAACTTGTGAGTTTTTGGACAGTTTCTGCTTACATTTGTTTGCAAGATGTTGGAATAGCCTCCCAGAGCTGCTGTTTGGATGTAAACTGCTTCCCACCCTCATAGATCTTTTGCTTGAGGATCTTTTGTTTGAGGATGCTCCAAAGGTTCTCAATAGAATTGAGGTCAGGAGAGGATGGAGGCCACACCATTACTTTCTCTCCTTTTATCCCCATAGCAGCCATTGATGCAGAGGTATTCCTTGCAGCATGAGATGGTGCATTGTCATGCATGAAGATGATTTTATTACAGAAATCATAGTTCTTCCTTCTGTACAAGGGAAGAAAGTGGTCACTCAGAAACTCCACATACTTTGCAGAGGTCATCTTTACACCTTCGGGGACCCTAAAGGGACCGAACAACTCTCTTCCCATGATTCCGGCCCAAAACATGACTGGACCATCCAGGGTTGCACGGCACTCATCAGTGAACAGCTGGTTTTGCTTGTGAGCATTGGTTAGTGGTGGCCGAATAGAAGGTTTATGCACAGTTGCAAGACTCTGGAGGACTCTACACCTTGATATCCGTGGGATTCCAGAGGCACCAGCAGCTTCAAATATCTGTTTGCTGCTATGTAATGTTATTTTAGCAGCTGCTCTCTTAATCCAATGCATGGATCTGGCAGAAATCTTCCTCAATGTGCCTTTTATCTGCATGAACCTGTCTGTGCTCAGCCACAAATCTGGAACAGGGTGTATATACACACATATACATATAATTTACATATATACACACACACACACTTTTATTTCTTCTATATGTATAATATATTATAATTAAAGCATTTTATAATATATTATACATATATAATGCATATATATGATTTCATTATAAGTGTATTTGAGATATATGTGTATATATCTCAAAGTACACTTATAAAGAAATCATATATATGCATTATATACGTATAATGTATTATACAATGCTTTAATTATTTTATAATATTTTATACATATATAATATATGTATAACATATTTATTTTATTTTATATATTTTTTACTTTTTAGCAGCCTGGGGAACTGCCTGACCACTCAGACAGTCGCCCTGCGGGAAGCTCCTAGAGTCCTTTTTGGGCGATGTGATCATGGTGATCACATGGCCCTGGAGGGCCGACATGGCCGGAGCTGCTGCAGGGGGACTGCTGGGGTCCCCGGCAGTACCCCCGACCATGGTCACCGTAGATCGCTGGTCCAAGTATGTCCAGGGCTCCTATTTGCCGCGGGCATACTAGGTACGTCTGCGGTCCTTAACAACCGTTTTTTGTCAGACGTACTTAGTACATCCACAGTCGTGAAGGATATATACATAGAATGCAATTATATATATATATGTGTGTGTGTATTTTGATATAAATAAATATATATATTTTTGTCAATCTTTGTTTTTGAAGTGCAAGCGATTACATAGAAGCGTGCAGTGCCACAACAACATCTGCATGCAGTTCAACTATTAACATATGTTCACATTGGTATGGCATACTGTAGAGCACATTTGCACATTTTTGTAATAAAGGGAAAACTACCAGAGCTCCGAGCCCTAGCCACAAAGAACGACATTAAAACCGCATAAGCATGGCCCTTAAAGACAGACATCAGCACATAATCAGAAAGAGAAATATCTCAGCTCTGATTCGATACCACACATGTACTTAACGCACCGGGAGCTATGAAACCGACACACCCGGCCTATCAACCTGCACAAGCAACGACATTGCATAAATGAGACCCGGCAATGGAGGATCGCACTAAAAGGCACACGTGCCAGAGACACACACTTCCATGGAGGGCAGCACTGGCTCCAGGCACGGCCCCCCTGGGCGGTGGGGGTAATCCTGGCCATGTGGGACCGCACAGGCCGAGGCGGAAGCTTCCGGGCAGAACCTGTGCCGCTCCCCTACACTGGCAGAGGCTATTACAATGGGACCCGCCAGCAGTAGGAAGCGGAAGACGGTGGACCCGTGCATGGGGGGAGACCCCAGTGCCCGCCGCTTGAACCGTGGAGGTCGTAGCTGCTGATGGACTGCTCGGACGGCCCAGGAGCCGATGCCATAACCGCTCTACCTCTGGATGAGGAGGGAACCCGGAGGAACCTGTCCCCACCGATGTGAGCCCGGCGGAGCTGGGCGGTGCGCGCCTCCGGCAGACCGGTGGCTGTGGGGCCGTGCAGCCCCTGCTTTGGGAGAGACATACAGAGTGGACTGTGGACCTATCGGGGCACTGGAGGCACGGGGGAGGTGCAGGGGACACTGGGAGTGCAGACTCTTTGGGTGGGGGGACCGCAAAAGCCCATGTTGCCCCCGAGTGCCTACTGGGCTGCGGTGCTAACGGAGGGCGACCAGGGCCAGGCTGAGTGCCGGCCGGGACCTGGCAGCCAGGGAGACGGAGGAGTGCTGGATGCTCCCTGACCTGCATGGGCGACCCAACCGCTTTGCACGCTCACAAGGGCCGCACCCGACATCACTCCCACACAGTCAGCCAGATTATATAATCTTCAGACCAGCACAAAAATTCCAGATGGAATACATAAGTCTTAAACACCATACCTGGGACTTATACATTGGGCTATACTTATGGATGCTCCCTAGACACCAACCTCACGGCGACACGAGAAACCGCATTGAGAGACACATGTAATCAGTGGTGTCTCTAGGATTCATTTTTAGGGGGGGCACAGGGTGGGCCAGGGACAAAAGTAGGGGGGCACATTCAACCCCGCCCTCGCCGCAGTTTGACCCCGCCCCTGCTGCATGTTAAGCCCCGCCCCCGACAAAATGTGTTTTTTGTTGTTTTTTTTATAATCACTGGTGGAGGATTCATTATTTTCCACCAGGGATTATTAAAAAAACAAACATTTCCTTTGATACAGTGCCATAGTTGCCAACATTTGAAAAAAATTTCCAAGGACATTTTGCAGCACAGCTATCAATTACTGTCTGTGTATAATATCCCTGGACAGTCAGTGCTCTCTGTATAATACAGGGTTGTGTGTATAATAAATTGGGACAGTCAGTGCTCCCTGTATAGTGCTGCTCTCTGTATAATACAGGGTTGTGTGTATAATAAATTGGGACAGTCAGTGCTCCCTGTATAGTGCTGCTCTCTGTATAATACAGGTCTGTTTGTGTATAATATCCCAAGACAGAGAGCAGCACTATACAGGAACACTGACTATCCCGGGATATTATACACACACAGATCTGTATTATACAGAGAACAGCACTATAGTATTATACAGATAGCTGAGCATATACCCCATGTCCCAATCTCTAGATTACTAGTACCTGTCAACAGCAGCTCCCAGACGTGTGTAACAGGGCTAAAGTGTGCGGCAGCTCACACAGATGATTCATCTGTAAAGCGCACTCGCTGGCAGAGCCAAACTGAGAATCCAAAGCAGTCCTGGAAAAAAATGTATGCCATTTCTACAAGTCAATATGTATATATTGTACAGTAAGCACACAAGCTCACTGACATGCGCAAATAGGCTTACTGACAGGCAAAACTCTCTGACTCACACACAAGCTTACTACAGACAAACTCACTTGTATAAACACAAGGCTCACTACAAAGAAGTTCAGGGACACACACAATCTCACTAAAGACAAGCTCACTGACACACACATGCTCACTAAATAGAAGCTCACTGACACACACAAGCAGTACCATCTTAACAGCGTTAAGGGCCCCCGGGCAAAACAGTGCACTGGGGCCCTTCCTACACAACAACTCACAGGAATAAAAAATGTAATTATTGATAGACTGCTGAGTACATACACACAGTACACTGAATTCATACACACACACAGATTTCTGAATGCACACAGACTACTGAATGCACACAGGTGTTGCTGAATGCACACAGGCTGATTTATACACGTACACACAGACTGTACAGACTGCTGAGTCCATACACAAACACACAGACATACAGACTGCTGAGTCCATACACACACACAGACACACACAGACTGCTGAGTCCATATACACACAGACACAGACACACACACACCCACATATAACAGAAAGGTGAACAGCGCTAATAGAAGGAAAGATACATACGTATAATGAAATACTGGCCAACGAAGTAGCTTGAAAAAAATGAACAAAAATACAATAATGGTACAGTATGTATGAACAATATAACTAGACGAAATAGAGGTGTTAAATTCACACTTACACTTTTAAGAGCTATATCAGCTCAGTATTAGAAGCCTGGACGGAATAATCCCCGTCTATGGATTTCTTGGTGTTCAAGACCGTTGATCAGGGCCGGCGCGTCCATAAGGCGGCACAGGCGGCCGCCTTAGGGCGCCAGAGGAGGGGGGCGCAAAAATCCGAATCTCCTGCTTCTGGCTGGAGACTCGGATTTATAAACTCACCTCTCTCCCTGCAGCCAGCACACAGCAGGAGCAGGGCAGTGAAGTCAGCCGTCCTCCTCTGATGATGTCAGAAGGGGGCGGGACTTCTGCTCCCAGACTCCCCAGCGGTCCTGACTGCAGCTCCAGCCTCCCAGCCGACCACCAGTTGAAAGGTTCTCCCTCCCTGGCCCAAGGTAAGCTTCTAGGAGGGGAAGGGGGTGGGGAAGAAGCATTTTTTTTAATTTTTTTTTTTTTAAATCAAAACGTTTTTTTTCAGCCCCTTTCTACAGCCCCTGCCCCCACTATACTCCCCCTGCCCCCACTATACTATCCCTGCCCCCACTATACGGCCCCTACCCCCACCATACGGCCCCTACCCCCACCATACGGCCCCTACCCCACCATACTCCCCCTGCCCCCAACATACTCCCCCTGCCCCCACCATACTCCCCCTGCCCCCACCATACTAGACCTGCCCCAACTATACGGCCCCTGCCCCAACTATACGGCCCCTGCCCCCACCATACGGACCCTGCCCCCACCATACGGCCCCTACCCCCACCATACTCCCCCTGCCCACACCATACTCCCCTTGCCCCCACCATACTCCCCCTGCCCCCACCATACGGCCCCTGCCCCAACTATACGGCCCCTGCCCCCACCATACGGCCCCTGCCCCCACCATACGGCCCCTGCCCCCACCATACGGCCCCTGCCCCCACCATACTCCCCCTGCCCCACCATACTCCCCCTGCCCCACCATACTGACCCACCATACTCCCCCTACCCCACCATACTCCCCCTGCCCCCACCATACTCCCCCTGCCCCCACCATACTATCCCTGCCCCCACCATACTCCCCCTGCCCCCACCATACTCCCCCTGCCCCCACTATACTTCCCCTACTATACTATCCCTGCCCCCACCATACGGCCCCTGCCCCCGCCCCACCATATGGCCCCTGCCCCCACCATACGGCCCCTGCCCCCACCATACGGCCCCTGCCCCATCATACTCCCCCTGCCCCCACCATACGGCCCCTGCCCCCACCATACGGCCCCTGCCCCCACCATACTCCCCCTGCCCCCACCATACTCCCCCTGCCCCCACCATACTCCCCCTGCCCCACCATACTCCCCCTGCCACCTCTATAGCCCCTGCCCCCACCATACTACCCCTGCCACCTCTATAGCCCCTGCCCCCACCATACTGCCCCTGCCCCCTCTACAGCCCCTGCCCCTCCAAACTTCCCCACCATACTACCTCTGCCCCCTTTACAGCCCCTCTTTAGCCCCTGCCCCACCATACTGCCCCCTTTACAGCCCCTCTATAGCCCCCACCCCTCTATGTCCCTCTATAGCCCCTGCCCCACCATACTGCCCCTGCCCCCGCCCCCTCTACAGCCCCTCTATGCCCCTGCCCCACTATACTGCCCCTGCCCCCTCTATAGCCCCTGCCCCACCATACTACCCCTGCCACCTCTATAGCCCCTGCCCCCACCATACTGCCCCTGTCCCCGCTACAGCCCCTGCCCCTCCAAACTTCCCCACCATACTACCCCTGCTCCCTTTACAGCCCCTCTTTAGCCCCTGCCCCACCATACTGCCCCTTTATAGCCCCCACCCCTCTATGTCCCTCTATAGCCCCTGCCCCACCATACTGCCCCTGCACCCGCCCCCTCTACAGCCCCTCTATGCCCCTGCCCCACTATACTGCCCCTGCCCCCTCTATAGCCCCTGCCCCACCATACTACCCCTGCCCCTTAACAGCCCCTCTATAGCCCCTGCCCCACCATACTACCCCTGCCCCTTAACAGCCCCTCTATAGCCCCTGCCCCACCATACTACCCCTGCCCCTTAACAGCCCCTCTATAGCCTCTGTCCCCACTCTACTGCCCCATGTGCCCCTCTCCAGCACTTCTATTTCCCTCTATAGACCCTGCCCCACCATACTGCCCATGTCCCCTCTACGTCCCTCTATAGCCTCTGCCCCACCATACTGCCCCATGTGCCCCTCTACAGCACCTCTATAGCCCCTGCCCCCACCATACTGACCCTGTCCTCCTCTACTGCCCCCTGTGCCACTCTACAGCACCTATATTTCCCTCCATAACCCCTGCCCCACCATACTGCCCCTCTACAGCTCCTCTATTTCCCTCTACAGCCCCTCTTTCCCTCTAAAGCCTCTGCCCCACCATACTGCCCATGTGCCCCCTATACAGCCCATGCCCCCCTCTACAGCCCCTGTCCCCACTATACTGCCCATGCCCCCCTCTATTGCTTTTGTGCCCCCCTCTTTATCCCGTGTGCCTCCTCTATTTCCCTCTACAGCCCCTGCCTCTGCCCCCTTTCACACGCCTCTACTGCCCCTGTCTCCCCCCTCTACTTCCTCTACCCGCCTCAACAGCCCCTGTCCCCCCCTCTACTTCCCATTTACCCCCTACCATACTGTCCCTGTGACACCACTTTATTGCCTCAGTGTCCCTCGTTACAGCATGTGCCCACACCATACTGCCCCTGTGTCCCCCTCTACTGCCCGTTTCCCACCATACTGCCCGTTTCCAACCACATTGCCCCTTTGCTCCTTTGCTCCCACCACAGCCCCTATACTCCCTTCTACAGCCTCTAACTCCCTTACTTCACATCCCTTCCACTCCCTTTTACACCCCATAACTCCAGTACAGCCCCTATTCCCTTACTTACAGTCCTTACCCCCACTACAGCCCCTCTGCCCCAATTGCTGCCCATATCCCCCACACTACAGCCCCTGTTCCCACTTGCAGCCATCAACCTACTTCAGTCCCTAACCCCCTACTACAGCCCCAATTCCCCACTACATTTCCTAAGCCCCCAATTACAGCCCCTAACTCTCAACTACAGCCCCTGTCCCCCTACTACAGCCCCTAACTCCTCAATTAGAGCCCCTATTACCCCACTGAAACTCACTACCCCCCCCCCCCCCAAAGATTAGGTTCTGGATCTGCCCCTGCTCTGTATACCTGTCTGCATGTCTCTGTATGACTAGGTCTGTCTATGTCTGTGTCTGTATGTCTCTATGACTGTGTCCGTGTGTTTCTGAATGTCACTGTATGCCTGTGTCTGTATGTCTCTGTATGACCGTATCCATATGTCTCTGTATGCCTTGTTCTGTATATCTTTGTGTGACTGTCTGTGTATATATGTCCCTGCATGCCTGTGTAAGTATGTATCTGCATGCCTGTATGTATCTGTATGCCTTGTTCTGTATGTCTCTGTATGCCTGCATCTTCATGTCTCTGTATGTCTGTGTTTGTATAAATGTGTCTTTATTTATCTATATGCCAGTGTCTGCATGTCTCTGTGTGTGTGTCTGTATGACTGTATGTCTGTGTACCTGTATGTGTTGATTGTATGACTGTTTGCCTGTATGGCTGTGTTTGTTTGATTGTGTGCCTGCATATTTCTGTGACTATGTGCCTGTATGTGTGTGTAGCTATATATCTATGTCTATATGGCTTGGGAGGGAAAAGTTACACAAAGGAGCCTGAGGGGAAGAGGGACACACAATAAACAGGCTGAGGGGAGAGACCCACAGAAAAGGGCTGTGGGAAAGAAAGACACACAAAGGGGCTGGGGGGGGGAAGGAGATACACATGGGGGTTGTAAGAGACATACAAGTGGGTGTAAGACACACTAAAAGGGGGTACAATACACTACATGGGGATTTCAAAAGGCTGGATATGAGACACCGCTAAAGATACATCTTATTGGGGGGGGGGGGGGGGGGGATGGCGGCAAAATTCATCTTCGCCTGTGTAGCCAAAAATCCTTGCACCGGCCCTGCCGTTGATGGACTTATAGGTATAGATGTTCGTTATATGTAAAACAGAAATAAAATGCACCACATGGTATAGTATGTATATGTAAAATAATTTGGTAAAATGGATAATCCTACTTACATATACTAGAGCAAGGACCTGCTCTAGTTTGGAGACAAGCTCTCCAAACTAGAGCAGGTCCTTGCTCTAGTATATGTAAGTAGGATTATCCCCACCTTGGGATATAATGGACCAAGGTATAGCAGCAAAACAATGATGAGTAGGAAGGAGGACAAGAAAGATGACTGGATATATATAAAAATATACTTTATTACAAATTAGTAAAAAGTGAAAATTACAAACTATAAAACCAGTCCTGATAAAAAGTCCAAAATTCTTCCTCACTTGACGCGTTTCGCCGAAGCTTTTTCAAAAGTGAATGCTTGCTGCTTGGGGTCCTCGAGATTAAATACCTTCTCTGATGATGAAAATTGATTCCGCTGTGTATAATCCGTCGTTTCCGGTTTCGTCAAAGTGGCATAGGCGGAAGTCCTCCGAACGCCATTTTAAGTGTGGGCAATTGGCCAGAAAATTCAAAGTGGGGATCAGGCATATGAAGGTTCGAAAAGATATAATAATAAATCGAATCAGATAATATTTACAGTACTAAAAAGGCATGAGATGTAAAGGTAACACAAAAAAATATTATTTTTTACTTCTAACTTCTTAGTGATGGCGTAAACGGAAATGTACCGGCCGCCATTTTTAATATGGGCTAATATACAAAATAGGGATCAGAGGTTAAAAAAACGGAAGAAAGCATATTCTAAATGTAAAAGAAACATATATATACAAATAGGGAGAGTATAAATAAAACAATGTGAAAAATACAGTCAATATCTACATAAAAGAATATAGACACCCTTTTTTTTTTACAAATTAATTCTTATCAAAAATGAACCAAGTCAAATTCTATGTTAAGCCCATTTGGGTGAAGGGTATCTAAACGGTAAACCCACTCCATTTCTAATTTTCCTATATTTTTAATAATATCACCCCGTCTCCAGTGTGGTTTATATTTAGCAATACCCAAACATTTTAAAAGACCAGGATCTTTATTATGCTGTAAGAAATGTGCGGATACAGAGTGGTTTTTATAACCTTTTTCAATATTGCGGCAATGTTCGCTGATTCTTACTTTCAAAGGTCTTATTGTTCTTCCAACGTATTGTAGTCCACATGGACATTCTAATATATAGACTACGTTGTTGCTATTGCACGTTATGATCTCATTAATATTAAACAGTTTTTTGTTTCTATTTGACTTAAACTCACATTTTATGTGTTTTTTTACATGATAACATGTATTGCATCTAAAAAAACCTTTATTTATAGTTAAATTTTTTTTTTTTTTTGCGTATTCTGATTTCTAGTAAAAGAATTTGTGAGTTGTAATTTTAGATTAGGTGCACCGCTATATATTATAGTGGGTTTATCTGGTAGGGCTTTACTTAATATTGGATCCTCTTTGAGTAAATGCCAGTTTTTATTAATTATTTTTTTGATATGTTTGTTTTTATTATTATAATCAAATATAAGGGGGAGAGTGAATTTATTAGTTTGAGGATCCTTATGTGGTTTCTGGAGCAATAATGATTCTCTCTGTGTTTCATCTATTGATATTATTGTTTTGTCTATTTTTTTAGCGTTATAACCTTTTTGTATAAACTTTTGTTTCATATTTGTGGCTTGAGTGTGGAATACTGATAGTTCTGAGCAATTTCTTTTCAGTCTGAGAAATTGGCTTTTGGGTATTCCATTAAGCCACATGGGGTTATGGCAACACACAAGATCTCCCAAAATTCTTGACACATACGCTAACAAAGTAAGGGTTGATAACATATCAAAACAAGGCAAATTTCAAAAAGAAAAAACTTACACAAAAACCACAACCAACAAAATTGAAAACAAACGATACAGATCAAAATCTAGGGAAAAGTCACCCCAAATAGTCAGACCAAAAACCCACAGATACACTTACAGACCAATATCCCCAAAGAGAAAAATTGATAAAGAGAACTACAAATGGGAAAAAGTTAACACTAAAACATATAAAAAAACTGAGAGAAGTCGTTCTAGATCACCCACTGATCTACTAAGAAATAACAGATACCACACTTTATCCTTCTCTGAACACCTAGACGAGACGTCTTTTTTAGAGATCCCTATGAACCAAGAATTGCATATGAACCATCTCCCCTTTACTCCCATCATAGGACAGAAAAGGTCCTTAGAGGAAGAAGGGCAGGAAGGAAACATGACCGCAATAAAAAAAAGTCAGATCAGACAGATTTTAAATAAAAATGAAAAAACAGACAATTATGGAATTTTCAACTTGTCTAACAAAGCATTAACTAGCATACAAATAAATGTTTTAAAAAAGGGACTTAAATACGCACCAACAAAAACTTTTAACAGTTTTCAGGCTTTTATTGATGTAAATAAGTTTATAAGAAACGCGACCTTGAAAAGTGTCATGCCTTAAGCCTCCCGATGTCTCCTCATGCTTCCGGGTTTGACGGAGCTTAGCCACACCCCCTTTGACGCGGTCTGCTATTTAATGCGACCGCACCAGCTGATAGACGCTGGATTATTGAACCGCGTACCGCGCCTAACTCAACGGCTCACATACCTCGCTGAGACGACCACATGCTACCGGACCGGACTGGAGGATTATTCAAGTCCCCAACATCTCTCCTCATCAGCGACTAGTGCCTGCTCTCTCTTCAACCATTCACTGAAGCAACCGCCTCTGAGGAGAACTGAGGAAACAATCTCTCTACTTCTGGAAGCTAAGTATCTTAAAGTCTCTGAGATAAGAGCTAACAATGCTAAAGTTTTATTTCAACTTACTAAAGTCTGCTATCAAGTTGTCCAGCAAGCCTGCTACAGCTTTCCTCAAATCAAGTATTATTCAAGTTCAGCTGTACCTGTCTTGCCACAAATAGTCTTTATTTCAACTTACTAAAGTTTGCTATCAAGTTGTCCAGCAAGCCTGTTACAGCATCCCTCAAAACAAGTACTATTTAAGTTCTGCTGCACCTGTCTTGCTACTGATAATTCCAATGTATACAATCTCTTATAATTTGAACTGTTAACAAGAATAACGGACTCTAATGAATTCTGAACCTTGTCATTGCTAATTGAAGCAAACCGTTTAATATTTAAGGAAACAGTACCTGTAATTCTGGAACTGAAGTCTCAGTTCCATCTAAGTGTCTTAATAAAATATCAAAGTCCTAAGAAATCTGCAGTTGTGTTCCACATCATTTACTGTGAACGTGACAAAAAGATTCTATGTATCCAAAAATTCAGAAGAAAACAAAGCTATAACTGAAATCGACTCGAACATAAATGTTTATAAAAATAGCTTTCTAAAAAAGAGATCAACTTTTTATCCATCCTACTATAAATCTGGGGCATTAGAAATTTTCGAAAAAAAGGTAAATAGAGAACTTGGAAAATTAGAAACTAACCATAAATACGATAAATTAAATTTAAATAAAAAAGAAAGGGAAGCCATTAAACTCCTTAACCCCTTAAGGACCAAACTTCTGGAATAAAAGGGAATCATGACATGTCACACATGCCATGTGTCCTTAAGGGGTTAAAGAAGACTAATCTATTATAATAAAACCGTCCGACAAGGGGGGAGGATTAGTTATCTTATCAAAAGAGATGTATGAGACTGAGGCCTACAAACAACTAAATGACCCACAAACATACACCAAACTAAAAAAAGATTCCACAAGTGATATCAAGACGTTACTAATAAATCTTTTAAGAGAGGGTAAAGTGAAGGGGATTTTGACTCTAAAAGAATTTGATTACATTAATACCCTATATCCTAAGATCCCTGTAATATATTTTCTCCCAAAGATTCACAAAGACCCCATCAACCCACCCGGAAGACCTATTGTCTCTGCCATAGATTCAATCCTGGCAAATCTTTCTGAATATATAGATATTATGCTTCAGCCATATGTGAAACTAAGTGAATCCTATCTAAAAGATACCATAGATCTTCTAAATATACTAAAAAACATCACATGGAAAGAAAATTATATCCTCATTACCTGTGATGTAAAATCACTGTACACGATAATTCCACATATAAAAGGGATCTCAGCGTTTTAATCAATTTTAGAAAAATATAAAGATATGAACACTGCTCAAATTGAATTTATTTTAAAGGGAATAGATCTTATTTTACACCATAACTACTTTTGGTTTGCAGATGCCTTTTATCTCCAGAGCACAGGGACAGCAATGGGGACCAGGTTTGCGCCCAGTTATGCCAACCTATTCATGACAGAATGGGAAGATAGATGGATATGGGAGGGGCATGACTGGTGCGCAAACCTGGTTTCGTATCATCGATATATTGATGATCTCCTCTTTATATGGGAAGGATCCATGTCTACAGCAGAATCTTTTATTAATTACCTAAATCGGAATAATGAAGGCATTATTTTAACTTCACATTTTAGTAAACAAACAGTTACTTTTTTAGATCTAGAACTTTATGTCAAAGAGAACACACTCTACACAAGAACCCATTTCAAAGAAGTACACACCAACACTTTTATCAGTTATGACAGTTGCCATAACCCCATGTGGCTTAATGGAATACCCAAAAGCCAATTTCTTAGACTAAAAAGAAATTGCTCAGAACTATCAGTATTCCACACTCAAGCCACAAATATGAAACAAAAGTTTATACAAAAAGGTTATAACGCTAAACAAATAGACAAAACAATAATATCAATAGATGAAACACAGAGATAATCATTATTGCTCCAGAAACCACCTAAGGATCCTCAAGCTAATAAATTCACTCTCCCCCTTATATTTGATTATAATATTAAAAACAAACATATCAAAAAATAATTAATAAAAACTGGCATTTACTCAAAGAGGATCCAATATTAAGTAAAGCCCTACCAGATAAACCCACTATAATATATAGAGGTGCACCTAATCTAAAATTACAACTCAAATTTTTTTTTACTAGAAATCAGAATATGCAAAAAAATAATTTTTTAACTATAAAGTTTTTTTTAGATGCAATACATGTATATCATGTAGAAAAACACATAAAATGGAAAAATGCACATCAGAGTTTAAGTCAAATAGAAACAAAAAACAGTTTAATATTAACCCCTTAAGACCGCAGCCAAATGTACAAGTTGTGAACCAAAAAAAATGTAAACAAACCACAGATTTTGACTATATGTCTGTTCAACAATAATTTACCTCTTTCATATTAAATGCACCCACACTTATTATATATCATTTTGTTCAGGGGAAACAGGGCTTTCATTTAACATCAAATATTTAGGTATGGAACATAACGTAATATGAATAAAATATAAAAAAATGAGAGAAAATATGATTTTTTTAAAATTTTCTTAGTTCTATGTGACATTCTAACTGTGAATGTCATAATACTGTTTGCTTTTACTGCAATAAAATACACATATTTGTATTCAGCGATGTCTCACGTGTAAAACAGTACCCCCTATGTACAGGTTTTATGGTGTTTTGGGAAGTTACCGGGTCAAATATAGCATGTTACACTTTTCAGTTTTTTCACATTGAAATTTGCCAGTTTGGTTATGTTGCCTTTGAGACTGTATGGTAGCCCAGGAATGAAAATTACCCCCATGATGGCATACCATTTGCAAAAGTAGACAACCCAAGGTATTGCAAATGGGGTATGTCCAGTCTTTTTTAGTAGCCACTTGGTCACAAACACTAGCCAAAGTTAACGTTAATATTTGTTTGTGTGTGAAAAATGCAAAAAACTAATTTGAAAGCCAATTTTGGCCAGTGTTTGTGACTAAGTGGCTACTAAAAAAGACTGAACATACCCCATTTGCAATACCTTGGGTTGTCTACTTTTGCAAATGGTATGCCATTATGGAGGTAATTCTTATTTCTGGGCTACTATACGGTCTCAAAGCCAACGTAACCAATCTGGCGAATTTCATTGTGAAAAAACTGAAACGCAAGCCTTATATTTGACTCTGTAACTTTTGAAAACACCATAAAACCTGTACATGAGGGGTACTGTTATACTCAGGAGACTTTGCTGAACACAAATATTTGTGTTTCAAAACAGTAAAAAGTATGACAGCAAAAATATCGTCAGTGTAAGTGCCGTTTGTGTGCGAAAAAGGCAATAAATTTCACTTTCCCTGACGATATCATTGTTGTAATAAATTTTACGGTTTTGAAACACAAATATTTGTATTCAGCGATGTCTCCCGAGTAAAACAGTACCCCCCATGTACAGGTTTTATAGTGTCTTGGAAAGTTATAGGGTTAAATATAGTGCTAGCAAATTAAATTCCCTATACTTTCGGCCTGGGTTGTTAGGCAGGTCCCGCTAATTGTAATTAATTAGGATACCTAATTATGTAAAATTATTACATAAATATATATGTAAAATTATTATATATACACGTGTGTGTATATATATATATATATATATATATATATGTATATAATTTTTTTACTATTATTTTTATTTATATATAGGTATACATATAGTGATGTATACGTATATACTTGGGTATATTATTTAGTTCTACGTGTATTTTGATATCTATATCTATATATATATATATATATATATATATATATATATATTATCAAAATACAGTTAGAACGAAATTACACACATATATATTTTTAATTATTTATTTTTTTATTTTATTTTTTTTTACATATTTACATATTTTTTTATTATAATATATATATATATATATATAATTATGTATATATTTAATCAATATCCTTCTACGTGTATTTTGATATTAATATATATATATATAATTATATATATAAATATTAAAATACACTTAGTGTATGTGTAAATGTGTGCGTATATATATATATTATATATAGATCATATATATAATATATATATATAAATGATGTAAGTGTATTTTATTTTTAACTTTAATTTTTTTTTTTTTTACATTAAGGGGTTAATAGGGGAGGAGAGGGGCAGAGACAGTGTCAGCCAGTGATTTTACATCACTGGCTGACACACAGGATCAGTGATCACAGTGACAGGCTGTCACTGTGATCACCTCCTGCAGATCGCGGTAATTGGCCACAGGGGGAGTGCCTGGGTGGCCAGGCATGCCCCCCACCGCGATCTGCAGGGGGATCCTGCCTGCAGTTACTATGTGTCAGCCAATAGGCTGACACATAGTAACCTCTGATCGCAGTGACAGGCCGATCAGATCGCAGGGAGAGGCTGTCTCTGCATTCAGATCGCAGAGACAGCCTCTCCCTGCGATCATACTCTGCAGATCGCGGTCACTGACCGCAGGGGGACTGCCTGGGGGGCCAGGCATGTCCCCCGACCGCGATCTGCTGCAGAGAATTCCGCCGGCTCCATGTGTCAGCCGATTTTAAAATCGGCTGACACATGGTAAATACCGATCGCAGTGACAGCCTGTCACTGCGATCGGAAGCTGCAGACCGCGGTCCCCAGGCACAGGGGGGCTGCCTGGGGGGCCAGGCATGCCCCCCGACCGCGATCTGCAGCGGCCATGTTCCGCCGGCCACGTGGGGGGTAAGACCGCCCAGGACGTACCATGCCGTCCTGCGGCGTTTAGAGCCGCCCAAATAAGGACGGCATGGTACGTCCTGCGGTCTTAAGGGGTTAATGAGATCATAACGTGCAATAGCAACAACGTAGTCTATATATTAGAATGTCCATGTGGACTACAATACGTTGGAAGAACAATAAGACCTTTGAAAGTAAGAATCAGCGAACATTGCCGCAATATTGAAAAAGGTTATAAAAACCACTCTGTATCCGCACATTTCTTACAGCATAATAAAGATCCTGGTCTTTTAAAATGTTTGGGTATTGCTAAATATAAACCACACTGGAGACGGGGTGATATTATTAAAAATATAGGAAAATTAGAAATGGAGTGGGTTTACCGTTTAGATACCCTTCACCCAAATGGGCTTAACATAGAATTTGACTTGGTTCATTTTTTATAAGAATTAATTTGTAAAAAAGGGTGTCTATATTCTTTTATGTAGATATTGACTGTATTTTTCACATTGTTTTATTTATACTCTCCCTATTTGTATATATATATGTTTCTTTTACATTTAGAATATGCTTTCTTCCGTTTTTTTAACCTCTGATCCCTATTTTGGATATTAGCCCATATTAAAAATGGCGGGTGGTACATTTCCGTTTACGCCATCACTAAGAAGTTAGAAGTAAAAAATTATATTTTTTGTGTTACTTGTACATCTCATGCCTTTTTAGTACTGTAAATATTATCTGATTCGATTTATTATTATATCTTTTCGAACCTTCATATCCCTGATCCCTACTTTGAATTTTCTCGCCAATTGCCCACACTTAAAATGGCGTTCGGAGGACTTCCGCCTATGCCACTTTGACGAAAAAAACGGAAACGACGGATTATACACAGCGGAATCGATTTTCATCATCAGAGAAGGTATTTAATCTCGAGGACCTCAAGCAGCAAGCATTCACTTTTGAAAAAGCTTTGGCGAAACGCGTCAAGTGAGGAAGAATTTGGGACTTTTTATCAGGACTGGTTTTATAGTTTGTAATTTTCACTTTTTACTAATTTGTAACAAAGTATATTTTTATATATATCCAGTCATCTTTCTTGTCCTCCTTCCTACTCATCATTGTTTTGCTGCTATACCTGGGTCCATTATATCCCATGGTGGGGATTGTTCCACCTGAAGCTCTCCAAACTAGAGCAGGTCCTTGCTCTAGTATATGTAAGTAGGATTATCCATTTTACCGAATTATTTTACATATACATACTATACCATGTGGTGCATTTTATTTCTGTTTTACATATAACGAACATCTATACCTATAAGTCCATCAACGGTCTTGAACACCAAGAAATCCATAGACAGGAATTATTCCGTCAAGGCTTCTAATACTGAGCTGATATAGCTCTTAAAAGTGTGAGTGTGAATTTAACACCTCTATTTCGTCTAGTTATATTGTTCATACATACTGTACCATTATTGTATTTTTGTTCCTTTTTTTCAAGCTACTTCGTTGGCCAGTATTTCATTATACGTATGTATCTTTCCTATTATTAGCGCTGTTCACCTTTCTGTTATATTTGTCCACTTTTCACAAGGTTGAGGGAACACCTTGTTGGTGAACTGCAGCTCACTCTCAAGAAGAGAGCGCTTATTTCTGTTTTTTTTGCATTTGACACACACACACACAGACTGCTGAGTCCATACACACACACATACACAAACTGCTGAGTCCATACACCCACAGACTGCTGAGTCCATACACACACACACACACACACAGACTGCTGAGTCCATACACACACACAGACACACAGACAGACTGCTGAATCCTTACACACGCACAGACTGCTGAGTCCATACACACACACACACACAGAGACTGCAGAGTCCATACACACACACAGACACACACACAGACTGCTGAGTCCTTACACACACAGACTGCTGAGCAGGGCTGCCATCAGAAATTTTAGGGCCCCTGACACAGCTCAAGATCTGGGCCCCCGGGGCCAGCCCCGAGTCCGCCCACAAGGATGAAGTGTGTGTATAGTGGATGTTGAATGTGTGTCATGGATGCAGTGTGTATAGTGGATGTAGAATGTGTATAGTGGATGCGGTATGTGTGTCATGGATGCAGTGTGTATAGTGGATGCAGTATGTGTGTCATGGATGCAGTGTGTATAGTGGACGCAGATTGTACATTTTTGTAATGTATGTAATGTGTGTATGCATGCATTAGATGCAGAGTGTGTGTGTGTAGTGAATGTAGGTGTGTGTATAGTGAATGCAGAGTGTGTGTTTTTGTAGTGGATGTAGTGTGTATATTGAATGTAGTGTGTTTGTAGTGAATGTAGTGTGTTTGTAGTAAGTGCAAAGTGTATTTAGTGAATAAAAAACAAGGGGATAATAGGCGCTCGCTATAGCAAATGGTGAACAGGCAGCAGTGTACAAAACAAGGATTCCCAAGACCTTGTATGTGAATAGAGATAGAAAAAAACAGAATGTATACCGCGCCTAGAGGTATTTATATAAAAGAGTATACATACATATATTTTGACGGATTTTTCCAACAGTGGATGGTAACCTCAAGATATAAATAAAAGAAAAAACAATAATAGTGCAGTACAGTATATCAGTACAAAAAAGATATCACATAAAGCTATACACAGTCCACTCACATTTAGATGAGCTATAACAGAGCTCGGCTGTGATGCGCTTGGACGGTACAATCCCCGTCTTGGGATATGTGGTGATGGTGGCTCCAAGAGTTTTCAAGGTGCAGTGGTGTATAGATAATAAAAGGGAAATATAGCAGCAAATGGTGAAGTAAGTACTGATGATATAATAAAAAAATAAATAGTAATGTACTTACAATTGCTAGAGCATAAAACCTGCTCTAGTGTGAACGGCCTAGGTGGTATAATCCCCACCAAGGATATGCAGGATCCAGGGAGTAGGTAAAAATAATTGAAATATAAAAAAGTATACTATAAAAAGTACTTTAATATATATTACAAACAAGTATAATAACAAATATAAAAGTCCACTTTACGCGTTTCGCCTGATAAGGCTTCTTCAGAAGTGTGGATCATCTCCCTCAAGGATCCATTTATATATGGTTGTAGATTGGAAAATTCGTTGGTGGTGTGGTGGTTACTATTTCCGGGTTTTCTGTGTGGAACGCATATGTCGCCTGATTGGTGACGCGGCACTCGCGTCGCACCGGAAATGACGTGTACGCGTCATTCCGGAACTGCACCTTGGCGTAATCGATGCTGTTACGCTCAGATGGAACGCACGCAACGCTAGGAGAACAGCGTGCGTTGCGTTCCAGAGCGTGCGTACTAGCCTATTTCTGCAAAGAATAAATAGGTGTAAGCATGGTTATACGTGTGTGTAACGGCCATATTAGTTAAGGGCACCAGATATAGATTGCATAGAATTATATTAGTGGCATTTCAACATAAATTAAATATTTAGCGGACTCTACTTAGAGACGATATATATATTCCATAAAAGTATATATAACATTCAAACATAATATTCTTGAACTTAATATAGTGAATATCTTAAAAATATACACATAACAATATATGGATAAATTAAATAACTGTGTGTCATATACATTAATTCTTTCAATAAATATAGTGGATAAAGTTACATGGAAATCAAGGGTGTATAGTAATACATTGGACCGGGTGTAAAAAGGCAGAAAACATTATATAAAACCAATAAAAGCATTCAGAGCAAATGAATGCAGCGGAAAACACAAGCATAAAAGAAAAGAAAAAACGGAGGGGTTTGGATAAATGTAAAAAAGACCGAGAGAAATGAAAGATTGAAAATAGATAAAAAATCTTTGACCTTCAGAAAAAATTCCTTACCAAATAAAAAGTAAAAAGTTTTATATAAAGTATTTATAAAAATTTATATAAAATATTATAAAAAATTAAAAAGGTCAAAATCTGCATTCAGCCCATTAGGGTGTAGGGTGTCTAATTGGTACACCCACTTCATTTCTATTTGTCCGATCTTTTTAACGATATCTCCTCCCCTCCAATGGTTTTTCACTATAGCAATCCCAGTAAATGAAAGGTGCTTGGGGTCATTATTATGTAAGCAAAAATGTGTGGGTATAGAATGAGTTTTTAAACCTTTTTCTACATTTCTACAGTGCTCTGCTATTCTTGTTTTTAGGGATCTGATGGTTCTGCCCACATACTGTAGGCCACACGGGCACTCTAGTAAATAAATAACATTCTTGCTATTACATGTGATAACTTCCTTTATATTGTATATTTTGCCTGTATTGTTAGACTTGAATTCTGTCACCATCCTTTTAGTCTTTTTAGTTTTTTTACACGCTATGCAGCAATTGCATTTATAAAAACCTTTTTTATCCATAAAGTTATTGATTTTATTGGGGCTATTCTTTGTAAAATTCTTTGTTAAGTGCATCTTTAAATTTGGTGCACCTCTGAATACTATTTTGGGTTTTTCTGGAATTATTTTTCCTAGAATTTCGTCTTCCTTTAGTAAATGCCAGTGTTTAACCCCTTAAGACCGCAGGACGTACTATGCCGTCCTTATTTTGGTGGCTCTAAAAGCCGCAGGACGGCATAGTACGTCCTGCGATCTTATGTACTTACCCGGTCGCCGGCGATCCCACGCCGGCGATCGCGGTATGGGGGACTTACCTGGGAGCCCAGGGAGTCCCCCTGCGTCCTCTTCAGCCGCCCAGGGCCATGTGATCGCGAGGTCCTTGCGAGGACCCCGCAATCACATGGACGGCATAGCCGTCCAAGGCATTGCCAGCAGGGGGAGTGCCTGTAATGACAGGTACTCCCCCTGCTGTCTGAAAAAAAAAAAAAAATTAAAAACAGTGTAAAAATAAATTATATATACTTAGATCATATATATATTTATTATATATATGATCTAAGTATATATA
The DNA here is from genome assembly GCF_036172605.1 of Pelobates fuscus. NCBI lineage: Eukaryota > Metazoa > Chordata > Amphibia > Anura > Pelobatidae > Pelobates > Pelobates fuscus. Next base: position 103,844,152 of record NC_086324.1, on the reverse strand, counting down.
TACACACATATACACACATACACATAAATATGCATACACTGTCTACGTGTATTTTAATATTAATATATACATAATTATATATATATATTAATATCAAAATACACGTACAATGATATTGATTAAATATATATAATTTTCATTATATATATATTTATATATAATAAAAAATAAATAAATATATAAATACGTTAAAAAAATAAATAAAAAAATAATAAAAAAATAATAAAAAAAAATAGATAAAAAATATATAAACATGCGTAATTTCGTTCTAACTGTATTTTAAAATTAATATATATATATTGATATCAAAATACATGTAGAACGAAATAATATATATATCTATATACATAAGTATATACGTATATATCACTATGTATATACCTATATATAAATAAAAATAATTAAAAAAAATTATATACATATATATACACACATATATATATATATAATAATTCTACGCATATATTTATGTAATAATTTTACATAATTAGGTCATTTTATTAATTACAATTTGCAGGACCTGCCTGCCAACCCAGGCCAAAAGTTCAGGGAATTACATTGTCTAGCACTATATTTAACTCTGTAACTTTCCAAGACACCATGAAACCTGTACATGGGGGGTACTGTTTTACTCGGAAGACTTCGCTGAACACAAATATTAGTGTTTCAAAACAGTAAAATATATTACAACGACGATATCGTCAGTGACAGTGACATTTTTTGCATTTTTCACACACAAATGGCACTTACACTGACGATCAGGGCCGGCGCGTCCATAAGGCGGCACAGGCGGCCGCCTTAGGGCGCACCGGCTCTGGGGGCGCAAAATTCCAGTGACCGGCAGGAGGGAAGTGCTCCCTCCTGCCTGGTCACCTCCTGGATCCCTGGAGCTGCTGGGAGGCGTGCGGCTGCAGTTGATTAGGAGGAGGCGGCGAGGGAGCTCTCTGATCTCTCTGACCGGCTCCCTCGCGCGCCTTTTGCTGATGCCGCGGGAGCCGGAATATGACGTCATATTCCGGCTCCCGCGGCATCAGAAAACAGCCTGCGAGGGAGCCGGTCAGAGAGATCAGAGAGCTCCCTCGCCGCCTCCTCCTAATCAACTGCAGCCGCACGCCTCCCAGCAGCCCCACTGGACCACCAATGAAAGACCCACGCCAGCACTCCAGGTAGGGAGGCTGGGTGGGAATTTTTTATTTTAATTTAGATAATTAATTACTGTGTGTGTATGTGTGTGTGCATGTGAGTGTGAGTGTGTCTGTCAGTGTGTGTGAGTGAGTGTGTGTGTGTGTCTGTCAGTGAGTGTGTGTGTGTGTGTCTGTCAGTGAGTGTGTGTGTCTGTCAGTGAGTGTGTGTGTCTGTCAGTGTGTGTGTGTGTGTGTCTGTCAGTGTGTGTGTGTGTCTGTCTGTCAGTGTGTGTGTGTGTGTTCGAGTATGTGTCTGTGAGTTTGTGTGTGTGTGTGAGTATGTATTTTTCTGTAAGCCTGTCTGTATGTATGTATGTATCTGTATGACGGTATGCCTCTGTATGTATGTATGTGTCTGTATGTCTTGTACGTATGTTTCTGTATGTCTCTGTATGCATGTATGTATGTAACTGGATGTATGTTTGTCTCTGAATGTCTGTATATATGTCTCTGTATGCATGTATGTAACTGTATGCCTTTATGTCTCTGTATGTACGTATGTGTGTGTCTCTGTATGCCTGTATGTCTTTGTATGCATGTTTCTGTATGTATGTATGTGTCTGTATGACGGTATGCCTCTGTATGTGTCTGTATGACGGTATGCCTCTGTATGTATGTATGTATGTATGTATGTGTCTGCATGCCTGTATGTCTCTGTATGTATGTTTCTTTATGCCTGTATGTCTGTATGTATGTGCCTGAATGTCTTTGTATGTATGTTTCTGTATGCCTGTCTGTATGTATGTGTCTGTATGACGGTATGCCTCTGTATGCATGTATGTCTTTATATGCCTGCATGTCTATCTCTGCTTGTATGTCTCTGACTGTATGTGTCTGTATGTCTCTGTATGATTATTTCTGTCTTTGTATGACAGTGTACCTGTATGACTTTGACTGTGTGACTGAAAAATGATGCCTGTGTGCCTGTGGCTTGGGAGGAAAGACACACAGGTGAAGATGCATTTTTTTTTTTTTAATGAGGGTTGGGGGCGCCAAAATGCATCTTCGCCTGTGTAACTAAAAATCCTAGCACCGGCCCTGCTGACGATATAATTGTTGTGATACGTTTTACTGTTTTGAAACACTAATATTTGTGTTCAGCGAAGTCTCCTGAGTATAACAGTACCCCTCATGTACAGGTTTTATGGTGTTTTCAAAAGTTACAGAGTCAAATATAAGGTTTGCGTTTCAGTTTTTTCACATTAAAATTCGCCAGGTTGCCTTTGAGACCGTATGGTAGCCCAGGAATGAAAATTATCCCCATGATGGCATACCATTTGCAATAGTAGACAACCCAGGGTATTGCAAATAGGGTATGTTCAGTTTTTTTAGTAGCCACTTAGTCACAAACACTGGCCAAAATTTGCGTTCAAATTAGTTTTTTGCATTTTCAAATATTAACACTAACTTTGGCCAGTGTTTGTGACCAAGTGGCTACTAAAAAAGACTGGACATACTCAATTTGCAATACCTTAGGTTGTCTACTTTTGCAAATGGTATGCCATCATGGGGGTAATTCTTATTTCTGGGCTACCATATGGTCTCAAAGGCAACGTAACCAATCTGGCGAATTTCAATGTAAAAAAACTGAAATATGTAACACGCTATATTTGACCCTGTAACTTCCCAAAACACCATAAAACCTGTACATAGGGGGTACTGTTTTACACGCGAGACATCGCTGAATACAAATATGTGTATTGTATTGCAGTAAAAGCAAACAGTATTATGACATTCACAGTTAGAATGTCACGTAGAACTAAAAAAATTTAAAAAAATCTTATTTTCTCCCATTTTTTAAATATTTTTTTCATATTAAATTATGTTCCATACCTAAATATTTGATGTTAAACGAAAGCCCCGTTTCCCCTGAATAAAATGATATATAATAATGGGGGGTGCATTTAATATGAAAGAGGTGAATTGCAGTTTGACAGACATATAGCGCAAATGCCAGGTTTTGTTTACGTTTTTTTGGATCACAACTTGTACATTTGGCTGCGGTCTTAAGGGGTTAATTAGAATTTTTTTCAGTTGTTTATTGTTATTGTTATAATCTAGTACAATTGGTAAAGTGAAATCTGGATTATCTTGCTTCAGTCGTGGTTTTGTTTTATGAATTAACTGATTTCTATCTATTATGGCTGTTTGGTTAATTGTTAGGTCTATATTCTTTGCATCGTATCCCTTCTGCATAAAGCTCTCTTTTAGTGTGTTGGCTTGCTTAAGAAAGGTTGATGTGTCGGAGCAGTTCCTTTTAAGTCGCATAATTTGGCTTTTAGGGATACTATCTAACCATATTTTGTTGTGACAACTGTCTGTACCTATATAATTGTTTACATTAACATCTTTAAAATGAGTTTTGGTGTGTATTTTATTATTCTCAATATAAATATTTAGATCTAAAAAAGTTACCATAGAGTTACTAAAATCTGCGGTTAAAATAATACCATCAGATATAAAAAACAAATTAAATGTGTTTTTAAAGAAAGGTAAAGATATGGGTATTTTAAATAGTAAGGAATATAACTATATAAACAACCAGTCCCCCAAGATTCCGGTCATATATTTCCTCCCAAAAATTCACAAAAATCTAAATAACCCCCCAGGCCGCCCAATTGTATCCGGTATAGGATCACCACTCTCCAACCTATCCGAATACATTGATATAATGCTACAACCATATGTAAAACAAACAAAATCATATCTAAAAGACACAATAGACCTTCTAAAAAAATATTGTCTGGGAAACAGACTACATACTGATTACCTGTGATGTACAGTCCCTGTATACGATTATTAAACATGACAGAGGCTGCAAAGCTATTAGATCTATTTTGGAAAGGGATGACTCTATGCCCCAAGAGCATACCGAGTTTTTAATCGAGGGCATAGACTTAATTTTGAAGCACAATTATTTCTGGTTTAAGGACGGCTTTTATCTGCAAAAAACGGGAACAGCCATGGGTACCAGGTTTGCACCCAGTTATGCCAACCTCTATATGGCGGAGTGGGAGGACCAGTCCGTTTGGAGGGGCATGACTGGGTGGACTGCCTGGTATCCTATTCCCGATATATAGATGACCTATTTTGTATTTGGAAGGGATCTGTGAGCTCAGCCAAAGATTTTATCTCTCTTTTAAACAAGAATGATGATGGTATTATTTTAACCGCAGATTTTAGTAACTCTATGGTAACTTTTTTAGATCTAAATATTTATATTGAGAATAATAAAATACACACCAAAACTCATTTTAAAGATGTTAATGTAAACAATTATATAGGTACAGACAGTTGTCACAACAAAATATGGTTAGATAGTATCCCTAAAAGCCAAATTATGCGACTTAAAAGGAACTGCTCCGACACATCAACCTTTCTTAAGCAAGCCAACACACTAAAAGAGAGCTTTATGCAGAAGGGATACGATGCAAAGAATATAGACCTAACAATTAACCAAACAGCCATAATAGATAGAAATCAGTTAATTCATAAAACAAAACCACGACTGAAGCAAGATAATCCAGATTTCACTTTACCAATTGTACTAGATTATAACAATAACAATAAACAACTGAAAAAAATTCTAATTAAACACTGGCATTTACTAAAGGAAGACGAAATTCTAGGAAAAATAATTCCAGAAAAACCCAAAATAGTATTCAGAGGTGCACCAAATTTAAAGATGCACTTAACAAAGAATTTTACAAAGAATAGCCCCAATAAAATCAATAACTTTATGGATAAAAAAGGTTTTTATAAATGCAATTGCTGCATAGCGTGTAAAAAAACTAAAAAGACTAAAAGGATGGTGACAGAATTCAAGTCTAACAATACAGGCAAAATATACAATAGAAAGGAAGTTATCACATGTAATAGCAAGAATGTTATTTATTTACTAGAGTGCCCGTGTGGCCTACAGTATGTGGGCAGAACCATCAGATCCCTAAAAACAAGAATAGCAGAGCACTGTAGAAATGTAGAAAAAGGTTTAAAAACCTCATTCTATACCCACATATTTTTGCTTACATAATAATGTCCCCAAGCACCTTTCATTTACTGGGATTGCTATACTGTACTGCACTATTATTGTTTTTTCTTTTATTTATATCTTGAGGTTACCATCCACTGTTGGAAAAATCCGTCAAAATATATGTATGTATACTCTTTTATATAAATACCTCTAGGCGCGGTATACATTCTGTTTTTTTCTATCTGTATTTAGTGAATGTAGTGTGTGTGTGTGTAGTGCCGTGCGTGTTTAGTAAATGTAGTGTGTAGTGAGTGAAACATGTGTATAGTGAATGTAGTGTGTGTGTGTGTGTGTAGTGCAAAGTGTGTTTAGTGAATGTAGTGTGTGTGTAGTGCAGTGTGTTTAGTGAATGTAGTGTGTGTGTAGTGCAGAGTGTGTTTAGTGAATGTAGTGTTTGTAGTGAGTGCAGATAGTGTATAGTGAATGTAGTGTATGTGTGTGTAGGGAAATGTGTATAGTGAATGTAGTGTGTGTGTGTAGAGCAAAATGTGCATAGTGAATGTAGTGTGTGCGTAGAGCAAAGTGTGTTTAGTGAATGTAGTGTTTGTGTGTGTGTGTGTGTGTGTGTGTAGGGCAGAGTATGTTTAGTAAATGCAGTGTTTGTAGTGAGTGCAGAGTGTGTTTAGTGAATGTAGTGTATGTGTAGTGCAGAGTGTGTTTAGTGAATGTAGTGCAGAGTGTGTTTAGTTAATGTAGTGTATGTGTGTGTGTAGTGCAGAGTGTGTTTAGTGAATGTAGTGTGTGTGTAGTGCAGAGTGTGCTTGTAAGGATTCAGTGTGTGTGTAAAATAGGGGGGGGGGGAGTATTTTTTATTTTTTATTTATTTGTGTATATTTCAATTTTATTCCCCCCTCCCTGGCTCTTACCGTGCCAGGGAGGGGGGAGATCGCATTTCCTGTTGATCCAGTGGCATGGTGGAGGGAGCCAGCCGCGGTACATTGAAGAGGGGGCCCAGCAGCACACATTTTCTTCCTTTCCAGCTCCTCTCTGACTAACTCTCACGAGACAGGCCTGCGTGCTGTGCGGAGCGTTGCCATAGTAACCTGTGGCAACGCTCTGGCGGCCGCAGGGTGCAGGAAAGTTAGACAGAGAGCAGCTGGAAAGGAGGACAGAGTGTGCTGCTGGGCCCCCTCTTCATTGTACAGGTAGCAGGGGGCCCTCTGTGCACATATATATAGCGAAAAACGCTATATATATATATATATATATATATATATACCGTATATACTCGAGTATAAGCCGACCCGAATATAAGCCGAGGCCCCTAATTTTACCCAAAAAAACTGGGAAAACTTATTGACTCGAGTATAAGACTAGGGTGGGAAATGCAGCAGCTACTGGTAAATTTCTAAATAAAATTAGATCCTAAAAAAATTATATTAATTGAATATTTATTTACAGTGTGTGTATATAATGAATGCAGTGTGTGCGTATAAATGCAGTGTGTGCGTATGAATGCAGTGTGTGTGTATGAGTGCAGTGTGAGTGCAGTGTGTGTACATGAGTGCATTGTGTGTGTATGAGTGCATTGTGTGTGTGTATATATTAATTGAATATTTATTTACAGTGTGTGTATATAATGAATGCAGTGTGTGCGTATGAATGCAGTTGTGCGTATGAGTGCAGTGTGTGTATGAGTGCAGTGTGTGTGTGTATGAGTGCAGTGTGAGTGCAGTGTGTGAGTATGAGTGCAGTGTGTGTGTATGAGTGCATTGTGTGTGTGTATATATTAATTGAATATTTATTTACAGTGTGTGTATATAATGAATGCAGTGTGTGCATATGAATGCAGTGTGTGCGTATGAGTGCAGTGTGTGCGTATGAGTGCAGTGCGTGTATGTATGAGTGCAGTGCGTGTATGTATGAGTTCAGTGCGTGTGTGTATGAGTGCAGTGTGTGTGTATGAGTGCAGTGTGTGTGTGCAGTGTGAGTGCAGTGTGTGTGTATGAGTGCAGTGTGTGTGTATGAGTGCAGTGTGTGTGTATGAGTGCAGTGTGTGTATGAGTGCAGTGTGTGTATGAATGCAGTGTGTGTATGAGTGCAGTGTGTATGTGAATGCAGTGTGTGTGTGAGTGCAGTGTGTGTGTATGAGTGCAGTGTGTGTGTATGAGTGCAGTGTGTGTGTATGAGTGCAGTGTGTGTGTGCAGTGTGAGTGCAGTGTGTGTGTATGAGTGCAGTGTGTGTGTATGAGTGCAGTGTGTGTATGAGTGCAGTGTGTGTATGAATGCAGTGTGTGTATGAATGCAGTGTGTGTATGAGTGCAGTGTGTGTATGAGTGCAGTGTGTATGTGAATGCAGTGTGTGTGTGTGAGTGCAGTGTGTGTGTATGAGTGCAGTGTGTATGTGAATGCAGTGTGTGTGTGAGTGCAGTGTGTGTGTATGAGTGCAGTGTGTGTGTATGAGTGCAGTGTGTGTATGAGTGCAGTGTGTATGAATGCAGTGTGTGTGTGAGTGCAGTGTATGTGTATGAGTGCAGTATGTGTATGAGTTAGTGTGTGTGTATGAGTGCAGTGTGTGTGTATGAGTGCAGTGTGTGTGTATGAGTGCAGTGTGTGTATGAATGCAGTGTGTGTATGAGTGCTGTCTGTGTATGAGTGCAGTGTGTGTATGAGTGCTGTGTGTGTATGTGAATGCAGTGTGTTTGAGTGCAGTGTGTGTATGAATGCAGTGTGTGTGTGTGAGTGCAGTGTGTGTATGAGTGCAGTGTGTATGTGAATGCAGTGTGTGTATGAATGCAGTGTGTGTGTGTATGAGTGCAGTGTGTATGAATGCAGTGTGAGTGCAGTGTGTGTGTATGAGTGCAGTGTGTGTATGAGTGCAGTGTGTGTATGAGTGCAGTGTGTGTGTGAGTGCAGTGTGTGTGTGAGTGCAGTGTGTGTATATGAATGAAGTGTGAGTGTGTGTGATGCAGTGTGTGTGTGATGCAGTGTGTGTTTGTGTATGTGTTGGTGGGGGTGGGCATTTTGATTGTTATATTATTAATTATTTTATTAATTATTATTTTATTTTTTAATATTATTATTATTTTTTTATTATTATTATAATTTTTTTCGTCCCCCCTCCCTGCTTGCTAGCTGGCCAGGGAGGGGGGCTCTTACTCCCTGGTGGTCCAGTGGCATTGGCAGTTCAGTGGGGGGGGAGAGGGGGGCTGGCAGAGCTGTAACTTACCTGACCTGCAGCTCCTGTCAGCTCTCTCCTCCTCTGCGCCGTCCGGTCAGCTCTTCTGTCAGCTCCCACTATAAGTCTCGCGAGAGCCGCGGCACTCGCGAGATTTACACTGGGAGCTGACCGAGGTGCTGAACGGAAGGCGCGGAGGAGGAGAGAGCTGACAGGAGCTGCAGGAGAGGTAAGTAACGCTCTCTGCAGCCCCCACAGCCCCAGTCTGTATTATGGCAATTAATGCCATAATACAGACTATTGACTCGAGTATAAGCCGAGTTGGAGTTTTTCAGCACAAAAAATGTGCTGAAAAACTCGGCTTATACTCGAGTATATACGGTATATATATGTGCACATAATGAATGTGGAGCTCGGGGCCCCCCAGGATCGCCGGGCCCATGACAACCATTATGGTTGTCATGTCCTGATGGCGGCCCTGCTGCTGAGTCCATACACACACAGACTGCTGAGTCCAGACACACACACACACACTGCTGAGTCCAGACACACACACACACATACACACACAGACTGCTGAGTCCAGACACACACACACACACACACACAGACTGCTGAGTCCCGACACACACACACACAGACTGCTGAGTCCATACACACACACACACACAGACTGCTGAATCCAGACACACACACACACACACAGACTGCTGAGTCTGTACACATACATACACACACACACACATACACACATACACATCAAGCCTACCTGTTGCTGGGGGTCAGCCATCTTCTGGCCTTTGCAGCAGCAGAAAGGGCTGCTGCTTAACGGCAGGGGCGGGGCTTATGTGCGGGATGCAGGGCTTTGTTTGGGGCGGGGCCTGTGCCGGGGAGCCTGTAAGTGCTCTCTCCGGCCACATACAGCCTCCAGCTTCCAGCTGAGCTGCTCTCTCCTGCATTCCCTCGGGCTGTCACACACTGTTACAGCCCGAGGGAATAGAATCTAAACACATGGCCAGCAGGTTGCTGGCATTTGGGGGGGGCCAAGGTCGGGCACAGCATGATGTAAGGGGGCCATGGCCCCCTCTGCCCCCCCCCCCCTCTAGTGATGCCACTGCATGTAATTATTTCCAATGATCCATGAGGGTTAATTTTAGTGGATCAGATATACAGCACTACCGCTTACAAGGACATAGTCCACGCAGTTATGATTTATATGCATGTTTGATATAGACCATTTTCTTATTATTTTATACAGATTCTAGGTATGCTGCTTAGTTACCAGCAGACGTTGCATACACTATTTCGCTTACTGTATAGCCTGACTGCTGCAGCATATGAAGGATAAACGCATAAGTTAACACTGGCAAATTGTGAGCATACTTCCTCTAGTAGAAATTGTGCAAGGAAGGACGGATCCTACACTTATGATGTAAAAACTGGCAACTATAAACCTGCCTGAGTAACTAGCTAGATAAATGCTATTAATTGCCTGCATATAGTTATAGATGTTGGAACACAGCACTAGAATACTGCTTTCCTGCGATTGGTCTAAGCCTAGGCATTTTTGCAAGGTTTATGCACGTGCAGGGGCGTACCTAGAGCATTTGGCCCCTCGGGGGCGGGTCCTATTTTTGGCAGCCCCCCAACTTTAAATGTAAAAAACAACCAAACATTTTTTTATGTATTTAGCACTGAGCAGTGTTTGTGTGTGAATGTATGCATGTTGTGTGTGTGTGTGTTTGTATGTAGTGTTGGTGTTTGAATGCAAGCATGCATTTGTGTGTTGTGTGGTTTTTTAATGCAGTGATGTGGTTATATATAATGGTATGGTTTGTATGTAGTGTTGACGTTGAAATGCATGAGTGTATTTGTGTGTAGTGTTGGCGAGATTTTCAGATGTCTGCACATATACACATACACGGACATACACACATGCAGATACATATACACACACGCAGAAACACTGTGCTCTGCATGCTGACATCTGACAACACATTTGCATATAATTCACATTAGCCACCCAGATTTCTTGTTGTGGGCTGGCTGACACCTCTTAACTTTGATCATTGTTTAGCAGATAACTTCCCTATTTGCTATCCTTATGTGAGCTTTCCATATTTAAGGACATCAAATAAGGGAACTATCTGCTAAACAGCACCCTCATTTGGTATCTTAAATATGGAAATCTCGCATACGGGCACCAATTCAGGGAATTATCTACTCAACACATACACAGAGATACACACAATCACAGATATACACAAACACAATCACAGACCCACACACATACAATCACAGACACACAATCATTACATACATACACACATTTAATAAATAAGAGGTCCACCCAGCCTCCCTACCTTGCTCTAGAAGGGCTGGAGTGGATCCTCAGTCCCTGGTGGTCAGTGGTTGCTGCTGAGATCTCTGTGCTCTTCCTGCACAGGCACCTCGCACGCCCTGTAATGACGCTGAGGCCGCGATGACACCATATCCCGGCTGCCGTCTCACTACAGGGCGAAAACCATCAGACACAGTCAGATGCACACAGTCCCACACACAGCCTCTCACACACAGTTACAGGCAGACAGTCAAACACACAGTCACAGGCAGACAGTCACACACACGTGCACGCAATCACAGGCAGATAGTCACACGTACACACACAGTCACAGACAATCACACACACACACAATCCCAGGCAGACAGTCACACATACACACAGTCACAGACAGTCACACACAATCACAGGCAGACAGTCACATACACACACCATCACAGGTAGACAATCATACATACACACAGTCACAGGCAGACACACACACACACTCACAGGCAGACGGTCTTACACACACACACAGGCAGACAAATACACATACACACACAGTCACAGACAGTCACACACACCATCACAGGCAGACAGTCTCTCACACACACAGGCAGACAGTCGCACACACAGTCACAGACAGTCACCAAATAAGGGAGCTCTCTACTAAACACATACACAGAGATAAACACAATCATACACATAATCACAGATATACACAAACACATTCATAGGCAGACAGTCACACATACACACAGTCACAGACAGTCACACTGTGCATGTGCAGGGGCGTACCTGGAGCATTTGGCAGCTGGGGAGGATCCTTTATTTGGCACCCCCCACCGCCCCCCCACCAACTTTGAAATGTAAAAAACAACTGCAATTTTTTGAAATGTATTTGGCACTGAACACCGCAACAAACACATACACACAAACAGATACACAAACACACAAACAGATACACATACAGATGCACAGACATACAGATACTCATGTATAAGTGTGTGTTTGCGTAGTGGATGCAGTGTGTTTGCGTAGTGGATGCAGTGTGTGTGCTTGTGTAGTGTATGCATTGCAGTCTGTGTAGTGTATGCAGTGTGTGCGCAGTGGATGCAGTGTGTGTATAGTGTGTGCAGTGTGTATGTAGTGTGTGTATAGTGCATGCAGTGTGCAGTGTGTATGTAGTGTGTGTATAGTGCATGCAGATGCAGTGTGGAATAAGTGCTGCCACTTAGTTTGATATATGCACGTATATTGTGAAACCAATAAAAATATTCAAAACAAAAGTAATATATATATATATATATATTAATATCAAAATACAGTTAGAACAAAATTACATATATATATTTTTTAAATAAAAATTATTTTTACAGTTTATTTTTAATTAATTATTATTTTTTATAATAATATATATATAAACAAAATACAGTTATTATATATATTATATATATATATATATATATATATACACGTGCGTAATTGTACTCTAAGTGTATTTTTATATTATATTATATTATATGCATATATTAATAAAAAAATACACTTAGTATGATGTTATGTATAATATATATATAAGTATATAAGTATATATATAAGTATATAAACATGTATTGGGGCTAAAATGTCGATATTTTTAAATGATATAGAATAAAAGTTATATTTTATTTTTACTATCAACAAGTCCTTGGAGTGTGGTCATTTCCAATCATTTTTTTGTATCTTGACCAGCACCGGGCAATTATTCTCTAATCCAGGAGTGCAAGCATCTCAGTTTTCTTATATAAATAAATATATATATATATTTATTTATTTTTTTAATTTATAAAAAAATATTATTTTTGAAACTTTTTTTTTTACTTTTTCACAAGCAGGGGGACTGCCTGCCCTTCTGGCAGCACTGTGGAAACCTATTGTGGCCATGTGACCGCTCTATTAGAGTGGTCACATGGCCCCTGGGGGTCCTACAATGCAGAGAGGGGGCAGGGAAACGGCGGTGGTCGGTAAGTACATGGAGAGCGAGAGGGAGGGCAGAGGGTTAATTTTTTAATACATTTTTTTTTAGTTATTATTATTATTTTTTTTTTAATTATTACTGAATGCCTCGACCCCTCGAGTCACTCAGTACAGGCAGAGCATCGGAAGCCTGCCTGCTTGAAGGCTTCCAATGCTCTGCTCTACACTGCCGGCCGCCACGTGCGGCAACCCAGAAGTGATCGCTCCGGGGGGAGCGATCACCCGGGTGCCCGGCAGTGTGGATGTCACGTATTCATCCGCTTATAAAAATGTGGTTAATGACATTTACTGTCCACACAGGAAAAGTTGTGCCGAGCAGCAACCAAATCCACAGAAAAGTCAATGCTGAGCAGCAATTATGCAAATGGTAACCTGGTAACTACTTTGGGGTCAAAGGCCGGTTACAGCCTATCAGAGCTAGAGGAGGGGTATTTAGGCCCACTTCTCATCCTGCTCAGTGCCCTGTCATGGTTTCCCTTGTGGTTGTCCAAAAGCGCGTTATTTATTCTGGTAATTCTGGTTATTTGACTTTGGCATTGTTTTTGATTTACCTGTTTTCTGGCATCCCTGACTCCTGGCTTTTCCTTATCGTATCTCTTTCTGTTTCCCTTGACCTCGGGTATTCCTGACTATTCTTTGGTACGTTAGTCCGGCCATTCTAAGGTCCGGTATACGTTACCTATCAGTCCTCTGTGTTATACAATTCTACGTGCTGGAACATTCTGTAATCCTGACATTACGACATGGCCATAGATCCTGTAAAATTGTGTAGGCACATAGCTGCTTGCGAAAGGAAACTAGAGGAGAATGATCAGCGCTTGGATCAATTTGCCCAGGCTTTCTCGTACATCGCATCTGCAACCTGCGGCTGCTCCTACTGTCTCACCTCCGCCTTGTGTACCTCCGCCTATAGTATACAAGGTACCAACTATCTCTCTATCTCCTCCTCTGCATTTTGATGGGAATTTCCAAGAATGCCGGCGATTCCTTAACCAAATAGAGTATCATTTTGAGGCCTCACCGGCATCTTTTCCCACAGACAGTGCTAAAATTGGTTACCTGATAAAGCTTAAGCTTGGGCCAATCCATTATGGGAGAGTAATAGGAGTGTGGCACACAATTACCAGGAATTTATTACAGAATTTAAACTTACGTTTGAACCATTAGACAGGGAGGAAGACGCCTCTACTGCCCTGATGCATATCAGACAAGGGAACCGGTCTATCTCGGAGTATGCCATAGAATTTCGTACCCTAGTTTCCGAGTTAGACTGGACTAATAGTGGGTTAATCTCTGCATTTAAAAAGGGACTATCTGAAACTATGCTAGATGAGATTGCCGCCAAAGACTTACCCAAAAAGCGTAATGAATTTATCACTTTTGTCATGCAAATTGATAATAGATTGAGAACCAGAGAAGCTACTAGAAACAAGACCAGACACATGAACATGCCTTTAGCACCCCACTTCTCCAAACCTTTTGTCCCTGAATTTCCTGTACAGTCCAAACCCGAACCCATGCAGTTGGGGGTCACTAGACTGTCGGAATCAGAAAGACAATATAGGAGAAAAGAAGGCATATGTCTATACTGCGGTGAAAAAGGACATATGAGAAACAAATGTCCCATATGTCCAGAAAACTACTGCACCTTAAAGGGACAGGTCTTAGGTGTAATGGAAACGTCCTCTGGAATGGATAAAAATAGGTTTCTCCTTGATATTTCTATTGCCTTTGAAAAGAAGAACTTTTCATGCAAAGCCCTGATGGATTCAGGTGCCGCTGGAAACTTCATTGACGTTCAATTTGTTAAAGGTAATACTATACCTATCAAGGAGAGACTATCACCCCTAGCTGTTGAAGCTATTGATGGGAGACCACTCTCACAACCATTGATTACACACAAAACCTTACCCATTAATTTGTCCATTGGTGCCTTACATAAGGAAGAGATTACATTTCAGGTTATTGCATCCCCTTCCTGTCCGATCATATTAGGCTTTTCATGGCTTAACAAGCATAACCCTCATATTGACTGGGCTAATGGGGAAATATTAGAATTAGAAAGGTGTATATTGAATGTTGTCAAAAGAGTGGGCACTATTGGATTACCAACTAGTACACCTCAAAACCCGGACATCCCTATACAGTACCAAGACATTAAAGAAGTATTAAGCAAAACTCAGTTGAATACTTTACCTCCTCACAGACCTCATGACTGTTCCATTAATTTACTACCCGGCGCTATGCCACCCAAGGGAGCAGTCTGTGCTCTGTCACCTCAGGACAGTCGAGATATTAAGGATTCATTGAATAAAGGCCACATACGAAAATCATCCTCACCTGCTGGGGCAGGATTCTTTTTTGTATCTAAAAAGGTCGGTGAGTTGCGCCCATGTATCGATTAGAGGGCATTGAACAAAATCACCATTAAGAACGCCTACCCCATTCCTCTTATTGCTGAATTATTTGATAGACTCCAAGGCGCTAAGGTATTTACTAAGCTTGATCTTAGAAGTGCTTACAATTTAGTGAGAATCAAGGAAAACCACGAGTGGAAGACTGCATTTAATACCAGAAGTGGACACTATGAATATCTAGTGTTGCCATTTGGGTTGTGCAATGCTCCAGTGGTTTTCCAAGATTTCATAAATGATGTACTCAGGGATTACATTTACTCGTTTGTCTTGGTCTATCTGGATAATATCCTTATTTATTCTCCTGACATTCAGACTCACCACGATCACGTTAGACAAGTTCTGCAGACCTTGTTAAATAATCAACTTTATTGTAACTTAGAAAAATGCATCTTTGACCGATCTGAAGTACAGTTTTTGGGATATAATATCTCTGCCTCTGGGTTTCAGATGGATCCTTAAAAGCTGGAATCGGTTCTACAATGGCCTTTACCCAATGGGTTGAAAGCCATTCAAAGGTTCATTGGTTTTGCCAATTATTACAGAAGGTTTATAAAGGGATTTTCTTCAGTAATAGCAAAGGGGTTAGCAGTACGATATGGTCTAAGGAGGCTATAGAAGCCTTTGAAACTCTCAAACAGCGGTTTGCCTCTGCCGACATATTGATACATCCTGACACCAGTAAACCTTTCAAACCTAAGTTGAGGCATCAGAGACAGGGGTAGGGGCAGTTCTCTCCCAGAGGGAGAGCCAATTATGATATTGATATTGGCAATAGGGAATTTTTGGCCATTGTTCTAGGTCTCAAGGAGTGGCGACATCTTTTAGAGGGTTCCAAGGATCCCCTTTTGATCATTACTGATCACAAAAAAGCTGGCTTTCATAGTAGATGCTAAACGATTGTCTTCTAGACAAGCTAGGTGGTCTCTGTTCCTTTCTCACTTTAATTTTCTTATTACTTATAGACCTGGTTCTAAAAATGTCAAGGCTGACACCTTATCCAGACAGTTTGATACTGAGTCTATACAAGAGCAAGAAAAGTCCCATATCATTCCCCCGGAATGTATCATTGCTTCCACTATCCTTTCATTGTCCTCTCCGCTGCTTGGCTCCATCATGGAGGCTCAGTCTCAGGCACCCTGCGGTAAACCTCAGGACAAATTGTTCGTTCCATTGGGGGAAAGGGTTAATATCATGAAGGTGTTTCACGACAATGTGTCTGCTGGTCACCCAGGTATTAATAAATCCTCTTCTGCTATCATGAGGTCATTCTGGTGGAATTCCCTCAGTAAGGATGTTAAGGAGTATGTGCAGGCTTGTTCTGTTTGTGCGGTTTCCAAAGTACCTATAAACTCCCTTGTGGCTTGTTACAACCACTTCCCGTTCCTGAGGTTCCATGGTCCCACTTGTCTATGGATTTCATTGTAGAACTTCCTAGTTCTAATGGTTATACCACTATTCTCATGGTTGTTGACCTTTTTCTAAAATGGCTCACTTCATGCCTCTCAAGAAATCACTGTCACCTCAAGACCTGGTACTGATCTTTATACGTGGCATTCCTCACTATATTGTATCTGATAGAGGTTCTCAGTTTGTATCCCGGTTTTGGAGAGCTTTCAATAAGCAATTGGGGATTGAATTGTCTTTTTTATCCTCTTACCACCCCCAGACTAATGGTACAGCTGAGAGGGCTAACCAGTCTTTGGAGTTATACTTGCGTTGTTTCGTTAATAGCACTCAAGACAATTGGTCCGAATGGGCCGAGTTTGCCAGGAAAAATGCTGACCATGACTCCTCTGGGCATAGTCCATTTTTTGTTAATAATGGCCGGCATCCTACTGTCCTACCAGCTGTTTTTTCTGATACAGCTATTCCTGCTTTGGATGACCGTCTTGCTTCCATCCGTGATACCTGGGTTAAAGTTCTGCTCTGGGTACTGCTGCTGACCGTTTCAAGCATTTTGCTGATACACATTGAGGTGCCAACCCTGTTTACCAAGTGGGTGAAATGTTTTGGTTATCTTCTCGTAACATCAGACTCAAAGTCCCTAACATGAAATTTGCTCCTAGGTTCCTTGGACCTTTTTGTGTCCTTCGTAGGATCAATACTGTTGCGTACTCTCTGGCCCTTCCGGCCTCCTTGAAAATTCCTAATACCTTTCATGTGTCCTTGCTCAAACCTCTTGTTTGCAATAAATATACTGTCTCAAGTGTCCCTCCTCCTCCCTTAGTTGTTTCTGGACAGGAAGAGTATGAGGTCTCCTCCATAATTGATTCCAGGTTTTCTCGGGGCACTTTACAGTACTTGGTGGATTGGAAAGGTTATGGACCAGCCAATCGTTTTTTGGGTTCCGGCATCTGATATACATGCTGGCCGCAAGATTCGCTATTTTCACGCCAAATTTCCTCTCAAGCCTGGTCCTGCCCGCCCGGTGGGCGTTCTTCAGGTGGGGGGTAATGTCACGTATTCATCCGCTTATAAAAATGTGGTTAATGACATTTACTGTCCACACAGGAAAAGTTGTGCCGAGCAGCAACAAAATCCACAGAAAAGTTAATGTTGAGCAGCAATTATGCAAATGGGAACCTGGTAACTGCTTTGGGGTCGAAGGCCGGTTACAGCCTATCAGAGCTAGAGGAGGGGTATTTAGGCCCAGTTCTCATCCTGCTCAGTGCCCTGTCGTGGTTTCCCTTGGTCCGGTATACGTTACCTATCAGTCCTCTGTGTTATAAAATTCTATGTGCTGGGTCATTCTGTAATCCTGACAGCGGGGAGGTATTGCACAATGCCTCGATTTCGAGGCATCGTGTAATTCTTTAAGAGCGGCTGGAAGCGATCACTTTCGCTTCCAGCGATCATTTTGGGCGCAGACATACAGGGTACGTCAGCGGTCATTAACGACCATTTTTTTTAGGCATTGTGTAATTCTTTAAGAGCGGCTGGAAGCGATCACGATCGCTTCCATCGATCATTTTGGGCGCAGACATACAGGGTACGTCAGCGGTCATTAACGACCATTTTTTGGCTGACGTACCCTGTACATCTGCAATCACTAAGGGGTTAAATCAATCTCTAGTGGCTGTCTTCCTGTTCTAAAGAAGGATATTATAGCACTAGATTATGGCACTAGAAAAAGAGCAGAGGCGGGCTACAAAATTAATAAAAGGAATGGAACATATCAGCTATGAAGAAAGGTTAACAAATTTAAACCTATTTAGTTTAGAAAAATGTCGCCTGAGAGGGGATATGATAACATTATACAAATATATTCGGGGCCAATACAAACCATTGTGTGGAAATTTATTCACAAACCGGACTATAAATATTACAGTCATTGTTTAAACCATGGGTCGTCAACCTGGTCCCTACCGCCCACTAGTGGGCGTTTCAGGATTCCAGGTGTGCGGTAGGGATTTTCAAAGTTTGAGAAGGCAGGTGGGTGTGAGCCGGTGGTACCCCTGCGACCGGGTACCGCCATCACCATTTGCGGCTCTTGCCCGCGCGGCAAACCGCCGGGGCCGCATATGGAGGGTTCAATCAGGTGGCCTATGCTGTCAGGGCCACCCGATGGATGTGGATTGTAAGGGGACCCGGTCAGCGCTGGGCGCTTTAACAGTGCAACCGGGCCCCCTGTGATTACATCACCAAGCTGGGAGGAAGTGACTGCACGTCACTCCTCCCAGCTAACACTGAGAGACGCGTGGGAGGAAGACCAGGGAGTCAGAGTGGGAATTCTGACTCCCATCCACCTGAGCCACCACTGGTCACCCTCCTGCACCTTAGGTAGGAAACAGGAGGGTGACTAAAATATTTTGTGTGTGTTTGTGTATGTGTCTTTGTATGTATGTCTTGTGTGTGTGTGTGTATGTGTGTGTGTCTGTCTGTCTGTGTGTGTGTGTCTGTATGTGTGTGTGTGTGTCTGTCTGTATGTGTCTGTCTGTGTGTGTCTGTATGTGTGTGTATGTCTTTGTATGTATGTGTGTCTTATGTATGTGTCTTTGTATGTATGTATGTGTGTGTCTCTGTATGTGTCTTTGTATGTATGTGTCTTTGTATGTGTCTTTGTGTGTATGTGTGTCTTGTCTTTGTATGTATGTGTTGTGTGTGTATGTGTCTTTGTATGTATGTGTGTCATATGTATGTGTGTCTTGTGTCTGTCTGTGTGTATGTGCCTTTGTATGTATGTCTTATGTGTGTCTGTATGCATGTCTGTGTGTGTCTGTATGTATGTGTCTTGTGTGTGTGTGTGTCTGTATGTGTGCCTGTTTGTGTGTCTGTATGTATGTGTGTGCCTGTCTGTCTGTCTGTATGTATGTATGTGTGTGTGTGTGTGTGTGTGTGTGTGTCTGTATGTATGTATGTGTGCCTGTCTGTTATAGTGGGCTATAGTAAGTAATAGTAAGTGGGATACCTAGCTCAGCCTTCCTACTGGGCATTGCTATAAGGAAGGTTAAAAAATAAAAAAAATAAAAAGGTGGGGAGGGGAATTGAGAAGCGAGAGGAGGGGAGCTGACGCACAGATGAGAAATCATATTATGCGCAAACAGAGAAGTCGTCTGAATATCACCGAAAGAGGAGACCTTTTTGTCTGTTCCTTACGAAAATCCAGATATCAAATATTTAGTCTTGCAGCATCAACCTCAAGGATCTCATTAATCACTAGTAAAGGTAATTTCTATTTACTTTATTGTTTTCTCATTAAACTTTATAAAGTTAAAATTAACATTATAAACATGCATGAAGTAGAAATAAAAAGATAAATGTATGTACATTTATTTTTATTTTTTAAACACCCTCCTTTCTAAAAAATATTCCACACTTGCGCGAAAACTAGTGGGCGGTAAGGATATTTTTTCAACCAAAAAGATGCATTAGTGGGCGGTAGGTAGAAAAAGGTTGACAAACACTGGTTTAAACAGTTTGAATGGTTGGTAGAACCAGAAATTATCAAACACACTGTTAAAGCTGGGATAGGTCAGACATTGTCTAGCACGGGCATTGTCTATTCTCAAAGAAATTACCAGAGGTCTAATACAACTTAGTAAAAGTTTGAACAGTAAATTAGGCTTAGCCAAAGATCCCATTTCTTCACATACCAAAAAAACATCAACTGCCAGATATCCAGAAAGATATCATCCTGAAGGTGATTGCAGATTGAAGCTGGTACCAAAGCTGCATAAGGCAACTTCCTTTTGAATATCTTACGTTTGGTGTTTCATTGAATACCACAGTACAAAGGTTAGTAAAGGAATTGCCTGGCACAGCATGACACATTGGAGGAACCAAATATTGTCTGCCCTGGTGTGAAATGTTGGAGGAACCAGACATTTTCCATCAATTTTTGTTTTATATATTTTACAGTATGAAAAAGGTAATTTGATCAGATGGGGGATATTGAAAAGAAACCACAAATTTCCCCCACTTTTTAAATTTAGAGCATTTTGTTTGCATTTAATCTATTGATACACTGTCCAATCCCAACAGTAGAAGGTGTGGAAATGCCCGTTGTTTTCTAAATTAGAACCTACCTTATTGCAGTAATTCCAACTCAATGGTCATCATTACAATGGACCAATGATGTTCACCATCCCTACTTCCTAAAGTTTCTAATTGCCTCAAGCCACAAGCAAACTTCGTCATGTTTCCCATTGACAGATGTTTAAGAATATGAGATGGTAAGGATGAAAGGGTGCTGCTAAACTTTTTATTCAATCCCATCCATTTCTAATTATGCCTCTGATCTCTAGACATGTGTTGACAAAAGTGGTATCATTAACATCTGTGTTACAAAACTGTGCAATCTAAGGAATCCTGTTATTCCAGTTTATCAGGAGTTCTAGAGAAATAGCAATGAGTGGAATGTTATGCTACATGGTTATGTAATGCAGTGAATGACACATGAAACCAGACAGCAAATTACCTAGTACTGATAAATTAAGATGAAATGCTGAGTAAAGCAAATAAGAGAATATTTTGGCATTGCAGCTGCGAGAACTGTATTGTAGTAAAGGGCATCAATAAAACTATAACAAAACACATATTATATTTGGCTAAATAATTACATGGGTTATTTTGTGCGCTGGGATTTGTGTACCAATGAGAATTTTAGACCAAGATATTACAGCCAGAAATGAGCTATAATCACATATAATTCCCATAGTAACATCCACAGGACATACTTGGAGTAATCTGAATACACTTTTCCTGGTTAAATACTTTGTTATCATTATTATTATATCATCAATTCTTCATAGTATAGAATCACAGTTCAATACACCTTGTAGACATGTTTTTGGACATGTACGTCAATTTTCATGTGCAAAAAAACAGGTCACATCTACCCTGCTAAGGCTAATCACAGGTGAAGTATGCATGTATAGGATTTGCCTTTTAATGCTGTCAACTTTTTATGGCAATGGCTTAGAAAGTGTGATAGTACTTTACATTGTGCCATGGAAATGGGTCAGTGCCTAAAACATGTTTCTTTTGCCAAAGTGAAACAGTTGGGGGAAAAAATGATTTCCTGCCTTAAGGGAATGACCCCAAATTAGCTAGGTACCTCTCTAGATTACCAGACAACCTATAACGACAGCCATGCACAAGAAAGCAGGGTTAGCTATCAGATAGCTTATGTGCAGCTACTTCTCCCATAATTGTTTGCCAGCCTTCAGGCTACTCCAGCAGCTGTCTCTAAATCTCCAGTAATAAGAAACAAAACAACTGGAACAAAGAATCTGTAAAAGCCGAATGTTATACAAATTGACAATTGTGAATAAACACATAAGGGAATTGCAAATTGTATGCAAAATTCAGCCATTGACAGCATAATATTTGCATTCCCCTTCAAAGTTCTTCACAATTCCCAGTTAGGTGAATTAACAGTAATGTGTTTTCTTAGTTTCGGGTCTCTTTTTACCAGGAGCTCATCTGATTTTTCCGATTCTTACCACAATTAGCATGAATATTATGATAAAATCTGTCATGTTACTCTTACTCTTTGCTATAATAGCAATGCAAGTTAAAATGTGTACTTTTATGAAACATGGTTATATTTGTACTTTTAATAGATTTTTGTTATTTTTATTAGTATAGCCTGGTTTATGTGTAGACTCTCAGTGTGTACTCCTTGTGTCATGTAATGGTAGGTGTTGATTCTGTGGGCAGCGGTCATCTGGGTCCCCGTCTCTCCTGCCATGTCTGGGGGGGGTGTTTGCCTCACTGTGTGGGTGCCGTGGGACCTAGTGGATCAATGTGTGGGAGTCTATCTGGGGTGGTGCTGTGGAACTGGGATGCTAGCGTGTAGCGTAGGGATGTGCCATGGTAGTGGCTTAATGGTATGTACAGTCCAGCTTAGTAGTGTTCATAGTTTACGGATTACCAGTTTAGGTATCTTGGGTATGATCCGCGGCTTGCCGTCTCCAGTTCTCTGCTTCTCTTCCCCCGTGCGCCTGCTCGAGCTTGCTCTAGGTGTCTTCTTTGATTAGGCTCTGGATTAGCGGCTCCGGGTCTTCGGCCAAGGTGAGTGTGGTGGTCTTGTCTCCACTTGTCACTATCAGTGCTCCGTCTGCTTCCCAGCAGTCGACATGTCCCTCAGTTTCTTGGCTACTGTAGCCAGTTTCCTTCTTTCCAGCAGTGCGGCAAAGGGGATGTCATTAAAAAAGGTTATGCTGGCCCCTTCGAAGTCCGCGCCCCCTAGCGTTCTGGCGCGGGCCATAATGGTCGATTTTGCGGCGGTGTCCTAGGTTACCAGGATAGCGTCTCTCGGGGCTGCCTCCGGTGCTGCCGCAGCTTTCCTTACTAGGAATACATAGAAACGTAGAAACATAGAAACATAGAATGTGACGGCAGATAAGAACCATTCGGCCCATCTAGTCTGCCCAGTTTTCTAAATACTTTCATTAGTCCCTGGCCTTATCTTATAGTTAGGATAGCCTTATGCCTATCCCACGCATGCTTAAACTCCTTTACTGTGTTAACCTCTACCACTTCAGCTGGAAGGCTATTCCATGCATCCACTACCCTCTCAGTAAAGTAATACTTCCTGATATTATTTTTAAACCTTTGTCCCTCTAATTTAAGACTATGTCCTCTTGTTGTGGTAGTTTTTCTTCTTTTAAATATAGTCTCCTCCTTTACTGTGTTGATTCCCTTTATGTATTTAAATGTTTCTATCATATCCCCCCTGTCTCGTCTTTCCTCCAAGCTATACATGTTAAGATCCTTTAACCTTTCCTGGTAAGTTTTATCCTGCAATCCATGAACCAGTTTAGTAGCCCTTCTTTGAACTCTCTCTAAGGTATCAATATCCTTCTGAAGATAGGGTCTCCAGTACTGTGTACAGTACTCCAAGTGAGGTCTCACCAGTGTTCTGTACAATGGCATGAGCACTTCCCTCTTTCTACTGCTAATACCTCTCCCTATACATCCAAGCATTCTGCTAGCATTTCCTGCTGCTCTATTACATTGTCTGCCTACCTTTAAGTCATCAGAAATAATCACCCCTAAATCCCTTTCCTCAGATGTTGAGGTTAGGACTCTATCAAATATTTTGTACTCTACCCTTGGGTTTTTACGTCCAAGATGCATTATCTTGCACTTATCCACATTAAATGTCAGTTGCCACAACTCTGACCATTTTTCTAGTTTACCTAAATCATTTTCCATTTGGCTTATCCCTCCTGGAACATCAACCCTGTTACATATCTTAGTATCATCCGCAAAAAGACACACCTTACCATCAAGACCTTCTGCAATATCACTAATAAAAATATTAAAGAGAATGGGTCCAAGTACAGATCCCTGAGGTACCCCACTGGTGACAAGCCCAAGCTTCGAATATACTCCATTGACTACAACCCTCTGTTGCCTGTCACTCAGCCACTGCCTTACCCATTCAACAATATTGGAATCCAAACTTAAAGATTACAGTTTATTGATAAGCCTTCTATGTGCAACAGTGTCAAAAGCCTTACTGAAATCTAGGTAAGCAATGTCTACTGCACCACCCTGATCTATAATTTTAGTTACCCAATCAAAAAAATCAATAAGATTAGTTTGGCATGATCTCCCTGAAGTAAACCCATGTTGTCTCTGGTCTTGAAATCCATGTGTTTTTAGATGTTCAACAATCCTATCCTTTAACATGGTTTCCATCACTTTCCCCACTACTGAAGTAAGGCTTACTGGCCTATAGTTGCCCGACTCCTCCCTATTACCTTTCTTGTGAATGGGCACAACATTCGCTAACTTCCAATCTTCTGGGACTACTCCTGTTATCAATGATTGGTTAAATAAATCTGTTAATGGTTTTGCTAGTACACCACTAAGCTCTTTTAATAGCTTTGGGTGTATTCCATCAGGTCCCATTGACTTATTTGTCTTTACTTTTGACAGTCGAAATAGAACCTCTTCCTCTGTAAACTCACGTGTAATAAATGACTCATTTATCCTTTTTCTTAACTGAGGTCCCTTTCCTTCATTTTCATCTGTAAATACCGAACAAAAATATTAATTGAGGCAGTCAGCTAGACCTTTATCCTCATCTACATACCTTCCTTCTTTTGTTTTTAATCTAACTAATCCTTGTTTTACTTTTCTTTTCTCATTTATGTATCTAAAAAAAGTTTTGTCCCCCTTTTTTACTGACTGTGCTATTTTCTCTTCTGTGTGGGATTTGGAAGCTCTTATAACTTGCTTAGCCTCTTTCTGCCTAATCTTATAGGTCATTCTGTCTTCCTCACTCTGGGTTTTTTTATAATTACTAAATGCTAACTTTTTGTTTTTTACTATTTTGGCCACATCTGCGGAGTACCACAGTGGTTTCTTGAATTTTTTGCTTTTACTGACAAGCCTAATGCAATTTTCTGTTGCCTTCAGTAGTGCAACTTTTAAATAATCCCATTTCTTTTGGACTCCATATAAATTGCTCCAGTCTGATAATGACTCCTTTACACATATTCTAATTTTAGAAAAGTCTGTTTTTCTAAAGTCTAAAACTTTTGTTTTTGTGTGGTGTGACTCAGTCACTGTTCTTATATTAAACCACACTGGCTGATGATCACTGGATCCTAAACTTTCACCTACAGTAATATCTGATACCAAATCTCTATTTGTTAACACTAAATCTAGTATGGCCTCTTTACGAGTTGGCTCCTCAACGACTTGTTTTAGAGACAATCCCAGTAGGGAGTTTAGAATATGTGTGCTCCTGGCACAAGTAGCTATTTTTGTTTTCCAATTCACATCAGGAAGATTAAAGTCACCCATGATGATAACTTCCCCCTTCATTGTCATTTTAGCTATTTCTTCAACTAGTAGATTATCTAACTCTTCAATTTGTCCTGGGGGCCTATAAATCACACCTACACAAGTTACTGTGTGATTACCAAATTCTAACGTAACCCAAACGGACTCTATGTTCGCCTCACTAACCTTTATTAGGCTAGATTTTATGCTATCCTTTACATACAGGGCCACCCCTCCCCCTTTCTTGCCTTCCCTGTCTTTTCTATATAAAGAGTACCCTGGTATTGCTATGTCCCAGTCATTTTTCTCATTATACCATGTCTCAGTAACAGCAACTAAATCTACACTATCAGTTGCCATTATTGCCACAAGTTCAGGGATCTTATTCCCTAAACTGCGAGCATTTGTAGACATGACTCTAAGCTTATCATTTTTTAACACACTTGCTACAGGCACCTTCTGTCCTTGTTTTGGGGGACAATTGGATTGATGTTTTATCACCCTTTTGCCCCCCCCTCCTAGTTTAAAAACATCCTAGCAAAACCTCTGAACTGCTCACTGAGAACATTTGTTCCCTTTTGAGAAAGATGCAAACCATCTTTTTTGTACAGTTTATTTCCATTCCAAACAGAGCTACCATGAGCAATAAAGCCAAATCCTTGCTCCCGACACCATTCACCAAGCCACAAGTTAAAGTCCCTAATACGCATCCGCCTGTCGTTCTGAGTGTTATGCACAGGCAGAACTTCAGAGAATGACAGTGTGGAAGCAACCTGCCGTATATCATTGGCAAAAACACTAAAAACTTCCTTAACCTCTGAAACCTCATTGCAAGCCAAGTCATTTGTCCCTAAATGGACAAGTACATCCAATTCCCCTTCCTGCTTTGCTTGTTTAACAATATTACAGATACGTCTCCTGTCTCTGTGAGCAGTAGCTCCGGGAAGACACCTCACAAGACCACCATTGTCCATCTCCACACCTCTTATGATGGAATCCCCCAACAACAACTGCTTTCTATTAGGCCTCACCATAGTCTTCAAGCCTCTCTGCAGAACACCACTAGCCTCAGTGCCTCTCTGCACAACACCACTAGCCTCAGTGCCTCTCTGCACAACACCACTAGCCTCAGTGCCTCTCTGCACAACACCACTTGTCAGGGCTCCGCGGGCAGCGGTGAGGGGAGGCTGCAATCCGCTCGCAGCACTCACCCTCGGTCCGTCGCTGCCCGCGGTCCCCCCTCCTCTTACCGTTCGGCGAGCGGCGTCCTCTCCTCTTGACACGCCGCTCGCGTCCTCTCCTCCTCCTTCCCCCAGCGGCAGCATGTCTAACTCTGCACGCTGGGAGCCGGCAAGCATATCAATACGCCGGGGTCACTCACGTGACCCGGCGTTAAAGCGACATTACAAAAATCACAGTGGGGGGTATAGATACCCCCCACGTGTGTTTGTTAATTCTGATTGGAAGTTATCCAATCAGAATTAAGGCTAGGATATTTATACTTACCTTTCCTGCCTCTCAGTGCCCTGTTGTGGTCTTTGCTTTATGTACTGATACTGAACGTGTGCTTTCTGGTTACGTACTCTCTGGCTTGTTATACTGACTTTGTGACTTTCTCCTACCCTTTGACCTTGGCTTGTTTATCGTTATTCTGTTTTCTGGTTCCCCTTACTCGGCTTATCTCCTGACTATTCTGTGTGTGCTTAGCCCGGCCACTCTAAGGTCCGGTACTGCACACTTTTTGTGTGTGTCTGTGTGTGTGTTAGCGTGTTGGGTTCCCCGAATCGTGACATTACAACAGGGCCATAATGGAACCTGCTGACATACCACAGCTCCTAGTTAACCAGGAGGCTAGAATGGATGGCTTGGACCACCGTATGGATCAGTTTGCTCAGGCTTTGCAGACCATACTGGCTCGTACTGCACACCTGCAGCCTGCCGTCCAGGAGGCGGTTGCTGCTGTGCCCGAACCCATTGCCACTCCAGTACCCGTTCCTGCTCATGTAGTCCATATGACACCGCCACAGTGCTATAGTGGTGACCCAGCATTGTGTCGTGGTTTCCTCAATCAAATTGACATCCATTTGGTGATGAATCCACGTTCCTATCCCACCGACAGATCCAAAATTGCCTTTTTGATAAACCACCTGTCTGGGAGAGCTTTAGCATGGGCCAACCCCATGTGGGAGAATACGTCTCCTATGTCCTTTGCAGATTTTTTGTCAGCATTCAAACGCACGTTTGATCAACCCGGTAGGGTTGCCTCTGCTGGCAAAGCTCTGCTTAGGGTTCGACAGGGTAACAGATCTGTAGCGGATTATACTATCGAATTCCGCACTCTAGCAGCTGAAGTGGTTTGGAATAACGACGCCCTCGTAACAGCCTTTCAGGAGGGTTTGGCCGCTTACATACTGGATGAGATAGCATCCAGGGAACTGCCTGTCCTTCTAGATGATATTATAGACTATGTAATCCTTATTGATAACCGCATTAGAGAGAGACGTAGTCAAAGACGGCTGGATACACGGGTGTTACCTGCTCTACCCAGTACTGCATTACTAGCGTTACCCACTCCTAGGCAACCATCCCCCGAACCCATGCAATTGGGTGCTACGGGGTTAACTGAGGCTGAAAGAACGTATCGTAGAAGGCAGGGGTTATGTCTCTATTGTGGAAAGAGGGGGCACCACTGTAATACATGCCCTAAATTACAGGGAAACTCCAGCACCTAAGGCCTAGAGAGGGGTCGGCCTCGGGTGTTATGACTTTGTCCCCTCATGTGTCCATCTCCAGACCATTTATTATGGTCTCTCTTTTGGTCAATAAAACCACCATAACAACTAAAGCCTTTATCGATTCAGGTGCGGCTGACAACCTTATGGATGAGACCTTTGCCAGAACCGCAGCCTTGACTTTGATCCAAAAGGCCACACCCTTGGCCGTTGAGGCCATAGATGGTAGACCACTTGAGAGACCTCTGGTGACCCATGAAACCCAAGATATAGAGATGTCTGTGGGTGCTTTACATAAGGAAAGGTTAACCTTCCAAATAATTGACTCCCCTACTGCTTCCATTGTTCTGGGTTTTCCCTGGTTAGTGAAACACAACCCAGTACTTGATTGGGGTTGTTTAGACATACTCTCCTGGGGGGAATCTTGTCAACGAGACTGTATGGCCCAAGTACGTCCCGTTTGTTTACTTAACGTGCCCACGGCTAAACCGCTTTCTGTTTCTGTCCCTTCTGTGTATGCAGACCTTGCTTTGGTTTTCGAAAAAAGGGAGGCAGATAAGCTACCCCCACACCGTGAGTGTGACTGTGCCATAAACCTATTACCGGGTACTATGCCTCCGAGGGGTAAGGTCTACCCTCTTTCTGAGAAAGAAAACCAGGTCAGGTACATACGGGAGGCCTTAAGTAAAGGTTTTATTAGAAGGTCCTCCTCTCCTGCCGGGGCTGGTTTCTTTTTTGTGGCAAAAAAGGAGGGCGATTTGAGACCGTGTATAGACTACAGAGCCCTAAACAATATAACGATTAAAAATGCCTATCCGATCCCCCTCATTACCGAATTGTTTGATCGTGTCAAAGGTTCTAGATATTTTACCAAACTAGACCTCAGGGGGGCTTATAACCTTGTTCGTATTAAGGAGAACGATGAATGGAAAACGGCGTTCAATACGCGTAGTGGGCATTACGAGTATCTGGTCATGCCTTTTGGATTGTGTAATGCTCCTGCCGTTTTTCAGGATCTCATAAACGATGTCCTTAGAGATCTACTGCATGTCTGTGCTGTAGTATACCTTGATGACATACTTGTATATTCTCCAGATTTGAAGACACATCATACTCATGTTAGGATGGTGCTTAAGAGGTTGTTGCAGAACGGTCTTTATTGTAAATTAGAAAAATGCTTATTCGACCAAACTTCTGTACAATTCCTGGGTTATGTTATTTCTGAACAAGGATTCAGCATGGATCCTTCTAAATTGGAAGCCATATTGTCCTGGCCCCTTCCCCAAGGTCTTAAGGCAATACAGCGATTTATAGGGTTTGCCAATTATTATAGAAAGTTCGTTAAAAACTTCTCATCCATTATTTCCCCTATCACTAAACTGACAAAAAAGGGTTTACACCCCAGGGTTTGGAATCCTAATGCTATTGTGGCCTTCGAAACTCTAAAAAAGGCATTTGCCACTGCCCCTGTGTTACACCATCCTGATCCTTCCCTTCCCTTTGTACTGGAAGTAGACGCCTCTGAATCAGGTATAGGAGCAGTGTTGTCACAAAGACAATCATATGACGAACCCCTCCTTCCCTGTGGTTACTTTTCTAAACGCTTGTCAGAGTCTGAAAAGAATTACGACGTCGGGAACAGGGAATTATTGGCTATAGTGATGGTGTTTAAGGAATGGAGGTACTTGTTAGAAGGAGCTAGACACAAGATTCTGGTTATAACCGATCATAAAAATCTATCCTATATCGCAGATGCTAAGAGGTTATCCTCCCGTCAGGCTAGATGGTCTTTATTTCTCTCACATTTTCAGTACATAATCACATACAGGCCTGGTTATCGAAATGTCAAGGCTGATGCTATCTCCCGCCAGTACGAACCTGTAGATTCTGTTACCTCCACTCCTGAGCCCATTGTACCCACAACTAATATAATAGCTACTACCCGTTTGGTTATCTTGTCTCTTTTTCTTGATGGTATCAAGTCATACCAATCCCAAGCACCCTCTGAGACTCCTATTGGTAAGCTGTACGTGAAAGTAAAAGACAGAAAGAAGTTGTTAACTTTATTTCACACCGCCAAAACGGCTGGTCATCCAGGGGTTACCAAGACTTACAAGGGTCTTTTTCAACAGTTTTGGTGGCCCTCACTCAAAAAAGACGTGGTAGATTATGTGCAGGCTTGCCGTGTCTGTACACAGTGTAAGTCCCCTAATGTTAAACCCCTGGGACTCCTTATGCCCCTATCTGTACCCAAGAAGCCGTGGACACACTTATCCATGGACTTTATTGTGGATCTTCCTTCATCTGATGGGCAGACAGTAATTTTGACTGTAACGGATAGGTTCTCCAAAATGGCGCATTTCATTCCGCTTAAGAAGCTACCTTCTGCGGTTCAGTTGGCTCAGGTGTTTGCCAAAGAAGTGTTCCGCTTGCATGGTATACCACAAGATATCGTATCTGACAGGGGCCCTCATTTTGTCTCTCGGTTTTGGAGAGGCTTTTGTGCTGAGATGGGGGACTCCTTATTGTTTACTTCCTCCTATCATCCGCTATCTAATGGAGCTGCCGAACGAGCAAATCAGTCTGTGGAGTTGTATCTACGCTGTTTCACGAATGCACACCAGGACAACTGGTCCCGTCTCCTTCCCTGGGCTGAGTTTGCCAGGAACACTGTGAATACAAAAGAGTATACTGACTAATTACAAGTAAGAAATCTATATAATAGAAGGGGTCCTAGGTGAACCTCACTGATCACCCAAATAGTGAGACAAAAAAACAACAAAGTGGAACCCACATCCAATGAGCATACGATATATGTATACAACCTGGGAATTAGACCAGAGTGAAATATTCTATATACAATGATAGTAGAATCTAGAAAAACAAAAATTGTAGATCATAGCATAACACTGTTATGTATAATAAGTGAATAAGTGATAGTGATATCTAACTCACAAACGAAGGTAGAAATCAGGCCTCTCACCCCCTTGGGGTATATGGAGTATGAACCTTGGTATCCGCTTCAAATGCACAATTCAAGGAGGTATGTATCTTTAAGGAGTGGATAAAAGAAAGCCATACATGGTGAAGTATGTAATAAAAATTACAAAAACGATTTATTAGATACACTTACAAACAGAAGGAAATTCTGAGCATATCTCCACTCTCTGTGGAACTCCAGAGCAGCATGGAACAAACAGCACGATTCCAAAGAGGAGTAGCACGGCCAAGAGAGATCAAAATACAATAAAATATAAAATAAAAATTAAGAACAACTTGAGTCCATATATCCAACGCGTTTCGTCCAGATAAAATATAAGGGATTTCTTCAGGGTTATGTAGAGGGTCGTATGAAGGAGGATCTTCTTATACCCGTTGAAATTCTTCATAATGCCGATCACCGGCGGCGTGCGTTTCAGTGTGGAACGCACAAGCATACTTCCTGTGACGTACATCCGTTTGCTGAGCGCATGCGCGCTAGAAATCTAAGAGCAAAACGCTCGAGACTCGAGCATATATAAACAAAGAAAGGGGGAGATCAAAACACCGGAGATCTAAATTGCACATAAATATGTCGTTTAAAACGATAGCACAGTGGGAACCATATAGAACCCCAAAAAATATATGGTATATGACCAATTAGAAATTATATATATAAATGTACAACCTATCAAGTAAACAAATACATAATAAATCCAGCACCAATTCAAATGTGTACATGGATGCGTAGACAGGTAAGTATTACACCCAATATAAGCATCCATGTACATAAATGATAATGGACTGGAACAAATTGGGTAATAAAATTACAGAACAACCATCTAGGTATGCATATATACCTTATAGTACAAATAGATTGACAAGGCAAAAAATGGTATAAATATTATCAGGGCCGGCCTTAGGCATTTGGGCGCCCTGTGCAAAAAATCTTCACAGCGCCCCCCCCCCCCTTCCCTACCCCTTCCCACACACCCTGTCACACACACACACACACAGGCAGGCAGACAGCCACACACAAACACACACACAGACATAGAATGTGACGGCAGATAAGAACCATTCGGCCCATCTAGTCTGCCCAGACAGTCACACACAAACACACACACACACACAGGCAGACAGCCACACACACAGCCACACACAAACACACAGGCAGACAGCCAAACACACAGAGGCAAACAGCCACACACACACACACAGTCACACACACAGACAAACAGTCAAACACACACAGACAAACACACACTGTCAGACAGCCACACACACACAGACAGACAGACACACACACACACTGGCAGACAGTTACACACACACACGCAAACAGTCACACACACACACACACACACGCGCAGACAGTCTCACACACACACAAACATAGGCAAACAGTCACACACACACAGGCAGACAGCCACACACACACAGTCAGACACACACACTCACTAACAGACAAACACACTCACAGACACACACTAACAGACACAGACACACTAACAGACACAGACACACACTAACATACACAGACACACACTAACATACACAGACACACACTAACATACACAGACACACACTAACAGACACAGACACACACTCACATACACAGACACACACTAACATACACACACACACACATACACTAACAGACACACACTAACATACACAGACACAAACTAACATACACACACACTAACATACACACACACACACTAACAGACACAGACACAGACACACACTAACATACACACACTAACATACACACACACACACACACACTCACCCACATTAACACATTTTTTAAAATTTATTTAGACCCCCCCCCCCCCAGCCTCCTTACCTTTGGGAATGCTGGGGGGGTCTCTTCCTCCCTGGTGGTCCAGTGGCTGCTGGGCTGGGCGGGCGGCCGGCCGGCGAGGGAGCACTTCCCCTGAGCTGTTTGCTCAGCTCCCTCGCGCGCTGCAGAGTGAGGCTGGGAGCCGGAATATGACGTCATATTCCGGCTCCGCCTCCCAGCCTCACTCTGCGGCCGGCGAGGGAGCTGAGCAAACAGCTCAGGGGAAGTGCTCCCTCGCCGGCCGGCCGCCCGCCCGATCGCCCAGCAGCCAGGCATGTCTGTTAGCCGCAAGGCTAACAAGACATTTGCCTTGGGCATTTGGGGGCGGCTTTTTTTTGCCGCCCCCTGGAAAATGCCGCCCAAGGCAAATGTCTTGTTAGCATTGCGGCTAACAGACATGCCGTGTGAGCTATGCGGCCGCAGGGCGCCCCCTGCACCATGGCGCCCTGTGCGGCCGCACAGCTCGCACACCCTTAAGGCCGGCCCTGAATATTATATACATACATATGTCAGTAAATGAACAAGAAATGAGAAAATTGAGAAGAAAAACAATCTATACCAATTGATATGACAGGTGATCCAAATATCTATATAAGACCTTGAAGATCTATTTCAGCATTAAAGCGGCACTGTCATGCCGAACTTACCTTTCCTCAATCTCTTCCTCTTCTCACCCTCTCTCGGGATTTGTTATTCATTTCTTCCATTCTTCTTTAGTTTTCTTTAAAATCATAAGACAAAGTAGGGACTCTGTCTTATGGAGGATTCCTCCGCTTGACCAGCTCTGACCAGCGGAGGAGCAAAGTGTGCTTCATTTCCGCTGGTCAGAGCAATTTTCCCATGATCCCTAGCTTTCCTCCCAGTTCCCACAATGCTTCCTGTCAGTATTGCCGAAAGTCCTGTCACTTAGACAGAACGCCGGCAAAACTGCCGAATTGCATCCTAACAGAATGAGAAGAGTTTCTCCATTGGTGTTAGGATGCAATTCGGTACTTTGTTCGTATCGGAATTTCATTCTAATGAATGAAACTCCGATCCTATTCATTGCTGTGGCTGCATCTTGCAGCCGCTTAGTAGATAACTCCCTAATTCCCACGGTATCAGGGAGCTATCTACTAAAAGGCTGAAAGACCTGAATTGGTCTTTCAGCCAAATTTACTAATACTAAGTAAAAATTACTTAGTATTAGTAAATAATATGCCCCTACTCGCTATACCGCGAGTAGGGGCATGTCTAGTAAGCAGTGAGCAGCCTGTGGCTGCTCACTGTAGAAAAAAAAAAAAATATTGCCCCCCACCCCTAAATGACGGGTGGGGGCCGTTAAGTAAAATAAGGGAGGGAGACCTATTGTCCCCCTCCCCCCCCCGGCCCCCACCCCTGAGCGGTGGGTGGGGGCCTTAAAGATAATGAGGGGGGGGACCTACTGTCCTCCCCCCCCGGCCCCCACCCCTGGGCGGCGGGTGGGGGCCATAATGTTAATAAAGGGGGGGGGGACCTACTGTCCTCCCCCCCGGCCCCCACCCCTGGGCGGCGGGTGGGGGCCATAATGGTAATAAGAGGGGGGGGGACCTACTGTCCTCCCCCCCGGCCCCCACCCCTGGCCGGCGGGTGGGGGCCATAATGGTAATAAGAGGGGGGGGACCTACTGTCCTCCCCCCCCGGCCCCCACCCCTGGGCGGCGGGTGGGGGCCATAATAGTAGTAGGGGGGGGACCTACTGTCCTCCCCCCCGGCCCCCACCCCTGGCCGGCGGGTGGGGGCCATAATAGTAATAGGGGGGGGGGGGACCTACTGTCCTCCCCCCCCCAGGCCCCCACCCCTGGGCGGCGGCCATAATAGTAGTAGGGGGGGGACCTACTGTCCTCCCCCCCGGCCCCCACCCCTGGCCGGCGGGTGGGGGCCATAATAGTAATGGGGGGGGGGACCTACTGTCCTCCCCCCCCCAGCCCCCACCCCTGGGCGGCGGGTGGGGGCCATCATAGTAATAAGGGGGGGGGACCTACTGCCCCCCCCCGGCCCCCACCCCTGGGCGGCGGGTGGGGGCACTAAGTAAATCCCCCCCCCCCCATTAAGGTGACTAGGGGTGCCCAAGCCCCTAGTCACCCACCCCCCACCCAAATAAAAAATGCCCCTACCTACCCCCCTCACCCTAAAAAATAGTGAGGGTGGAATAAAATTGCTAACCTGTAAAGTAAAATTAAACTTACCATTCGACGTCTTCTTTTTTTCTAAAATCTTCATTTTTCAGCCCCAAAAAAGGCCAAATAAAAAACCATCATAGCCGTCGAACTAAAAATAAAATAAAAAACCCGAGCGCAAAAAAAAAAACCCGACGAAAAAAAAAAAACCCGAGCGCACAAAAAAAATAATCCATCTTCACCCATGGAGGGCTCCGCGCAGACTGAGCTCCGCAGGGCTGGGCAAGGCTTATAAAGCCTTGCCCCGCCCTGCAATTAGGCTAAGAACACTCTGATTGGTGGGTTTAAGCCAATCAGAGTGCTCTTTGTCATTTTACAAGCGTGGGAAAGTTCTTTGGAATTTTCCCACGCTTGTAAAATGACACAGAGCACTGTGATTGGATGGCTTGAAATCCATCCAATCACAGTGCTCTGTGTCATTTTACAAGCGTGGGAAAATTCTTTGGAACTTTCCCACGCTTGTAAAATGACACAGAGCACTGTGATTGGATGGCTTGAAATCCATCCAATCACAGTGCTCTGTGTCATTTTACAAGCGTGGGAAAATTCTTTGGAACTTTCCCACGCTTGTAAAATGACACAGAGCACTGTGATTGGATGGATTTCAAGCCATCCAATCACAGTGCTCTGTGTCATTTTACAAGCGTGGGAAAATTCCAAAGAACTTTCCCACGCTTGTAAAATGACAAAGAGCACTCTGATTGGCTTAAACCCACCAATCAGAGTGTTCTTAGGCTAATTGCAGGGCGGGGCAAGGCTTTATAAGCCTTGCCCAGCCCTGCGGAGCTCAGTCTGCGCGGAGCCCTCCATGGGTGAAGATGGATTATTTTTTTTGTGCGCTCGGGTTTTTTCTTTTTCGTCGGGTTTTTTTTTTTTGCGCTCGGGTTTTTTATTTTATTTTTAGTTCGACGGCTATGATGGTTTTTTATTTGGCCTTTTTTGGGGCTGAAAAATGAAGATTTTAGAAAAAAGAAGACGTCGAATGGTAAGTTTAATTTTACTTTACAGGTTAGCAATTTTATTCCCCCCTCACTATTTTTTAGGGTGAGGGGGGTAGGTAGGGGCATTTTTTATTTGGGTGGGGGGTGGGTGACTAGGGGCTTGGGCACCCCTAGTCACCTTGATGGGGGGGGGGGGAATTTACTTAGTGCCCCCACCCGCCGCCCAGGGGTGGGGGCGGGGGGAGGACAGTAGGTCCCCCCCCATTATCGTTATGGCCCCCACCCGCCGCCCAGGGGTGGGGGCCGGGGGGGGGGGGAGGACAGTAGATCCCCCCCCCTTATTACTATTATGGCCCCCACCCGCCGCCCAGGGGTGGGGGCCGGGGGGGAGGACAGTAGGTCCCCCCCCCTTGTTACTGTTATGGCCCCCACCCACCGCCCAGGGGTGGGGGCCGGGGGGGGGAGGACAGTAGGTCCCGTCCCCCCCCCCCTTATTACTATTATGGCCCCCACCCGCCGCCCAGGGGTGGGGGCCGGGGGGTGGAGGACAGTAGGTCCCCCCCCCCCATTATTACTATTATGGCCCCCACCCGCCGCCCAGGGGTGGGGGCCGGGGGGTGGAGGACAGTAGGTCCCCCCCCCTTATTACTATTATGGCCCCCACCCGCCGCCCAGGGGTGGGGGCCTGAGGGGAGGACAGTAGGTCCCCCCCCCTTATTACTATTATGGCCCCCACCCGCCGCCCAGGGGTGGGGGCCTGAGGGGAGGACAGTAGGTCCCCCCTCATTCCCATTATGGCCCCCACCCGCCGTCCAGGGGTGGGGGCCGGCGGGGGAGGACAGTAGGTCCCCCGTCCCCCCCTTATTACCCTTTTTTTTTTTTTACAGTGAGCAGCCACAGGCTGCTCACTGTTTAGTGGACATGCCCCTACTCGCGATATAGCAAGTAGGGGCATTGGGGAGATTTGAATCTCCCTTGTGCTATTATGGGGGTCATATTGACCCCCATAGAGTGAGGGGAGGACCTGGGGGGCTAATGAAGTGGTGGGGAGCACTGCTCCCTGCCGCTTCTGTCTTTACATAATGCAAGGAGGGAGCTGCACGCCGGTAGCTCCCTCCTTGTAATAAACCGAACAAACAAACGAACACTGATACACAGTGTTAGTTTGTTCGTCTGATTTTTTCTATTCATTCATTCGTCTGTCTGATGAATGAATGAATAGGTGAAATTCCCGTTCGCATGTCCAGATGTTTCACTGGGCATGTGCGGGAATCTCACAGTCTGTGTAGTGTGGGCAGATGACGTGTCCCACAGGGACTTCACCTACCCACACAAAGATGGCGGCGCCCTGAATATAGATCGGGGCAGAAAATAAAGAATAAAAAATAGGTAATGTGGGGGGCATAGGGGCATTTGGGGGTGACTAGGGGGTCGATTGGATGTAGTTGAGGCGGGAGCGGGGTTAAAAAAAAAACGGAATTCGGCATGACAGTGCCGCTTTAAGGCCATAATGTAGCGTCTTTAGTGTATAAATCCAAAATGCTTCTTGTCGGATTAGTTGTTGGAGCTTATCTCCTCCTCTGCAACCCAGTGTGATATGTTCAATACCAAAGGCCTGGAAATTTTCCCAACAAAAAAGGGGACATGAATTACAATGTTTGGGAACACTGTGATCCAAAGTACCCCTTTTAATGTTGTTAAAATGCTCCAAAATTCTGATGTGGAGTTTTCTGGTGGTACGACCCACATACTGGGCTCCGCATCCACACTGAAGTATATAAATCACAAAAGTGGTAGAACACTGTATGTGTTTTTTAATTACATATGTTTTTTTAGTCTGAGTACTGACAAAGCTAGTTATTTTTCTTTTTTGATGTTTGCAAGTGGAACAATGTCCGCAACAATAAAAACCTTTAAGGGGTTGGAGAAAAGAACCAGAAGTAGATGAAGGGAGTGCAGGAAGAAGGCTAGGAGCTAATTTGTTTTTTAGATTGGCCGCTCTTTTGTATATAATCATGGGCTTATCAGGAATGATCTCTTTAAGTACACTATCACGTTGTAAAATGTACCAATACTTGTTTAGAATCTTTTTGATTTTATTAGCATGTGGGTTATATTGGGTGATAAATGCAAATTGAAATTTATTGTTCTTAGGGTCAGCCGTATTATTGTTTTTAGTGTATTGTTTTTTATGATGATTTTTCAGGAATGTATTCCTGTCTGTAGTTAATATGTTTTGTATATCTGTGTTGATTTGATCCTGATTGTAGCCCTTTTCCAAATAGCGTGCCTTTATTATTTGAGCTTGTTGTACAAATGTACATATTTATGTGCAATTTAGATCTCCGGTGTTTTGATCTCCCCCTTTCTTTGTTTATATATGCTCGAGTCTCGAGCGTTTTGCTCTTAGATTTCTAGCGCGCATGCGCTCAGCAAACGGATGTACGTCACAGGAAGTATGCTTGTGCGTTCCACACTGAAACGCACGCCGCCGGTGATCGGCATTATGAAGAATTTCAACGGGTATAAGAAGATCCTCCTTCATACGACCCTCTACATATCCCTGAAGAAGTCCCTTATATTTTATCTGGACGAAACGCGTTGGATATATGGACTCAAGTTGTTCTTAATTTTTATTTTATATTTTATTGTATTTTGATCTCTCTTGGCCGTGCTACTCCTCTTTGGAATTGTGCTGTTTGTTCCATGCTGCTCTGGAGTTCCACAGAGAGTGGAGATATGCTCAGAATTTCCTTCTGTTTGTAAGTGTATCTAATAAATCGTTTTTGTAATTTTTATTACATACTTCACCATGTATGGCTTTCTTTTATCCACTCCTTAAAGATACATACCTCCTTGAATTGTGCATTTGAAGCGGATACCAAGGTTCATACTCCATATACCCCAAGGGGGTGAGAGGCCTGATTTCTACCTTCGTTTGTGAGTTAGATATCACTATCACTTATTCACTTATTATACATAACAGTGTTATGCTATGATCTACAATTTTTGTTTTTCTAGATTCTACTATCATTGTATATAGAATATTTCACTCTGGTCTAATTCCCAGGTTGTATACATATATCGTATGCTCATTGGATGTGGGTTCCACTTTGTTGTTTTTTTGCCAGGAACACTGTGTCTCATTCTTCTACTGGCGAAAGTCCTTTTATGGTGGCTTATGGGTTCCAACTCGCTGTCCTTCCCGGTGTGTTCTCCGACAAGGGAATGCCCGCTTTGGACGAGCACCTCGCCTCCTTACGGAAGATGTGGGATCAGGTCCATGCTGCTCTTTGTCGTGCTGCTGCTACTCAAAAGAGGTTTGCTGATCGTCGTAGGTGTGCAGCTCCTTCTTATGCTCCGGGTGATAGGGTTTGGTTGTCCTCCAGGAATCTCCGCCTTAGGGTTCCCTCGATGAAGTTCGCGCCCAAGTTCCTTGCTCCCTATAAGGTGTTGCGTAGGGTGAATCCTGTATCCTACTCCCTGGCCTTGCCCCCTTCCATGCACATACCTAACACCTTTCACACCTCCCTTTTGAAGCCCTTGCTATGTAATCGGTTCTCTGGGTCTCTCAGGCGTTCCGATGCCCTCCGCGCGGTCTCTAGTGACGTTTATGAGGTGGCTGCTCTCCTTGATTCTCGTTTCTCTCGAGGTCGGTTGCAGTATCTGGTTGATTGGAAGGGTTACGGCCCGGAGAAGCGATCGTGGGTTTCTGTCTCTGACTTGGATCCGCTCCTTTCATGCGCGGTTTCCTTTGAAGCCTTTGGCTTCCCGCCCTCCGGGCGGTCCTCGAGGGGGGGGTTATGTCAGGGCTCCGCGGGCAGCTGTGAGGGGAGGCTGCAATCCGCTCGCAGCACTCACCCTCGGTCCGTCGCTGCCCGCGGTCCCCCCTCCTCTTACCGTTCGGCGAGCGGCGTCCTCTCCTCTTGACACGCCGCTCGCGTCCTCTCCTCCTCCTTCCCCCAGCGGCAGCATGTCTAACGCTGCACGCTGGGAGCCGGCAAGCATATCAATACGCCGGGGTCACTCAAGCGACAGTACAAAAATCACAGTGGGGGGTATAGATACCCCCCACGTGTGTTTGTTAATTCTGATTGGAAGTTATCCAATCAGAATTAAGGCTAGGATATTTATACTTACCTTTCCTGCCTCTCAGTGCCCTGTTGTGGTCTTTGCTTTATGTACTGATACTGAACGTGTGCTTTCTGGTTACGTACTCTCTGGCTTGTTATACTGACTTTGTGACTTTCTCCTACCCTTTGACCTCGGCTTGTTTATCGTTATTCTGTTTTCTGGTTCCCCTTACTCGGCTTATCTCCTGACTATTCTGTGTGTGCTTAGCCCGGCCACTCTAAGGTCCGGTACTGCACACTTTTTGTGTGTGTCTGTGTGTGTGTGTGTGTGTTAGCGTGTTGGGTTCCCCGAATCGTGACACCACTAGCCTCAGTGCTTTTCTGCACAACACCACTAGCCTCAGTGCCTCTCTGCACAACACCACTAGCCTCAGTGCCTCTCTGCACAACACCACTAGCCTCAGTGCCTCTCTGCACAACACCACTAGCCTCAGTGCCTCTCTGCACAACACCACTAGCCTCAGTGCCTCTCTGCACAACACCACTAGCCTCAGTGCCTCTCTGCACAACACCACTAGCCTCAGTGCCTCTCTGCACAACACCACTAGCCTCAGTGCCTCTCTGCACAACACCACTAGCCTCAGTGCCTCTCTGCACAACACCACTAGCCTCAGTGCCTATCTCCAGGACACCACTACACTCTGTAAGTGCAGAAAATGAATTATGTAGAACAACATACTGTGCAATATGCCTTTTATCCACAACTCCAAGTCTACCAGATCCTACAGTAATCCATCTGCCATTCCTAGTATGTCTCTGCGGCAATGGCTTTGCAGCAGTTCCAGCCTGAATTTGTTTACCAGATAATTTACAAATCTCAGACTTCAAAAATACAATCTCCTGCTGCAAGATAGAGAACTGTCTACAGATTAGACAACAACCAAACCTCCAAAAAGTGGAACGTGAAACAAATGCAAAGCAACTATTACACTGAACTAAGTCTGCCATTCCAATGAGGCGAATAATTTAAATCAAACAAATTTTACCTTTTTTTTATTTATCCTCCTGAATACCTCAGATTACCTCCAGTTTCTCTCCAGAATATCTCCAACCACACACACACACTTAGAAGCAACACTTAGATGAAGCAACCAAGCTCTATTAGCCAAGCTAATGACAACAGCCCTTATATACTCCTCAAATCACCTCCCACTAGGAATGTTTAACACCTGGGCAGGCCTCTGCTTATTAGCAAACAATAGCTAATTTACACAGCAATCAATAGCAAGTAGCTACCTAATCAAATCAAATGCCTTATAATTACCAACAGGAAATCAAACCTTGTGCAATCAGTAACCTTTTCCTACAGATGAATCTTACCTGTAACAGTAAAAAAGAAAACTCTTAGCACAACTCTTAGACAGTTGAAGCTTCTGTAAAACTCTCCAGAATATCTCCAACCACACACACACTTAGAAGCAACACTTAGATGAAGCAACCAAGCTCTAATACCGTGAGTATCAGATTGGAGTCTGCTGTGAGGCCTATAGCTGTTAGCAACCGGCAGGAGTATGGTAAGAGCTGTTCCCCCTTCACTTCTTCGGGTATTCCCCGCAGGCATATATTACGGCGCCTGTGTCGTGCTTCCAGTGAGGCCACTGCACGGTTCAGTTTCTGGACCTGCACAGTTAAGGTGCCAACGCTGTACTCAGTGGCCTGCAGCCGGGTTTCATGCGCTGTGTCTCTTACCTCCGCTTCTTGGAGTTTTTTTCGCATTGCCCCCATGTCTTGTCGGATTTCTCGGAGGTCCGACTTCCATAATTGGCGCATCTCTAGGAGCATTTGCTTGATGTCTCCCTTAGTTGCGGGGACAAGTCATCCTCAGACTCATCTGCCCCATCTGAGTCTCCTTGTCTCGAGGAGGCAAGCTCCTCTCCCTCTTCTTCCAGGGGTTCCTCCGAGTTCTCCTCCTCGTGGATCTCCACGGGCACCATCTTGGTGGGCGCCGGTGGTGCAGGCTGCTCGAATGCTAGCCTTATATCTCTGTGTTTGGGGGTTTCTGGCCCCTGAGGTTTACAGTGCTTGTGCCCCATGATGTCTCTTGGGGGGGGAGGAGTGAGGTTTGGGTGTTCTGCTTCGTTTATTTCTGCTCGTATTGTCGGGTCTATTCTTTGGGTGAAGCGGAGCTCTGCAAAGGTGCGACCGTTCAGTCTCGTGGTTGGCCACGCCCCCTAATAGATTTTTTAAGTCAAGGTTCGCAATCCTGAGGTGCTTTCACAAATCTTTAAATTGTGTATATGATGCACAGGTAAAACAGTTTTTCAGGAAGCTTGCTATACTTATGTAAGACCTCAAGGTAAATTGTTTTTAACAATTTGACAGGATTACTTCATTAGAAATGTATTGCCATTTGAGGAATTAATGCTGGGGGCACATAACTAGAAAAATATTAATAGTAGAACTAGATTGGCTGGTTGTATGTAAAGGAACTATAGGATACTCTAATAAAACAGATTTGGTTCCATAACTACAGAAGGGATAGATTTCCCATTAGGTATAGGCACAAACAAGTGCCTGTTTTCAGCACTGATAATGTGCTTTTGTAAGCTATAATAGGCTGGTAGGGAGATATAAGTACCAGGAGCCTTGGGCAGTGTCCTCTGTTTGATAGCACATTTTCAGAAACAACTTTAGAAGGTGTACAACTCAGTATTTCCCCAGCACTGCCAGTGCCTGTGTGGTAGTCTGAACTGGAAAAGTCAGGTACCTGCCTACAAACAGCCTCTCACACAGAAAATGAGGAGCAGGAGAAGCTCTCAGTCAAAGCTGGTGCACATATTTCTGACTACTCAAGCAAAGATGCAAGTTGCCGCTGCATCCCCCACCTAAAAAAAATGCGTCTTCACCTGTGTGTCTCTTAACACCCCTTTTTAATTTCTTACCAGTTTTGTGCATATTACCCATCTTTTGTGGCTCACATCCCTTTTAGTGTATCGTATGCTCCATTTTTCTCCTTTGTGTCTTACACCCCTCTTTGTGCGTTTACTTTCCCCCAGCCCTGTCATACATCTTTCCAGCCCCTTATGTGTCTCTTATTTTGCCCTAGCCCCTATTTTTGTTTCTCTTTCACCCCCAGCCCATTTGTGTGTCATTGTTCCCTTTCCCAGACCCTCCGTGTGTGTTTTATTATCTACTTCCTCAGACCTTCTTTCTGTGTGTGTCATTGTTCTCTTGTCCAGACCATCTGTGTGTGTCATTGACCCTTTCTCCAGCCCTTCTGTGTGCGTAATTGTCCCCATTCACACCCCCTGTGTCATTGTCCCTTCCCCAAACCTTCTGTGTCATTGCCCCCTTCTTTAATCCTCTTTGTGTCATTGTCCCTCTTCCTTGCTCCTATCTGTGTCATTTTCCCCTTTTCCAGCCCCCTCTGTGTGTGTCATTGTCCCCTTCCTTAGCCCTCAGTGTGTGTCAATGTCCCCTTCTCTAGACCTTCTGTGTGTGCCATTGTCTCCTTCTCCAACCCCTCAGTGTGTCTTTGTCCTTTTCTCCAATCCCATCTGTGTGTGTCATTGTCACTTTCTCAGCACCTCTCTGTGTCATTGTCCCCTTTCCTAGCTCCTCTCTGTGTCAGTGTACCCTTCTCCGGTCCCTCTGTCTGTTTCATTGGACCTTTTAGGTTATAGGAGGTGGGAACAGCCGGAGAGAGCATTCTGCTCAGGTAGGGTGGGAGCTTCCCAGAAAAGCTGTTAAAGGGATTCTCCAGTGCCAGGAAAACATATTCGTTTTCCTGGCACTGCAGGACCCTCTAGTGCCCCTCTACCTCCCACCCCCCCCCCCCCCCCCCATCCCAAGTTGCTCAAGGGGTTAAAACCCCTTCAGTGACTTACCGGAGCCCAGCGCCGATGTCCCTCAGCGCTGGGTCAGGCTCCGCCTACGCTCCTCCCCCGCCGCCGTTAACCGGCTAACGTCGGCGGGGGAGACCTAATGCGCATGCGCGGCAATGGCCGCACACGCGCATTACACCTCCCCATAGGAAAGCATTATATGTCCGTTTGTAGCTTTGTGAGGAACTTTCTGAATCATGCTGCACTTTGCATCAACTCAATAACTCACTATCTATTGTCAACTAAAGGGTATTTTAGTCGACTTCTTGCAACCCCACTCCGTTCGAAGATATTGTTTCAAGTCACCTTGAACTCAAATCCTTTCAATCAGGCATGCCGTTTTTAGAAGAACCATTATTGCAATTCATAGGTGTGTATCCAGCATGCAGAATTATATAAAATGTCTATACACAAGATCATAACTACAGGGGCAGCAGCTGGGGCTTCTCATATCATTGACTCCAGCACTTCCCAAACTAGCCCTTAGTGCACATCAAGAGACCCAGACCTGGAGCATTGGTATGACTTGAGAACCACATTGAGCTAGAAAACAGAAAGTCCTAAAAACCAATAAAGTGGAAACTTGTGGTTTACTTATAAGTCTTGTTTCCAGTGTTGTCACAATTTTTTTTATCAGCCAGTCACTACTTGATATAATGACGGTCACTACTGTTAATGAGTATTGTTTGCTTAAGCACTGTCAAATTTAACCAGTAGTGACAAACAATTACATATCAATTTCTGTGTGGATTTTATAGACATTCCAAGGTCAGTTTACAAATAAAACACGATTTTATTTCATGAAATAAAAGCCAAAGTTTGTT
Source organism: Pelobates fuscus (assembly GCF_036172605.1). NCBI lineage: Eukaryota > Metazoa > Chordata > Amphibia > Anura > Pelobatidae > Pelobates > Pelobates fuscus. Next base: position 103,799,337 of record NC_086324.1, on the reverse strand, counting down.
AATAGCACTCCAAAATACGTTACACCTGTAGTTCTTAAAGGAATAATTGAGGGTCAGGAACACAAACGTGTATTCCTGACCCTATAGTGTTAATACCACCATTTAGGTAACTGCCCTCCTCCCCCCCCCCCCCCCCCGACGCCCCCCTTACCTAATTCCCAGTGCTGGCGCCACCCTTAACCCGTCTTCTTTATGGACATCATCAGACTTGATAATCTCAGCCAATCCACTGTTTTCCAATAGAAAAAGCATTGGATTGGCTGAATTCGTCAAGGAGGCAGTGCGGGGCCAAACACAAGTTTGGCCAATCAGCATCTTCTCATAAAGATGCATTGAATCAATGCAAAATGTAACCTGTTAGTAAGGCTGCGGTAACATGAGAAGCAGATACAGTGCCTTGCAAAAGTATTCACCCCCTTGACTTTTTACCTATTTTGTTACATTACAGCCTTAAGTCCAATATTTTATTAATCTGAATTTCATGTGATGGATCAGAACACAAAAGTCTAAATTGGTGAAGTGAAATGAGAAAAATATATACATAAAACTATTTTTTAGAAATAGGAAACCGAAAATTGGCATGTGCTTTTGTTATGAAGCCCATAAAAAGCTCCGGTGCAACCAATTACCTTCAGAAATCACATAATTAGTGAAATGATGTCCGCCTGTGTGCAATCTAAATGTCAAATGATCTGTCATTACATATACACACCTTTTTTAACCCCTTAAGGACCAAACTTCTGGAATAAAAGGGAATCATGCCATGTCAGACACGTCATGTGTCCTTAAGGGGTTAAAGGCCCCAGAGGCTGCAACACCTAAGCAAGAGGCACCACTAACCAAACACTGCCATGAAGACCAAGCTCTTCAAACAAGTAAGGGTCAATGTTGTTGAGAATTACAAGTAAGGGTTAGGTTATAAAAAAATATCCAAATATTTGATGATCCCCAGGATCACCATCAAAGCTATAATAACCAAATGGAAAGTACATGGCAGAACAGCAAACCTGGCAAGAGATGGCCGCCCACCAAAACTCACGGACCGGGCAAGGAGGGCATTAATCAGAGAGGCAGCACGGAGACCTAAGGTAACCCAGGATAAGCTGCAGAGTTCCACAGAAGAGACTGAAGTATCTGTACACAGGATGACAATAAGCCGTACGCTCCATAGAGTTGGTTTTTATGGCAGAGTGGCCAGAAGAAAGCCATTACTTTCAGCAAAAAAACTAAATGGCACGTTTTGAGTTTGCGAAAAGGCATGTGGGAGACTCCCAAAATGTATGGAGGAAGGTGCTCTGGTCTGATGAGACTAAAATTGAACTTTTCGGCCATCAAAGAAAAAGCTATGTCTGGCGCAAACCAAACACATCACATCACCCAAAGAACACCATCCCCACAGTGAAACATGGTGGTGGCAGCATCATGCTGTGGGGATGTTTTTCAGCAGCCGGGACTGGGAAACTGGTCAGAGTTGAGGAAAAGATTAGTGTTGTCGCGAACCTGAAATTTTCGGTTCGCGAACGGCGAACGCGAACTTCCGCAAATGTTCGTGAACCGGCGAACCGCGCGAACCGCCATTGACTTCAATGGGCAGGCGAATTTTAAAACCAACAGGGACTCTTTCTGGCAACAAAAGTGATGGAAAAGTTGTTTCAAGGGGACTAACACCTGGACTGTGGCATGCCGGAGGGGGATCCATGGCAAAACTCCCATGGAAAATTACATAGTTGATGCAGAGTCTGCTTTTAATCCATAAAGGGCAGAAATCACCTAACATTGACACCTGTCCTCAAAGCCCCTGATACACACTGACACAGAGCAGAATAGAGACTGTTCCCCGTCCTCAGAGACCATGATACACACTGACACAGAGCAGAATAGAGACTGTTACCCCTACATAGGGTCACTTGGCAGATATGGCGGGGTCGTGGGAGGATGACTTTCACCTCTTCCCCTGTTAGATTCCCGTTGTGCTGTGACATCACCCTTATACGCTGTGTAAAGCATACTATTTAATTTGATCAGCATGGCCACTTGAGTTTTTATAGTTTTCACGCTGCTTGTAGTTTATATATGGTTCACAAAAATCAAACAAACGATAAAGTAAACATGTAAGGATTCAGAATATTCTTTCAAACCCTTACACATTGTGTGTACGTATTTTTTGTCTTAAGTTTGTGGCTTTAAAGAGGTTCACGTTGTTTCTATGATGTGCATAACATGTTCTTGTAAATGTTTGTTAAATTTTTCCTGGAATTGTAATTTTTGAATCTGAATAAAGATAGTCAAATCACACTGACACACTGACACAGAGCAGAATAGGGACTGTTCCCCCTACATAGGGTCACTTGGCAGATATGGATTGACACCTATCCTAATGATCCCTGATACACACTGACACAGAGCAGAATAGAGACTGTTCCCCCTACATAGGGTCACTTGGCAGATATGGATTGACACCTGTCCTCAAAACCCCTGATACACACTGACACAGAGCAGAATAGGGACTGTTACCCCTACATAGGGTCACTTGGCAGGTATGGATTGACACCTGTCCTCAAAGCCCATGATACACACTGGGGGGAGCTACTGTCCTCCCCAACCCCTGCGCGGTGGGTGGGGGCCATAAATCACAATGGGGGGACCTGCTGTCCTCCCCCCCTCGGCCCCCACCCCTGCGCGGTGGGTGGGGGCCATAAATCACAATGGGGGGTCCTACTTTCCTCCCCCCCGGCCCCCATCCCTGCGCGGTGGGTGGGGGGCATAAATCACAATGGGACGGACCTACTGATAGGAGTGGAGTATTGTTCATATCAGTTTAATACCTTCCGCGTCTCCTATCAGTGGACGTGTATATGGCAGCCATTTTAGGAACCGCACACCTGGGACCCGGGCAAGGTCACCTCGTTCAAGCTGCTCTGGTTCCTTGATGAGCCAGCTGCCCGTGAGTTAACATGTCCCGTGGAGAAGCACTCTGTCCTGTAAAGCCTCACCACAAAAAAATTAAATAAATAACAGCACTCGGAGTGGTGAGTTTAGTAAATGTTCATATCAGTTTAATACCTTCCGCGTCTCCTATCAGTGGACGTGTATATGGCAGCCATTTTAGGAACCGCACACCTGGGACCCGAGCAAGGTCACCTCTTTCAACAGGCGACATGATTTGGCCCTGTAAAACTATCCTGGATATTCTCTACAATTTCTATGGATATGGCATTGATTTATGTAAGAGGGAGATGGAAGAAGATGCTTGGTCGGTCCTCTTACTTGAAATTTGGGGCACTGCGCGGGCAAGCTAATGTGCCACCAGATAGGAATGGTGAGTTTAGTATTGTTCATATCAGTTTAATACCTTCCGCGTCTCCTATCAGTGGACGTGTAAATGGCAGAGATTTTTAATTGTTGAATCACCTCCCCTTTTTAGGCCAAGGTTGGAAGATGCTTAGACCACTGGTATATTGGTGCCATCATGGAGGATTTTTTTTTGGTTTGGTTTTTGAAGCCACAGTGCTGCACCAGTGGGCCTAAAAATTAGGCATGTACACATGCCTGAAAAATGTGGTATTGTTGCAGCCGCTGCTGTAGGAGCGGCCAGAAAAATTGATGTTTGTTTCACAGGCAGAAAGTGCCCTAAAACATGGCGGCTTGAACCCTAGTTGGTGGCGGATAAGTCACGCAAGTCAAACGTCATTCAGAGCTAAAATACAGCAGCGTGTGGACCATTTTTAGCCCAAGGCAGCTCATCTCATCAGGCCTTTTTTAATCGAATGTATCGCCCAGTGTCAGTCCCTTCGGGATCCATCCCTCATTCATCTTAATAAAGGTGAGGTAATGTAGACTTTTTTGACCTAGGCGACTTCTCTTCTCAGTGACAATACCTCCTGCTGCACTGAAGGTCCTTTCTGACAGGACACTTGAAGCGGGGCAGGCCAGAAGTTCTATCGCAAATTGGGATAGCTCAGGCCACAGGTCAAGCCTGCACACCCAGTAGTCAAGGGGTTCATCGCTCCTCAGAGTGTCGATATCTGCAGTTAAAGGACCACTCTAGGCACCCAGACCACTTCAGCTTAATGAGCTGGTCTGGGTGCCAGGTCCTTCTAGGGTTAACCCATTTTTTCATAAACATAGCAGTTTCTCTAGTGGCTGTCTCATTGACAGCCGCTAGAGGCGCTTGCGTGCTTCTCACTGTGATTTTCACAGTGAGAGCACGCCAGCGTCCATAGGAAAGCATTATGAATGCTTTCCTATGTGACCGGCTGAATGCGCGCGCAGCTCTTGCCGCGCGTGCGCATTCAGCCGACGGGGAGGAGAAGAGGAGGATCGGAGGAGGAGAGCAGGATGAGATCTCTCCGCCCAGCGCTGGAAAAAGGTAAGATTTAACCCCTTTCCCCTTTCCAGATCCGGGCGGGAGGGGGTCCCTGAGGGTGGGGGCACCCTCAGGGCACTCTAGTGCCAGGAAAACGAGTATGCTTTCCTGGCACTAGAGTGGTCCTTTAAGGCGAGGCAGTCTGCTACCTGTCGGTCGAGTCGCTCTCTGAGGGTGGATCCCGAAGGGCTGTGGCGATGCATAGGACTTAAAAAGGTCCGCATGTCCTCCATCAACAACACGTCTTTAAAGCGTCCTGTCCTTGCCGGCGTGGTCGTGGGAGGAGGAGGAGGAGGATGACTTCCACCTCTCCCCCTGTTAGATTCCCGTTGTGCTGTGACATCACCCTTATACGCTGTGTAAAGCATACTTTTTAATTTATTTTGCAAATGCTGCATCCTTTCCGACTTGTTGTAATTAGGTAACATTTCCGCCACTTTCTGCTTATACCAGGGGTCTAGTAGCGTGGACACCCAGTACAGGTCGTTCTCCTTCAGCCTTTTTATACGAGGGTCCCTCAACAGGCAGGACAGCATGAAAGACCCCATTTGCACAAGGTTGGATGCCGAGCTACTCATTTCCCGTTCCTCCTCCTCACTGATGTCATTGAAGGTATGTTCTTCCCCCCAGCCACGTACAACACCACGGGTACCAGATAGATGACAACGAGCACCCTGGGATGCCTGTTGTGTTTGGTCTTGCTCCTCCTCCTCCTCCTCAAAGCTACAATCCTCCTCTGACTCCTCTTCCTCACAATCCTCTTCCAGCGTTGCCGCAGGTCCAGCAAGCGATGCTGATAAGGCTGTTTCTGGTGGTGATGGTGACCACAACTCTTCCTCTTCCTCTTCACGCTCATCTACAGCCTGATCCAGCACTCTTCGCAGGGCACGCTCCAGGAAGAAAACAAATGGTATGATGTCGCTGATGGTGCCTTCGTTGCGACTGACTAGGTTTGTCACCTCCTCAAAAGGACGCATGAGCCTACAGGCATTGCGCATGAGCGTCCAGTAACGTGGCAAAAAAATTCCCAGCTCCCCAGAGGCTATCCTAGCATCCCGGTCATACAAATATTCATTAACAGCTTTTTCTTGTTGGAGCAGGCGGTCGAACATTAGGAGTGTTGAATTCCAACGTGTAGGGCTGTCGCAAATCAAGCGCCTCACTGGCATGTTGTTTCGCCGCTAGATATCGGCAAAGTGAGCCATGGCCGTGTAGGAACGCCTGAAATGGCCACACACCTTCCTGGCCTGCTTCAGGACGTCCTGTAAGCCTGTGTACTTATGCACAAAGCGTTGTACGATCAGATTACACACATGTGCCATGCACGGCACATGTGTCAACTTGCCCAACTTCAATGCCGCTATCAAATTTTTTCCATTGTCACACACCACTTTGCCGATATCCAGTTGCTGCGGAGTTAGCCACTTTTCCACCTGTGCGTTCAGGGCGGACAGGAGTGCTTGTCCGGTGTGACTCTCTGCTTTCAAGCAAGTCAAACCCAAGACGGCGGGATGTGGAATAGTACCTGGGGAACTGGGGGGGTGCCGTTGATGTGGAGCAAGACGCAGCAGCACAAGAGGACTCAGCCGAGGAGGTTATGGAAGAGGATGGAGTAGGAGGAGTAGAGGAGGTGGCAGCAGGACTGCCTGCAATTCGTGGCGGTGTCACCAACTCCTCTACAATGCCACGCATTCCTTGATTGTCAGCCGTCAGCAGGTTTACCCAATGCGCAGTGTAGGTGATATACCTGTCCTGACCATGCTTTGCAGACCAGGTATCAGTGGTCAGATGGACCCTTGCCCCAACACTGTGTGCCAGACATGCCATGACTTCCTTTTGCACAATCGAGTACAAGTACATTGCCTTTTGTGAAAAGAAATTCCGGCCGGGTACCTTCCACTGCGGTGTCCCAATAGCTACAAATTTTTTGAACGCCTCAGACTCAACCAGATTGTATGGTAAAAGCTGGCGGGCTGATAGTTCGGACAAGCCAGCTGTCAGACGCTGGGCAAGGGGGTGACTTGGTGACATTGGCTTCTTACGCTCAAACATGTCCTTGACAGACACATGACTGTGGGCAGATGAGCGGGAACTGCTCAAGGCGGGAGACGGAGTGGCGGATGGTTGAGAGGGGGCAAGAAGGACAGCAGTGGTTGACGTGGCTGAAGATGCTAGACCAGGAGGAGGATGGCGGCTTAGAGTAGGCGTGCTGCTTGTACTCATGTGTTGATCCCATAGGCGTTTGTGATGTGAGATCATGTGCCTACGCAAAGCAGTTGTACCTAGGTGGGTGTTGGACCTCCCACGACTCAGTTTCCTTTGGCACAGGTTGCAAATGGCATCACTGTTGTCCGAGGCAGACACACAAAAAAAATGCCACACTGCTGAGCTCTGCAATGACGGCATTCTGGTGGTGGACACAGCATGCGTTGATTGGCGTGCTGTCGGGCTGACCCCGGGTGCCAATGCATGCTGTCTGACTGTGCCACTAGCTTCTTGCGACGACTCCCCCCTGCTTCCAACTCGTCTCCTCCTCCTCTCTGTCTCCCCATCTGAACTTTCGCCCTGTTCTTCTTCTTGCCGAGCGGGCACCCACGTGACATCCATGGACGCATCGTCATCATCAACCGCTTCGCTTGTATCTGACAACTCAGAAAAGGAAGCAGCAGCGGGTACAACATCATCATCATCACACCGTACCTCTATGTGTTTAATGCTGCCTGCCTGAGACATATCCCTGTTATCTACATCCTCTAGCAATAATGGTTGCGCATCACTCATTTCTTCAAACGGGTGTGTGAATAACTCCTCTGACATACCAAGTAAAGCGGCTGTGGTGCTAGTTTTGGTGGTGGCAGCAGGCGGGTGAGTGGTATCTTGAGAGGTGCCTGAAGCTAAGCTGGAGGAGGATGGTGCGTCAAGGTTCCGAGCGGAGGCTGTACAAGATTGGGTGTCCTGTGTTAGCCAGTCAACTATGTCCTCAGAACTTTTCAAGTTCAGGGTACGTGGCTTCTGAAAACTGGGCATTATTCTAGGGCAAAAGGGAATCACAGCACCACGACCACGACGGCCCCTGCGGGGTGGCCTGCCTCTGCCTGTCATTTTTTGGGGGATTAGTGGTACTATGCGTGCAAGCTACTGTGAGACCAGATATGATTGGCAATGTGAACTGTAACAGTTCTGCAGAGCACACACTGTAGGCCTGACACACCCGCTTGAAGACAAGTAACTGCTATTCAATCTATAACAGTGAAAAACAAATGTTGTTTGTAAAAGCACGCTATAGAGACACCAGATATGATTGGCAATGTGCACGTGAACAGTTCTGCAGAGCACACACTGTAGGCCTGACACACCCGCTTGAAGACAAGTAACTGCTATTCAATCTATAACAGTGAAAAAAAAATTTTGTTTTTAAAAGCACGCTATAGAGACACCAGATATGATTGGCAATGTGCACTGGAACAGTTCTGGAGAGCACACGCTGAAGGAAGGACTGACAGAGCCGCTTGAAGGACACTGACTGGCTGCTATTAGCTTACACTAGAAACCTTTTTTCTTTGTAAAAGCACGCTATAGAGACACCAGATATGATTGGCAATGTGCACTTGAACAGTTCTGCAGAGCACACACTGTAGGCCTGACACACCCGCTTGAAGACAAGTAACTGCTATTCAATCTATAACAGTGAAAAAAAAATTTTGTTTTTAAAAGCACGCTATAGAGACACCAGATATGATTGGCAATGTGCACTGGAACAGTTCTGGAGAGCACACGCTGAAGGAAGGACTGACAGAGCCGCTTGAAGGACACTGACTGGCTGCTATTAGCTTACACTAGAAACCTTTTTTCTTTGTAAAAACACGCTAAAGAGACACCAGATATGATTGGCAACTGTCAAAGCACGCTGGCACAGGTCTGCAGAGCACACGCTGAAGTAGGCCTGACACCCAGACGCTTGCAGACAACTAACTGCTCTTCTATTACAGTGAAAAAAAATTATTTCTTTTAAATCTAAAGCTTAACCTATTGTTAAAACAGATATGAGTGGTGGCACTGACTGTGCAAATGGGCAAGGCATCCAACCTGACACAGAAGCTGGCAGGCAGGCAACTGCTCTTCTATTACAGTGAAAACAAATAATTTCTTTTAAATCTAATGCTTAACCTATTGTTAAAACAGATATGAGTGGTGGCACTGACTGTGCAAATGGGCAAGGCATCCAACCTGACACAGAAGCTGGCAGGCAGGCAACTGCTCTTCTATTACAGTGAAAAAAAATATTTCTTTTAAATCTAAAGCTTAACCTATTGTTAAAACAGATATGAGTGGTGGCACTGACTGTGCAAATGGGCAAGGCATCCAACCTGACACAAGCTGGCAGGCAGGCAACTGCTCTTCTATTACAGAGACACCAAATATGATTGGCAACTGTCAAAGCACGCTGGCACAGGTCTGCAGAGCACACGCTGAAGTAGGCCTGACACCCAGACGCTTGCAGACAACTAACTGCTCTTCTATTACAGAGAAAAAAAATTATTTATTTTAAATCTAAAGCTTAAGCTATTGTAAAAACAGATATGAGTGGTGGCACTGGGCAAGAGGACACAGTATCCACTGTGAACCTCACACAGAAGCTGGCAGGCAGGCAACTGCTCTTCTATTACAGTGGAAACAAAATTTTGGTTGCAAAAGCACGCTATAGAGACACCAGATATGAGTGGCAACTGTCAAAGTACGCTGGCAGGGTTGTGCAGGGCACACGCTGAAGTAAGGCCTGACAGAGCCGCTTGAAGGACACTGACTGGCTGCTATAAGCTTACACTGGAAACCTTTTTTCTTTGTAAAAGCACGCTATAGAGACACCAGATATGATTGGCAACTGTCAAAGTACGCTGGCAGGGTTGTGCAGGGCACACGCTGAAGGAAGGCCTGACAGAGCCGCTTGAAGGACACTGACTGGCTGCTATTAGCTTACACTGGAAACCTTTTTTCTTTGTAAAAGCACGCTAAAGAGACACCAGATATGATTGGCAACTGTCAAAGCACGCTGGCACAGGTCTGCAGAGCACACGCTTAAGTAGGCCTGACACCCAGACGCTTGCAGACAACTAACTGCTCTTCTATTACAGTGAAAAAAAAATATTTCTTTTAAATCTAAAGCTTAACCTATTGTAAAAACAGATATGAGTGGTGGCACTGACTGTGCAAATGGGCAAGGCATCCAACCTGACACAGAAGCTGGCAGGCAGGCAACTGCTCTTCTATTACAGTGAAAACAAATTATTTCTTTTAAATCTAAAGCTTAACCTATTGTTAAAACAGATATGAGTGGTGGCACTGACTGTGCAAATGGGCAAGGCATCCAACCTGACACAGAAGCTGGCAGGCAGGCAACTGCTCTTCTATTACAGTGAAAACAAATTATTTCTTTTAAATCTAAAGCTTAAGCTATTGTTAAAACAGATATGAGTGGTGGCACTGACTGTGCAAATGGGCAAGGCATCCAACCTGACACAGAAGCTGGTAGGCAGGCAACTGCTCTTCTATTACAGTGAAAACAAATTATTTCTTTTAAATCTAAAGCTTAACCTATTGTTAAAACAGATATGAGTGGTGGCACTGACTGTGCAAATGGGCAAGGCATCCAACCTGACACAGAAGCTGGCAGGCAGGCAACTGCTCTTCTATTACAGTGAAAAAAAATTATTTCTTTTAAATCTAAAGCTTAACCTATTGTTAAAACAGATATGAGTGGTGGCACTGACTGTGCAAATGGGCAAGGCATCCAACCTGACACAGAAGCTGGCAGGCAGGCAACTGCTCTTCTATTACAGAGAAAACAAATTATTTCTTTTAAATCTAAAGCTTAACCTATTGTTAAAACAGATATGAGTGGTGGCACTGACTGTGCAAATGGGCAAGGCATCCATCCTGACACAGAAGCTGGCAGGCAGGCAACTGCTCTTCTATTACAGTGAAAACAAATTATTTCTTTTAAATCTAAAGCTTAACCTATTGTAAAAACAGATATGAGTGGTGGCACTGACTGTGCAAATGGGCAAGGCATCCAACCTGACACAGAAGCTGGCAGGCAGGCAACTGCTCTTCTATTACAGTGAAAACAAATTATTTCTTTTAAATCTAAAGCTTAACCTATTGTTAAAACAGATATGAGTGGTGGCACTGACTGTGCAAATGGGCAAGGCATCCAACCTGACACAGAAGCTGGCAGGCAGGCAACTGCTCTTCTATTACAGTGAAAACAAATTATTTATTTTAAATCTAAAGCTTAACCTATTGTTAAAACAGATATGAGTGGTGGCACTGACTGTGCAAATGGGCAAGGCATCCAACCTGACACAGAAGCTGGCAGGCAGGCAACTGCTCTTCTATTACAGTGAAATAAAATTATTTCTTTTAAATCTAAAGCTTAACCTATTGTTAAAACAGATATGAGTGGTGGCACTGACTGTGCAAATGGGCAAGGCATCCAACCTGACACAGAAGCTGGCAGGCAGGCAACTGCTCTTCTATTACAGTGAAAACAAATTATTTCTTTTAAATCTAAAGCTTAACCTATTGTTAAAACAGATATGAGTGGTGGCACTGACTGTGCAAATGGGCAAGGCATCCAACCTGACACAGAAGCTGGCAGGCAGGCAACTGCTCTTCTATTACAGTGAAAAAAAATTATTTCTTTTAAATCTAAAGCTTAACCTTTGTTAAAACAGATATGAGTGGTGGCACTGACTGTGCAAATGGGCAAGGCATCCAACCTGACACAGAAGCTGGCAGGCAGGCAACTGCTCTTCTATTACAGAGAAAACAAATTATTTATTTTAAATCTAAAGCTTAACCTATTGTTAAAACAGATATGAGTGGTGGCACTGACTGTGCAAATGGGCAAGGCATCCATCCTGACACAGAAGCTGGCAGGCAGGCAACTGCTCTTCTATTACAGTGAAATAAAATTATTTCTTTTAAATCTAAAGCTTAACCTATTGTTAAAACAGATATGAGTGGTGGCACTGACTGTGCAAATGGGCAAGGCATCCAACCTGACACAGAAGCTGGCAGGCAGGCAACTGCTCTTCTATTACAGTGAAAAAAAAATTATTTCTTTTAAATCTAAAGCTTAACCTATTGTTAAAACAGATATGAGTGGTGGCACTGACTGTGCAAATGGGCAAGGCATCCAACCTGACACAGAAGCTGGCAGGCAGGCAACTGCTCTTCTATTACAGTGAAAACAAATTATTTCTTTTAAATCTAAAGCTTAACCTATTGTTAAAACAGATATGAGTGGTGGCACTGACTGTGCAAATGGGCAAGGCATCCATCCTGACACAGAAGCTGGCAGGCAGGCAACTGCTCTTCTATTACAGTGAAATAAAATTATTTCTTTTAAATCTAAAGCTTAACCTATTGTTAAAACAGATATGAGTGGTGGCACTGACTGTGCAAATGGGCAAGGCATCCATCCTGACACAGAAGCTGGCAGGCAGGCAACTGCTCTTCTATTACAGTGAAATAAAATTATTTCTTTTAAATCTAAAGCTTAACCTATTGTTAAAACAGATATGAGTGGTGGCACTGACTGTGCAAATGGGCAAGGCATCCAACCTGACACAGAAGCTGGCAGGCAGGCAACTGCTCTTCTATTACAGTGAAAACAAATTATTTCTTTTAAATCTAAAGCTTAACCTATTGTTAAAACAGATATGAGTGGTGGCACTGACTGTGCAAATGGGCAAGGCATCCAACCTGACACAGAAGCTGGCAGGCAGGCAACTGCTCTTCTATTACAGTGAAAACAAATCATTTCTTTTAAATCTAAAGCTTAACCTATTGTTAAAACAGATATGAGTGGTGGCACTGACTGTGCAAATGGGCAAGGCATCCAACCTGACACAGAAGCTGGCAGGCAGGCAACTGCTCTTCTATTACAGTGAAAAAAAATTATTTCTTTTAAATCTAAAGCTTAACCTATTGTTAAAACAGATATGAGTGGTGGCACTGACTGTGCAAATGGGCAAGGCATCCAACCTGACACAGAAGCTGGCAGGCAGGCAACTGCTCTTCTATTACAGAGAAAACAAATTATTTCTTTTAAATCTAAAGCTTAACCTATTGTTAAAACAGATATGAGTGGTGGCACTGACTGTGCAAATGGGCAAGGCATCCATCCTGACACAGAAGCTGGCAGGCAGGCAACTGCTCTTCTATTACAGTGAAAACAAATTATTTCTTTTAAATCTAAAGCTTAACCTATTGTTAAAACAGATATGAGTGGTGGCACTGACTGTGCAAATGGGCAAGGCATCCAACCTGACACAGAAGCTGGCAGGCAGGCAACTGCTCTTCTATTACAGTGAAAACAAATCATTTCTTTTAAATCTAAAGCTTAACCTATTGTTAAAACAGATATGAGTGGTGGCACTGACTGTGCAAATGGGCAAGGCATCCAACCTGACACAGAAGCTGGCAGGCAGGCAACTGCTCTTCTATTACAGTGAAAAAAAATTATTTCTTTTAAATCTAAAGCTTAACCTATTGTTAAAACAGATATGAGTGGTGGCACTGACTGTGCAAATGGGCAAGGCATCCAACCTGACACAGAAGCTGGCAGGCAGGCAACTGCTCTTCTATTACAGAGAAAACAAATTATTTCTTTTAAATCTAAAGCTTAACCTATTGTTAAAACAGATATGAGTGGTGGCACTGACTGTGCAAATGGGCAAGGCATCCATCCTGACACAGAAGCTGGCAGGCAGGCAACTGCTCTTCTATTACAGTGAAAACAAATTATTTCTTTTAAATCTAAAGCTTAACCTATTGTTAAAACAGATATGAGTGGTGGCACTGACTGTGCAAATGGGCAAGGCATCCAACCTGACACAGAAGCTGGCAGGCAGGCAACTGCTCTTCTATTACAGTGAAAAAAAAATATTTCTTTTAAATCTAAAGCTTAACCTATTGTTAAAACAGATATGAGTGGTGGCACTGGGCAAGTAGGCAAAGTATCCAATGTGAACCTCACACAGAAGCTGGCAGGCAGGCACCTGCAATAACATTACACAGGAAAAAAAAAAAAAGCAGCCTGATGTTATAGCCCTAAAAAGGGCTTTTTGGGGTGCTGTCCTTACAGCAGAGATCAGATGAGTCCTTCAGGATTGTAGTGGACACTGAATACCCTAGCCTAGCTATCAATTTCCCTATCTAATCAGCAGCAGCTAAACTTTCCCTCCTCTCACTAAGCATGCATCTTCCGAATGAATCGAAAATGGATGCTGGGAGGGAGGTTGGAGGGTGTGGAAGGGAGGGAGTGCTGCTGATTGGCTGGAATGTGTCTGCTAACCGAGAGGCACAGGGTCAAAGTTTTCCCAATGATGACGAATAGGGGGCGGATCGAACTGCGCATGTGTCCGCCCGCCGCGGCGAACGCGAACACGCTAAGTTCGCCGGGAACTGTTCGCCGGCGGACAGTTCGGTACATCACTAGAAAAGATGGATGGTGCTAAATACAGGGATATTCTTGAGCAAAACCTGTACCACTCTGTGCGTGATTTGAGGCTAGGACGGAGGTTCACCTTCCAGCAGGACAATGACCCCAAACACACTGTTAAAGCAACACTTGAGTGGTTTAACCCCTTAAGTACCAAACTTGTGGAATAAAAGGGAATCATGACATGTTAATTCCCGGTTGTGAGGTAACAAAACACAAAAAATGCCAAGGGGGGTAAATACTTTTGCAAGGCACTGTAGCAGAGTAGAAATAATGCTTCAGGCACAGCATGTCTCGTGTTTATGCTGAGTGGGTGAGATTCATTTGTAGGAAAACAAGAAAGGTGGGAATACCTGCATTGTTGCACAGCCAAAATCGAGTACAATGTGGGCTTGAATGTTTGTGCAATTGTGTGGCTAGCTCATAATATAAGAAGGAAACAACTTGTTTTGCAAAATTTGTACTTCAGGGATAGTGAAAAAATAAAGTAAATTATTTATTTCAAGTTGTAGAAATACGTTGAACAAGAATACAGAAAATGTATTCATACTTACTGTAATTTTATTTTCCTGGCTATATCCAAGGCAGCATGACAGTAGTAGATACAATGGTATCTTGATAAAAGGAAGGCAATATAATCTCATTGAGATGGAAATTCGAGATTACTTTTGGCCTTAATTCCGGACTTGTTCGAAGATTATATAAGGTTCTTCCACTGTTAAGGCCTGCATTTCAGAAATTCTTCTCCCAGAAGTGACTGCTAGTAAGATAAGACATTTAAGGGAAAGAAGACTGTCTGAGGCTTCCTGCAAAATCTCAAATGGGGGGGGGGAGGTACAGGGACCATAACATCAAAGGCAAATTCCAAGGAGGTGAAAGGGATTTAATAGAAGTCTTGACTTTCTTAACTGCAGTGAGAAAATCAGCTACTATGGCATTCAATGCCCATCTAGTACCAGTTAAGGCAGATAAGGCTGAAACTTGAACTCTTAAACAACTAAAGCTGAGACCCCTGTCCAGAACATTTTGGAGAAAATCAAGGATGTCTGAAACTGTAGGAGATAAACAAGAAACATAGTTTGTCTTAGCCATTTCATGAAAGCTGTCCAAATACGGTAGTATGTACTAGATGTTGACAGTCTTCTGGACTGAAACAGGGTCTGAACCACTGATTGAGTGACACCCCTAGATATTATTATTATTGCCATTTATATAGCGCCAACAGATACCGTAGCGCTTTACAATATTATGAGAGGGGAGATTTAACTATAAATAGGACAATTACAAGAAAACTAACAGGAACCATAGTTTGAAGAGGACCCTGCACAAACAAGCTTACAGTCTATAGGAAGTGGGGTATAAAACCCATACCTATAACGCACTGAACAATTCTAGCCCCTCTTATATTTCTTCACAGATCCATAGGTATGTCTTTTCTCAGTCTCTCCGCTCTGCCCATGACCTTCTCCTGTCCGTTACTCGCACCCGAATGGCCAACTCACGCTTGCAGGACTTGTCGCGGGTGGCTTCCTTCCTATGGAATACCCTGCCTACCACCATCAGACTCTCCCCTAGTCTTCAATCATCTCCAGGACAGGAAATAGCAATCAAATAAGGGGGAGGGAAGCAGAGCTGGAGGAGAGAGTAGAGTGCTGCCCTTTAGGATAGAGCAAGAGACAGGTAAGTAAGGTAGAGGTTACTCTGGGAGGCCATAAGCTTTCCTAAAGAGATGTGTTTTAAGGCACTTCTTAAATGATTGAAGACTAGGGGAGAGTCTAACGGCGGTAGGCAGGCTATTCCTTAGGAAGGAAGCCACCCGCGAGAAATCCTACAAGCGTGAGTTGGCCATACGGGTGCGAGTAACGGACAGGAGAAGGTCATGGGCAGAGCGGAGAGACTGAGAAGAGGCAGAAAGTTGGCTGGAATATGAGAGGTCTTTTCATTCCACATGCCTTGAGCATTCCAGTGAAGTAGATGTGCTCCCTGACCTTTACCGGTGTCATCCATTGTGAGAGTTATCCATTCTATTTCCCTTAAAGGGAAACCCCTGCTCTTTTCAGACAATCTTTGAGATCCGGATTTTCTTGGACCAGGGATCTATGCTCTGATTGTAGTTCATTATAAAGTGTATTTGTGGAGGACGAAGATGCCATGGAGCCCATTTTACTAGGCCAATGGTAGATGAAAGGTTTCCTAATAGACTCATGAATAGATCTGTTGTTATATGTTTCTTAAAACGTATGGCTTGAACCAATGCAAACTCTTCTATCCTTTGATCCCTGGTCTTGGACCATGGATTTATGCTCTGATTGAAGTTCATTATAAAGTGTCTTTGTGGAGGACGAAGATGCCATGGAGCCCATTTTACTAGGCCAATGGTAGATGAAAGGTTTCCTAATAGACTCATGAATAGATCTGCTGTTATATGTTTCTTCAAACTTATGGCTTGAACCCTTGGGACAATGCAAACTCTTCTCTCCTTTGAAAGAAACCCCATCCCTAATACAGTGTTGAACTATGCCTCCAAAAAGCAGAGCCTTTGAGATGGTATAAGCTTACTCTTCTGATAGTTTATTAGCCACCTAATTTGTCAGGATGGCCATATCATTTAATGATCAGTGTCACAAACGCCCCCTACTTCAAGAGTGTGCGTGACATAGTTGTGGTGGTGAAAGGGTTAAAGTTCACTATTTGTCTGCACTAGACCGTAAATAATGACAAAACCCCCCTTAAAACCACCCACACTTAAAAATAATAATATAACTATTACTATTTTAACGCTGCCACCACCAAGACAATTTATAAATTGGGTGCCTTCGTCCCCCTGGTAAATCAATAATAAAAACCCACCAAATACAACTTAGCACAAAATCTAAGCAATTGCAAAATACTAATTCAAGTAACGTGATTCTTAACCAGACAAAGGCAGAACTTAATAAAGGAATATCTATTATGAGCAAAAAATAGTCACAGTGCATACACACAATTGATGGAAAAACACATTATTTACACCAAGAACAGATAAAAACAAAAGGGATAAAATAACAGAAGTCCTAAACACTTACTCACTTTTTTCAAGTTTTCAAAGTAAAACTTCTGCCCAGGGGGTCTTCGGCAAGGAAGATGGTGACTTACTCAAAATTAGATTTTGGCCCCGAACAAGTGCTAAAACATATCAGTATATTTGGATATATACCCTGTGGATTACCACGCCTGGTTAAGAGGTGGAGTTAAGGCGTCAATCCAAATTGAAACATGTGGTTCTATCTTCTCTTATGTACCTGCCACAGAAATAATAATTGCATCTATGAATTTGTTATTATTTTCCCATTCTATACATATGTCACACACCGTGCGCCTCAATATGGCAGACATCACAATTCCTTCCCCTATGGTTAAGTTATGCCAATCATGTTTGGGCTTGTTTAAAGGATGGCACTGGTCACATTCCAAATATAACAAAAATGAGGCTTAATTATTATTCTGTGGGTAAATATTAATGTTTTTTTCCTTTTGGATATGATACAGGATCAAGACTAATGGCCATTAACATATCAAAGAGATTGATTAATCAATTTAGAGGTACATGCCATATGCCAGACCTTTAAAAGGAATTTAAAAGGAATTAAGGCTATAAACCTTCCATACAATCAAATTAACCCCTTTTGACATTGACAATATTCCATCTCTACCAGGCGAACAAATTACATTTGTTAAGACCTGCAGTGGTTATGGTACTGTGGTCTTCTATTACTTTCCCAATAACTGAGCATAAGTGATTATAGCTGCAGTAGGAAGTAGAGGAATAGTGTAGATGAATGTAGCTTCCAAGACGATTCTCCCCAGCAAATAAAATATTCCCCAAACATAGACTTCATGAAGGGTGTAACAGGAATTAATTTTATTGAGAACACACTGGCTTTTATGAGAAATCCTCCTGCAAGAGGACCTCCCACAGCAAACAAAAACATTAACCAATCAACATACAGATTTACAGTAACCCCCGCCCTCTCTCTGCCTGGGAGATATTGAGATAAGTAAGGACTAAACCAATTATCTCCAGGCAGAGGGCACACAATTTTCCCAAAAGTTGGAACACCCCTTTCCACACAAGGTATCCCCACAAATTACATATCCCCTGATAGTCCGATCTGGGGGACCAACATATCCAAATTTCACCCAGATTGGTTCAGGGGTTCTTAAAAAGTATGGAAGTCACAATTTACCGACCACACACGAGGCTCCTGCCCAAAACAGTTCCACGAATTCAGCGTGTGCAGTCGGTCAATTCAGAGGTAAAAAAACAAATAAGTCCCGAATGGATCCTCCTGGCTCATAGGAGCGATTGCTCCCCTTGTCCGTATGAACAAAACTACTGAATGGCACTCTCCTGGCTGTTCGGCAACTAAAGGAAGCAGGTGTTCGGTAGTTTCAGCGGTGGTTTGTGAGGTCGAGTGTCCGATTTTAGTTCCAGACACTCCATGACCAAGTCCCGCTGCCTCCTTTCGTGCAAACAAGATGGCCGCCATTTTCTGTTCCACGTGGCATTCGGCTATACGAACAGTGGCCGCCCAGAGAGTGCTTAATAGACGGTTCTTTTGAAGTTAATGAGCCAGGAGGGTGGTCGGTAGTTTCAAACTACCGAACCAATAGATTCAATATGCATAAAATACTGTAGAAAAAGCCCGAACATAGGAGAAAATACCAAACAAAGTCTATTTTCTTCGCATATTGTCATGGCAAGAGTTATGCACCCTTTCCATGACAATCAGATCTTCTCTTCACTTTCTAACTAGAAAGATGTCATCTAAATAATGGAAAATATTTAGACCCTTCTGCTATTAGAGCAAGAAATATCTTCAAAAAGTTTTTGGAGCGGTGTTCAAACCGATTGGCATTGCTCTGAATTGGAAACTACTGAGATAATGGAGGTCAGAGATTCGTTGACAGGAAACTTTGTAATAACCCTATCTTGAAGAAGCTTTGAAATGTCTCTTATAAGTGCCTGTTTCTTTAGGTGATTCTTTGGAGTTTCTGATCTGATGAAAAAATTGTAAGAGGGATAATCATGAAACTCCAGAAGATATTATTTTCGTACCTTCAAAAAGGCTTGCTCCTGTTGCCTCTAGAAGACTACCTCCTTTCCAGAAAGATGTTCTATTAAACTCCCTTCCTGTTCTGTAAGATCCTGGAGGGTCTATCCCAAAAGGATCTACGGCCTTGCAAAATCTGGGGACCCTTCTTTTCCTTGTGGAATTGAGGAAGGAAGTCCTTTTTACCTTCTGCCGCCCGCTTTATAGTTTCATCCAGCTGCTTGCCAAAAAGTAGATTACCTTAAAATGGGATACCACATAAACTATTCTTGGAGAAGAGATCAGTGCTCCAGGATTTTAACCATAAGGCTGAGACTGATAAGAACATAGTTCTTGTCAGAGTACAGACAGAAGTTAAGAAAGGCAAAGGAAATTATTTCTGCTGCCTATTTAAGCTCTGAAATGGAGTCCAAAAGAGATGCTCTGCGGACTCCTTTTTCAATATCCTCCTCTAAAATAGTCATTCATTTCATAAGGGCTTGAGATCAAAGCCACTGCTGGTCTGCAAGCTGCACCAACTGCCACATAATTATTGCATAGACTATTGTCAATACTGCGGTCCATTGAATCTTTGAATTAAGCAACTTCATCCAGAGGAAGGGCTATATTTCTTCCCAGCCTAATAATGGCAGTATCAATCATGGTAGTCATATTCCAAGCTCATTAAAGGGATACATTCTTGACATTATACCCTGCATAGTGACCTTTTTCTGAGACATTTTCCATTCTTAATAAGGCCTTTTCTTTCTTAATTCTGGAAATAAATTTGAGGATGATAGCCTATCCTGTTCTTAATCTACCAGCTTTAGGGTATATCTGACAGTTTTTATTCATTTCTCCACAGTTTTAACATTAATTTGGGCCTCGACCAATTCCGACACGTCCAAGGAACCCAGGCCCTCTAAATCATCATAAGGGAATTCTGTATCTGAGATCTCAGAAGTAGAATCCTCACAATCTTGTTAGGATGACTGTAGAATATAAGTGAATAAATTCTGTGATATAGGGCGCTTCAAATTAATGAATACAATGTACAATATCGTGGTAGATGTACAGTATAGTGATAGCAGCTAACACACCAAAAGTAGGAACTCTACAACCTACTAACAATCAATTGTGGAAAAAACGCTATTGTGCAATTCTATGCAGAAATAGTGTAGAGGTGGAGCGCTTTAAGGAATAAATCACTTACTCCTGCAAATTTCAGGAGACAATATGGATGATGTAAAGGTCCATATGGATGTTGTTAGAAGTTGGAAAACCTCAAATAGGAGACAAAAAATGGGAGAAAAACAGGGAAGCAGTGCTGGCCCTGGTGTAGAAATCCTTGGCAAGGTATGCAGTAAGATGTAAATCACAAATCACTTCTCACCTTGCTAGGAGCCTATAACTGGGCTCCAAGTATATAGGTATACTGACAATTATAGGGTGACAGTTCCCTTCTTGTAGCAGCATAAGTCACTAGTCCACTTGGTAGGAGAAATTAACATTTATTGTAAATAAACATAAAAACAATAAAATAAATTCAATTCAATGTACTCAAGTGCCAGTGCTGTTGTCCGAGACGCGTTTCGCCGATGTGTTTCGGCTTTCTCAGTCGGTACCGACTTTAGGCAGACGAGCAAAAAGGGCAAACAAACTGCATAAGAAATCCCAGAGAAAATCATAAATAAGTTATTAGAAATCTGTCCATTCCCTAATTGGCATTGGACCTGACAGAATGGGTGAATAATAGCTCTCAGTTAGGCATTCTTTTGGCTTTGGACGCGGAGAAGGCCTTTGACCGTTTAAACTGGTCCTATATGGATGCTACGCTCTCCAGGTTGAGCATTAAGGTACTCTATTCCAACCCCACGGCAAAGGTCTTTAATACTGGTTTCCTGTCATCTGCATTCCATATCTCCAATGATACGTGGCAAGGTTGCACTCTCTCACCTCTTTCTTATATTTATTATTTGCTTAGAACCTCTAATCCATAGCATTAAATTCACTACGGCAATTAAAGGCCTGTCGACCCCGGCTGGGGAAAAAAATTAGCGGTGTTTGCAGATGACATTTTGATATTTTTGTGCGAACCGCTTAACTCCTTACCACCATTAATGCACCAGCTTTCCCTATATGGTCAAATTTCCTATTATAAAAATAATACATCCAAAACACAGGCATTACCCATCAATTTACCCAAACAACTTAAGCAAATCTTACAAACCAAGTACGATTTTTATTGGCAAGTTTAATCTTTGACATATTTGGGTATAAAACTTACGAATAAGCTCCAACATACAATCAGGGAAAACCACATTCCCCTCCTAGCTAAACTGGAGAATCAAATAGAGAAATGGGGAGCTCTGGAGGTGTCGTGGCTGGGCAGAATAAATGCTATCAAGATGATGGTCGTCCCTCACATCCTATACCTTTTCAGGACAATCCCATTACCCCTACCTAGGAATATAACAAGACTTATGCAAAATATT
Source organism: Pelobates fuscus (assembly GCF_036172605.1). Taxonomy (NCBI): domain Eukaryota; kingdom Metazoa; phylum Chordata; class Amphibia; order Anura; family Pelobatidae; genus Pelobates; species Pelobates fuscus. The sequence goes on along the minus strand of NC_086324.1, from coordinate 103,777,896 downwards.
ATAAACTCTCATGTCTGGAAAAAGAAACCCCCAAGGGTGGCGCAACATATGTCATGGCTTCAGCTTAATGCAGGAGGCCTGGGAATCCCCTGTGTCCACAACTATTACAGAGCTTCGGTATTGTCACAGGGTGTTGACCTGTTAGCAAAACGTACAAATCCTGTGTGGCTCGAACTAGAGAATGCATGCATTTCATCTGCTACTTTAGAGAGTCTGCTATGGATCAACTTTGATCCTACCCCTCACGTAGGGCTATCCAGCACAAAGATTCTACTTACGGCGTGGAAACAACGGAGCAATAAGCTTATTGACTCAGCAACGTTAATAAAGTGTGCCCCAATTCAGGCCCTTCAGGCATTATCACCTGACCTACCAGTGGGATCTTGGAGCAGGGGTGGGGGGGGGGGCATAGCACAAGTCTCTGATTTGTACGACTTACGAGGAATTAAACAATTCACGGATTTGCAAAATTAATTTTTATTAGCTCATCTGGAACTATTTACATACATTCAAATTAAAAGTATCCTCCTCTCCCGACAAATGGAACCCCAGGCACAATCAGCCCTGCATTAGTTGTTTAATCTCCTTACAAAGGGTGCAACACATTTAAAATCCCTGTCCTTATGTTATTCGGCTCTTGGTGAACCAGAGGAAGAAAAGCTACCCTATATGCACAGCTGGGAAAAGAACTTGGTAAGATGTTCCAACTTTCACAATGGCAGGAGGATCAGATGCACTAAGGCAGCCTCTAAAAGCATATCTATGTGGGAAGTGCATGCAAAATTCTATATGAGGTGGTATTTGGTGCCCCTAAGACTCTCTCAAATCTATAAGGATGCAAATCATACCTGCTGGAGATGTCAAACCACCATAGGCTCTCTTAGCCATGTATTCTGGGAATTCTTAAAGTTAAAGCAATTCTGGAAGTCAATAACAGCATTAGTCGACACTATATGTGGACTCAGGCTCCCCAGATTGCCTGAATATTACATGCTCCACATGATCCCTAACCTTGTAACCATGCCAAACAGAACAATTATTTTAAATCTCCTAGTAGCGGCAAAAATTAGCGTTGCTCATCATTGGAAAAGCACCATAGCCCCACCATAAGACATCTGATGGCAAGTGTAATTTTCTTTCCACAGGTTATTAGATTATTTTTGCCAACCCCCCCCCCCCCCCCCCCCCGATTATTAGGGAAAGGAGCAGGTAGGGTATTTTCCCAGTGGAAAAGTGGCTGGGGGCTTGGGCACCATTAGCCACTATGGGTGCAATGACTCGAATTTGGCACTAGATTTTTCCTCATTGAATTACTAGCTCTCACATCTAACAATGGATAGGGGTGGCTGGGACATTATAATGTCCTACCCATTTGTAAATGTATTAGCGCCCATCTGCTGGCTTCAGGTGGGATGAGTGGTGGCCTGTCCTGCTCCATTATTTAATTTAAAGCCTACACCCAAAGCCCACAGGTGGAAGCATGAGGAAACCATGCCCCCAGGTTAGTATACAGGCTCCATCATCTGGAATAATCTTTTCATTGTTACCTTGATCCCCAACACTTTTGCAGACACGTTTTTGTCTGGTAGTTTTGCTGCAAAAAGTGAAATGTTTATGCATCCGTTGGCATCTGATTTATATTCCCACAAAGTCACGTAGGATACAGACTTCTCCAGGATGATCCAATCCAAAGCTCCTCATAGAGAAGAATTGGGGGCCTAATGCACATGCGCATGAAGCTTCCCCATACTAAAACATTGTATTCAATGCTTTTTTGTGGGTTTCCCTGTCATGTGAAAGTGAGAAGTGAAAGTTGTAGATAATGCTAATGGACTGTACCTATAATCTTAATTTTAGTAATGACAAGAGGCGAATATTTGCATAACTCTCTTTACTTAAAACTTCCAGCAGAACAGATCATAACAGAACAACCAATCAGAAAACATTTCAACATTACACAAAAGGCCCTGTCACAGGGGCTCCTCCTCTTTCTTTCTAGCGAACTAAAATTAAAAGTTTCAAACAGCAAACAATCCAACGGAAATTGTGGGGATATTTATGGGATTATAATATTAAACAGTCGAGAATTGCCCACTATTTTAATTCTCTAAGATCTTAAAGATCGTTATCATGTAAGTGAAATGTATTCCATACAAATAAAATCACAATTTGTTATAAAAATACATATAATTGGGGGCGGGGCCGGGCGGCCATGCTAGCAGGCTGCAAGTCTCTTCGGCTCCAGGGGAACTCAACTAAAAATGGGAGAATACCCACCATATCCAGCTTGGAACCCCCTTGAGGTGCGTGACACATAGCCCTGGAGTGTCCCGGTGCAGCTGGGGCACCTGATATCGGGTGGACCGGGTCCTGGAGAGATGCTCCGGGGCTAGGGAGACTGAGGCCTACCCTGTAGGGGAGTGGGGCGGACGGCCACTGCCTCGCTTTCTGCCCCGGCAAACACTGGAAAACCACAAGAATCCAGAGTCCTCGGCCCCGTTTACCCCCCCCCCCTATGGGCCGGCGGGGGTTATCCCGGACCCCACCGGGCAAGCGACTTCATTTGGCAGTGTTTCTGGAAGTGCTTCCACGCGGCCCCCAGACAATGGCCGACAACGACGCACCAAACTCATAAACCGCTGGAGAAGGCGTAATGCGGTAGAGCTCTCACAACACTCGGCCAGAGCTATGACCACCCATGGAATATATTCAACCTGCTGCAGGTCCCCAGGACTCAACGGACTCTGGAGTGCCCTGCGAGGACTAACTTTAAGCCAGAAAATAGGAGGCTGGCCATCATCATTCTGGATGCCAAAGCGGACAGGTACCCCAGCTCCTTATGTCAGATGGCACCTAAAGCACAGACCACTCGACCTGTCACTGACAGCCTCAACAGCAGACACCCTAGCTGAGGTCACCAAATGGACATGTCTGCTACTGGGACCACAAATGAGGTTACAGCATGAGAAGGTCATGGTGCCCTGCTTAGACAAGATAATAACCCAGCATGCCACAACCCACCCGGTGGCACATCACTTACCTACTTGAGTAATCACAGATAAGCTGTTGTTTCATAAAAGCAAGAGTCTTTGCATAATCTTAATATTGATTGCATGTACCCATCTATTAGCCCTTCTTAAACATATTTCCAATCTACTCTTGAATCCGAATGCTTAAGCCATCTCAAAACATAAAATTGTGCTTGTTAATCTTGTGCCCCGCATGTTCCACGTGGGAAAAGCTAGAGGACTGCCTTTGGGGCACCTCTTGCTTGCTTGTGTTATATCTCTGCACTGCAAAAATTAAAAATGAAAAAAAAAATAGATATAATTTATTGTGACAAATAATAATAATAATAGGCAGCATGCATGATAATAATCAGTGAATATTTAGTATAACATGAATATGCAATACAATGGCATGACTATACACAGTTCCAATGGTTAACAGAGTACAAAGCTGTCAAGACTTTAGATTTATGAGGGTACTTCAGACAGAAAGTAAAACTCCACACACAGTCCAGCGAAAAGTCGTAAAACCTTGGCTAACAGTTAACTGAATAACCCTTTCAATGCTGGCTAGATCCTCCTAGGCATTTAATATCCTATTCTTATGTAATTTTCAATCAAAATAACATTTAAACCAGCTCATTAATCATTTCCTGGAACCATTCAATAAGAATAATCTACCAGATTCTATAAGCCAAATTTTAATTTGCCTAAAAAGATATCTTATCTTATTAAGAGCAAATCAATACACCTGGATAAAAACATCGGTATGCTAACACGTGATAATATCACATTAATATATAATTATTCTTAATTCCACCTGCAGAATGGAATGTTTATAACTATATATTCTTTAGTTAACTAAGATTTCTAAATATTGAAATCTGACCGTGATTTATCCAGTCATATATCATGCTATTAGATTTTTAATTAATTTAGATTAATTAAATAAAACCAGCATAATTACCAGTTAAGTAGATGTTCTCATCAAATGTTCTTAGGCAGCCAAGTGTCAAGGAATGTTTCTTGAGTTATGTCCAAGAGTGAATATCTGTCATGGATCTCTATGCATGTCCGAATCTGAAAGCCCAAACTCAATTCTTCAACTTTCAACTCTCCCCTCTTTCAACTTTTCCAACTCTTCCAACTGACCTAACTTATAAAAGGCCAGACTCTCTGTACGTCATTACTTGATAAGGCCAATAGAAAACTGAAAGTGTGGTCAACCTGCAGATTACAATTTAGGTATTTGGTCCATAGAGGGCAGTCTCGCCTCACTAAACCTTCCTATCCAGGAAACAGTTAACTTTTCCTGATGACATTTTTGATGTCATTTGGCTTATCTATATGACTACCTATTACTTAAATTTGCTGTCAGTTCAAAGCGTTTCTTTGGATTTTCTCCAGACAGTGCGTCAACAATTTCTGTTGTAATTTCTAAAATTGACAGTTTAAACTTAATTTTTACCCTTAATTTTACAATGGGACCTTGTAAAATTTAGAAAGTAAAATTAATTACTAATCTTCTCTGTCACTAATGTCTGCGTTTATAATTATTTCTATTCCATTAACACTTAGACATAGCATTCCATCCCCTTGCCTCATTGCATATCGCTTGGCTTGTTTATATAATGCATTCCATAGCTCAGGCTAGTGTTTAGTTACAAAAAGGCAATTATGTGTCTCTTTGTTAGCCTGAAAATAACAAAATGGAGTCTGCCCTGTTCTGAGTGACTCAGGCAATATACACTTTTAATTTCTATTTTAGAACAAAATGTCTGCTGATATAAATATCCTGACAAAATCCAGAAGTAACTTTTGTAATCCAGACTACGGCAGTGGGAACATCCAAAACTACAGTAGAATCCAGAAGAAAGAAAGAAGTGAAAGGCATCTGAAATTATATGATGTTCATCATCCAACAACTGTCTATAACTTATGTTAAATCAATGCAACGACTATTATGTTTAACAAAGTTAATAACAGTAATCGTATAGCACACTAGCCTGATCTAAACCTTATAACAATATTACTGAACATGAAAACCTATAACTGTATAGAGCGTGTAAATCTGAAATTAGTTAAGAATCATAAAACAGAAATAGATAGGTGTAAATAGAAAATACCCAGGGTGGGAAACAAGAAGAAGGGCGGGAAATATTTGCATCTTGTCATTACTAAAATTAAGATTATAGGTACACCCCATTAGCATAAGACAAAAGTAATGGAGCTGCGCCACAATATAAGGAAAAATAAATAAATATAAGTCCTAGCTTGGATAAATTCCTGTATGTGCAGAGTCCAGAAGCTAGGAAATGTGATCTTATGCTGGTCTCTGGGACTGCAGGATTCCGCTTCTTGCAGTGGTCAGGTATATAGAAGAGGGCAATAAGAGATGAGAGAGAATAATGGTGCGGTATGTTTCAAGAGGTGCCAATGTAGAAGAGAAGGTAGAATTCTTACTTACCGTATATACTCGAGTATAAGCCGAGTTTTTCAGCACATTTTTTGTGCTGAAAAACCGGAACTCGGCTTATACTCGAGTCAATAGTCTGTATTATGGCAATTTGCATTGCCATAATACAGACTGAGGGAGAGGGGGCTGGCAGAGATCTTACTTACCCGTCCTGCAGCTCCTGTCAGCTCTCTCCTCCTCCGCGCCGTCCGTTCAGCACCTCGGTCAGCTCCCAGTGTAAATCTCGCGAGAGCCGCGGCTCTCGCGAGACTTACAGTGTGAGCTGACAGAAGAGCTGAACGGACGGCGCGGAGGAGGAGAGAGCTGACAGGAGCTGCAGGACGGGTAAGTAAGATCTCTGCCAGCCCCCTCCCCCCCCCCCCCCCCCCACTGAACTGCCAATGCTGGACCACCAGGGAAGGAGCCCCCCTCCCTGCCATGTATCAAGCAGGGAGGGGGGACGAAAATAAAAATAATAATGAAATAAAAAATAATAAGAATAAATAATAATGAAAAAAATATATTAAAATAATAACCACCCCCCACCACTGCAACACACACACACACGCACACTGCACACTGCACACACACACACACTGCACTCATATACACACACACACACACACTGCACTCATATATACACACACACACACACACACACTGCACTCATATACACACACACACACACACACACACTGCACTCATATGCACACACACACACACACACACTGCACTCATATACACACACACACACTGCACTCATACACACACACGCTGCACTCATACACACGCTGCACTCATACACACACGCTGAACTCATACACACACTGCATTCATACACACACTGCATTCATACACACACTGCATTCAGTATACACACACTGCATTCATTATACACACACTGTAAATAAATATTCAATTAATATATTTTTTTTTTAGGATCTAATTTTATTTAGAAATTTACCAGTAGCTGCTGCATTTCCCACCCTAGTCTTATACTCGAGTCAATAAGTTTTCCCAGTTTTTTTGGGTAAAATTAGGGGCCTCGGCTTATATTCGGGTCGGCTTATACTCGAGTATATACGGTGCCTTTGATCGAGCATAATCCAGCTCTGGTGTGTATGACTTGCATCAGTATGATCCCCGCTTATGGGATATGCAGTCCTCTTTGTGCAGTACTGTAGATCCAGGGGGGAGATAGTAAAAATGGAAACAATAATGATGCAGTATGTTCCACGGTAAATAAAAGGTAATAAAATATAGATATTATTACACTCACATTTGGTAGAGCCTATACTAGCTCTAGTGTGCTAGGCATACATTTTTCCTTATATTGTGGTGCAGCCGAAGGACACTTTGTCTTTTGCCATCTTTCCAGTTATTTTCAAGGACATGTGAGGGAGTCCTTGCTTGGGATTGCTGCCTTCTCTTCTTAGGATTCGTTAGCAATGACTCACTTCCCCACTTTTTCTGTGACTCCATTAGCATAATCTACAATTTTATCACATGACAGGATGCTTCATATTTGCAGTTTTAACGCTGAGAATCAAGGAAAGTAAAAGAAGCATGAGAGGACTATATAAAGTAAAACACATGGAAAGTAGATTCCCATGACAAGCCCGCGCATTGGATGATATTGTTTAACGATGTGCCCACCAAAAAGGCTCTCGATGCCGCAGCCCTGCATACTGAATGGGCCCGAGCATAGAATCTATACCGGCCAAAGTCAATATCCAGCAAATCTATCTAGCCATAGTCGTAGAAGAGACCGGTTTATGGGGTCTAGCATAGGACACCAAAAGTTCACCCAAAGACAAAGCCTGTAATTGCCCGGTAACCTTTATGTACCGTAAAAGTGTACTCACGACGCACAAGTGGGGAACCGTCGGGAAAATAGTGGAATCCGACTTTGTAAGATATGAGACAGGAAAGGAGACACCCTATGGAGAGAAGGTAAACCCATCCACGTCGATTGCACGAACATCCAAGACCCGTCGGAAAGAAATGAGACACAAAAGAGGTGTGAGTTTAGCCGAAAGCTGACGTAGGGACATCCCGAATTGTCCGGCCAATCCCGAAGGACACGCAATACCAAATTGACGTCCCAGAGACGAGGACACTTAGGAGCGGATAGTCTGGACAACTTAATCCCCCTCAAAAGGTGACAAACCATAGGGTCCTGACCCACCATTATGCCTTGGAGAGGAACGTGAGCTGCCAAAATCACCAATTGCACCACATTGATAGATCGGTAAGAGCGACCCAACAAGAAAAGGTGAGACATAGTTCAGAAGTAGGTGCTGTAAAGTAGGTGCTGTAAAGGGATCTGCGTCCCTATCCATGCACCAGCTACTCCAAGCATTCCAGGTAGGGATATAACATTGTCTAGTACCTGGGGCCCAGGAGTCCCATAAAATATATTTTTAGTAGCTTGCGATAAGCCCTGGACCGTCCAGGCTCCCTGGAAAGTGTTCAAGCAACAAGCTCCAGTTTCCGTTTCAGTACCAGTAGGTGAGGTTCCCCACAAAGTCCTGTCAGGAGGAGGGGAAATGACAAGAGGAGTGGATGACTCTGAGATATTTCCAGTGAGATCCGGAAACCATACTTGGCCCTGCCAGAGGGGGGAGGTGAAGGAGGGACCCTCCGTGGAGGCATAAATGGTGTATCACCTGTGTCAGCATGGAGAATGGTGGGAAGGCGTAGGCCCTTTTTGTCCGGCCAGGTTTGTAGAAATGCATCCACAGCCTTGCACTTGGGGTCCGGGAGCCAAAAGTGGGCCCCTGAAGTCCAGCAGGGCGTGAAAAACTGAGTCATCTAGCCACCAGTCGCGAGAGAACCAGTCATCTGTGAGTTTGGTGATCCCTGGGAGATACTCCGCCTGCAGCATGATTTTGCATGAAAGGCAGAAATTGTAAATGTCATTCGTCGCTTCTGTTAAGGAATGGGATCTGGTTCTGCCAAGATATTGTCTATGAGGAGCATGATGCAATAGTCTGAAAGGCCGTTGGCCAGACTGCGTATGCAAATGACTCTGCGATCAGTTCCAGACAATTTATCTGCAACTTGGTCTTCTCGCCTGACCAGGGTCCTCCTGTGGAGGCGTCTGTGCAATGGGCTCCCCAGCCCTAGAGGCTAGCATTCAACTCTACTACAAAATCCGTCGATGGTCCAAATATCGCTCTGCCATTCCAGACTTGCATATGTAGTAGCCACCATCTGAGTTCTGCCTGCACTTCCCCTGAGAGGGGTATCCAGTGATCGTAGGTGTGGCCCAAGCGTAGGTTTGCCTTCAACTGTTGCATGGCTCGGTAGTGCAGAGGTCCTGGAAAGATCGGTTGGATTGGGGAGGAAAGGAGTCATACAATCCGTGCGAGGAGTCGCAGGGGAATCATTTCCATCCGGAGGATTTGTCGAATCTCTTTCCAGATAGATGCTATCATTGCGGCAGGTAAGCAAAGAATGTAGTCCACCGAGTCTATCCTGAAGCCTAGGAATTGCATGACCTGAGAAAGGGAGAGCACAGACTTCTGTCTGTTCACCACGAAGCCCAAGGACTCCAGCAAGTGAACAAATCTCGCCTGGAGACTACATTTCAGAAGATTAGCAATTTGTCCAGGTTGATAAGGCAACAGATGCCCCTGGATTGGAGATGAGCCATAACCGGTTTCAGCAGCTTTGTGAAGCATTACAGAGACGAGCTAAGTCCGAAAGGAAGGCACATAAGTTGGCAAGCTCGACGGTCCCAGAAAAATCTAAGGAAACGGTGGCTCTCTGGTGCCACAGGTACTGAAAGATACGAGATCGAGGCGGGTGGACCTGTCGCCATGCCCACTGAATATTCATATGTTTTGACCTTGGATTTTGTGTTCCCAATGTTTTGCGCCCTTTCTTCTGATTGGTGGCGAAACCCCTCTCTTCCCCGTGCACCGATTGGTGTAATAGAGTTTTGCTCCCCTTCGCCTGATTAGGCAGCGAAATTCCTCTACTCCCTGCGAGCTGATTGGCGCAATTTGGTTTCGCGCCTTTCAGCTTATTGATTGTTGCTTGGTTTGGGCTGCGAGCCCTGGACTTTATACAATGATTTCTCGGTCTCTGTACATCTGATCGCCCCACTATTTGCAGGGTTCCTAGTGGGGACCCAGGGCTATCTATCTTTGGGGCACTGAGCCCCAAAGCTTACCCCCCACCTTCATGTAATGTGTCTTAATGTGTGCCGTCTGGTTACTGGAGGGACGGAAGATGTAACCCCTGTGTCTGCTGTTCCAGCTTGCAGGGGATGCAACTGGGAAAGTTCTTGAAGGACTAAGAGGGCTAGTTTTCCCCATCTGTTTCCCCTAGTTACAGCTAGGAAGCAACCCCCTCTGGTGGAGGTACCCAGCCGGGGTACAGGGAGCTCTGCTACAGTCGGCATATGGAATAATCGTTGAGGCGACGGATATGGATGGAAAGAGGTGAGTCAGTATGAAAAATATGAAGACAGAATATAGTGTAGTACATTCTATAGGTGGTGAGGTAAAATAAGAAAAAGGCTACTTACAATTTTCTGGAGCTTATGTTTAGGATGTTTTGGATAGTTGCTCAGGTTGGTTCCTTGTAGATGGTAGGTCAGGGTCAAGCGTCAGTTAGCAGGGACGGTGCAAGCGTTAGGCGAACCAGGCATTTGCCTAAGCCGCCGACCTGCTGGGGGAGCCCACCGGGATGTTTCCTGGTGGACTGCCTGCCCCTGTCTGGGGCCGCAGTGCTGGGCGAGTGGCTCTTGAGCCTCCCCCAGCGCCGAGCCGATCCTCAAGGCGCCTGAAGGTGGGGGGCGCCGAGAGGAGCCCTGTCACAGGGGGCCATCTGGCCACTTCAGGGCGCCCCCGAAGCTGTACTAGGTAAGGCAGAGCAGACACCTGCTTACCTTGATGACCGTCCAGAGAAAAGGGGGACGGAAAAGCCAGGTGGCAAGGGAGGCTGTTCTTGCAGCCTCTCACTCCTCCCTCACGCGACCTCTGTGATGCCGTGAACCGGAATATGACTTAATTCCGGCCCTGGCATACTAAACAGTGGGCAGGAGGAATGAGGAGCTGCCCTACACTGGACCCCAGGGAGTTGAGTGTTTGACTGTCAGTGTGTGTCTGTGTTTGTTAGTGAGTGAGTGTCTGACTGAGTGTCTGTCTGTGAGTATGTCTGTCAGTGAGTGAGTGTTTGATTGTGTGTGTGTGTCTCTGAGTGAGTGTGTCTGTCCTTGATTGAGTGTTTGTGTATCTGTCAGTGAGTAAGTGTCTGTCTGTCAGTGAGTGTCTGTCAGTGAGTGAGTGACATGAGGCGGCGGCAAAATGGATCTTTGCCTAGGGCGGCAGAAATCCTTGCACCAGCCCTGTCAGAGTGTCAAGCATTCATGGGTATTTCCTTCCAAATTGCAGTGTCACAGATATTCACCGGATACATAAAATGAGAATAAAAAACAGAAAAATAGTGCTCTCTGTTTTGTTGTTATAAAAGGAGGTATACTCACAAAAGGAGAGCAAAAAATATGCGTAGCATAGGTGGTTTTCTCCCTACCAAGGAGGTAGAAAGTGTGGCTCCTCCGGATAAAATCAGAAGGCTCCAGGTAAGGAAAGAACTAGTTTTATTTAAAACAAAGATCATAAAACAAATTACATAAAAACACTTGCGCATTTCACCCAAAGGGGCTTTTTCTAACTAATGCTTGACCCTGACCTACCATCTACAAGGAACCAAGCTGAGTGACATATCCACAAGCGGGGATCATACCGCCCAGCTAAACATAAGCTACAGAATATTGCATGTGGCATTTTTCTTATTTTACCTCACCACCTATAGAATATACTACACTATATTCTGTTTTCGGTCTTCATATTTTTCATACTGACTCAACATCAAACGAGTTTGAGGACACCCAGAATACGATGCGGAACCTATCTCGTACGCAAGGCGCGGAATGCGCACATTAGGCCTTCTCCAACGCTTTCCTATGGGATTTTTCAAAACACTGGACATCCTCATGCAAAGCATGAGGACGTCCAATGTTGTTTCACCCAATAAGATGAAATGGTCTGTGTGCCTATAGTGTCCATTTGCATGCCCGTTGGGAAGATTAAATATCCAAGAAGTTTTGTTGTATCAGTGTAATTAATACAACTTAGGAACCAAAGTGTTTGGTTGAATTATGTCTCCTCAAAATGTATTTGTGAAAATTCTGATCTGTTTAAAATATTGACAACACAATATGTAAAAATGTTGTTTATGTAAAAATAAAAAGATGCATTTGCTATATATATATATATATATATATATATATATATATATATATATATATATATTTGTGTACGGGATTATGAAAGGGGCGTATACTTAAAGTGAGTGTAGTTTTGATAGGCAAGAGTTGGTTGAGGTGTGCCGAAACCGACGAGAGGTTAGGCCTGTAAAAAGAGGGCCAAAAAGTATGCAAACATGTTTATTTATTACCACAATAACAAACATTATTTAGACATATTGTAGAAGGCGAGTCTGATTTCTTTCTCTGGATTTGGAATCTATCGGTTAAACGCAGAGTATTTCCAGCGACCCATTCTCTTTATGATATGTGTTGGAACCTGACTACTTGAGGCTGTAGTGGCGGCCCCAATACGGAATGAGTGTCCTGAGAAAGATTTGGATCTAGTACTTGAACTGGGCACCATTTGGATACTTGGTTTGATTTTGTGCGGGTGATTGATAGAACGTAATGATCATTTACTTTGGTTCAATTTTTTTGTTTAAGGCAAATGTCAGTGTCAGATATTTTCTCTACCGAAAATTCTTTGGGTCTTAGAAACCAGTAAAAGGCGAGGGAAGCTGCTGATTTAATTACTAGGTTAGTGGTATGCAGGGGAGGGCTGGCAGCCTTAGGCCTGGGGGGCAAAACCAGTCAAGTGGCCCATCGCACCACCAAATCAGTTCACCATCCATGCCCACCTTTTCCTGGTTTATAACGGATATTGATTTTCGGTCCGCCCCCTATTCGTCATCATTGAGTAAACTTTGACCCTGTACCTCACAGTCAGCAGACACATTCCAGCCAACAGCAGCAGACCCTCCCTCCCAGACCCTTCCACCTCCTGGACAGCATCCATTTTAGATTCATTTTGAAGCTGCAGTGCATGGAGGTATAACAAATGAGCATGTGGTACCCCAACGGCATTCCTCATGCTTTTCAAGTAACAATTGTAACAATAGGGTATAATTTAATACCCTGGTCTGCGCGGAGCCCTCCATGGGTGAAGATGGATTAATTTTTTTTTTGCGCTCGGGTTTTTTTATTTTATTTTTAAGTTTGACGGGTATGATGGCTTTTTATTTGGCTTTTTTGGGGGCTGAAAAATGAAGATTTTAGAAAAAAGAAGACGTTGAATAGTAAGTTGAATTTTACTTTACAGGGTAGTAATTTTATTCCCCCCTCACTATTTTTTAGGGTGAGGGTGGTAGGTAGGGGCTTTTGTATTTGGGTGTGTGACTAGGGGCTTGGGGACCCCTAGTCACCTTTGATGGGGGAGGGGGGATTTTCATTTAGGGCCCCCACCCGCCGCTCAGGGGTGGGGGCCGGGGGGGACAGTAGGTCTCTCCCCCTTGTTGTTTAGGGCCCCCACCCGCAGCTCAGGGGTGGGGGCCGGGGGGAGGATAGTAGGTCCCCCCCCAAGACACAGGGCAAAATGCCGCCCTGTGTCTTGTGTAAAGGGACCGGCCACTAATAAGACTATCTACCCGAGTTTCCCATCCAGCAGCAGCAGGGTCCTCTGTTCCCACAAGAGCGTTGCCGTGGGTTGCCATAGCAAAGCTCTCGCGGATCGCGAGAACAGAGGACCCTGCTGCTGCTTGATGGGAAACTCGGGTAGATAGAGTTATTAACGAGCATGGAGAATACTGGGCCCCTCTAAACTGCCCGGTGATGCTGTGCCACCGGACCACCAGTCGAGGAGGACGGGAGGGACAGGTAAGTGGCAGAACTTATTCCACACAACATACACACTGCATCTGCATACACTCTACACACACTGCATACACTGCATACACTCTACACACACTGCATACACTCTACACACACTGCATACACTCTACACACACTGCATACACTCTACACACACTCTACAAACACTGCATACACACTGCATACACTCTACACACACTTCATACACGCTACAGACATGCTACAGACACTGCATACACTCTACATACACTATACACACTCTACATACACTATACACACTCTACAGACACTGCATACACTGCACACACACTGCAAATACTGCACACACACTGCACACACACTGCATACACTCTACACACACTATACACACTCTACAGACACTGCATACACTCTACACACACTGCAAACCCTGCACACACACTATGCACACACTGTACACACTATACACACACACTGTACACACACTGCATACACTATGCACACACTATACACACACTATACACACACACTACACACACTGCACACAATATACACACACTACACACACTGCATACACACTGCACACACTATACACACTGCACACACTATACACACACTATACACACACTGCACACACTACATGCACTACACACACTGCATGCACACTATACACACACACACTGTACACACACTGCATACACTATACACTATACACACACTGCATACACTATGCACACACTATACACACACTACACACATTGCACTAACTATACACACACTGCACACATTGCACTAACTATACACACACTGCACACACCCTATACACACACTGCATAAACACTATATACACACTATACACACACTGCATACACACTATACACACACTGCATACACACTATACACACACTGCATACACTATGCACACACTATGCACACACTACACACATTGCATACACTATGCACACACTATACACACACTACACACAATATACACACACTACACACACTGCATACACCACATACACTGATACCGGATAAACTGACGGAAGCCAAGCACAGAGAGATGGACACAGGTTTCTTCAGGAAGGAAGAGATTCTTTATTCGATTCACCGAACGGGACTCAGAGGGACTAATGTCACCAAAATACAACAAGATCTGAGCCCCGGACAATAGTGTAGGCTCCTTATATAGGCATGTAACTCCACCCATAATTAGCTCCACCCACACATACTCTTACCCAATCAATCGAACAAGAACTAACTTCCTGTTTGACCACATGGCTTGCCCAGCACAATGGAGGAGGGGAATACTACATCCTGTATTCTCGCACATGCTCCGTACACTACTGATTGTATCTTTGCCACGTGCAACCAACCGACCGATACACCAGTATATGCACGTACACATGCCACGTGGTAATCTCGGCCTACTAAATTTATTTTTACCGAGATTCCACCACATTCCCCCCTTTGATGCTTCTGATATTTTCACAATTCCAGATGCATCACTTAACCATAGTTTGCATATACCTCAGGTTGCCATGAACCAGACCAGACTTTGCGACTCCCTAAAGACATGAATCCCTCAACATTCCTCTTCCTGTACTGGTTCTCCCTGATTTAGAGCCTCATATCTATATATAGCCATTATCTGTGCAGCAGCCTTTCTCTCTGCTATATTTTCTATAATGCTCTGCACATACCTAACTACCAAAGGAATAAGACATGGTAGAAGAAGACACAGCATTAAGATTAGCATGACTCCACCTACCAATGCCTTAAGTCCTCCAAACTGCTCATACCAATTACCAAACCAACTACTTGGATTATACCCTTTCCATACCTGAGTAGGCACGTGCGCTAGTTTAACCATATGGCTAGTAAGCTCAGCTATTGCTTGCCCTTCATCATCTATTTGAAGACAGCAATTGCTTAGGTTAAACTTCCCACATACACCTCCCTCTACTGCCAATAGGTAATCCAAAGCTAATCTATTTTGGTAAACGGCTGTCCTCATCCTAGTATTATGCTTCGCTAGGAGATTGAGCGCTTGCGATGTCTCATTGGTAATTATCTCAACCACTGCCTGTAACCTTATAATACGGTTGAGCATATATATTGGGGTTCTATATCCAAAAGTACCATCCTCTGCCCACGTAGCTGGCCCATAATAATCTATAATACGCTGGGGAGGCCATTCATTGTCTTCCCAGGTACCTATCTCTAGGGGTCCCCTTTTCTTCCTATGATTCACATCATATACTTTAACTCCCAAAGTCTCTCCTGTTTCAATAGGCAACAAGAAGAAGGATGGTTTGAGCATACCTAACACACATGCCCCTTCCCAGTCCTGTGGTAACTCCGAATAGGCTTTCTTACCACAGATCCAGTACAAATTTGCTGGGGCTTTCCAACTAGATGTGATAGATAGATCAAACCACACGTCCTTTAAATTGGTATAACTTGCAAACGGATTAGGTGGTTCTGAGACATTTGAAGCCGACCACCAAGTTGCATTCTTTGTATTATCATCATAAGATTTTTGCCCTAGACAAGTCATTTCTCCTATTAAACATTATTCCTTTCCTTGCTATGCAAACATAACCTATAATGGAGGTCTTTAATCGCCACTCAGATTTACCTCTAACACTCATCTGATAATCGGCTTGAGAAGATATTATTTGTTCAATTGTCTCAGAACCAGAATACATTACCTCCTTTGCTTTCCAGGGCCATTGGTCTCCCATATTAGTACCTCCACACACATAGGAGTTGGTCACATTAAGACTACCAGCAATACTTTCAGCTAGATCAATAAACAGGTTTTTAGCATTATGGGGGATCTTATTTTCTACACTCATCTCTTCATAAAAAGAATGGAAAACCTGATGAGTTGGGATGCTACAGTATCGGTCTCTATCCCTATAAATAATATTGTCCCAGGATCCAAACCCGTCCCATATATCGGGAACCCAAATAAGTTTCCGAACCTATCTATAAATTGTTCAGGATTATTAATAAGTATATGGACTGGGTTACATTCCATAGACTTACAATATGGTTTGGTAGGCAACTTAGTAACAATCATATCCCTATCTACTGTCTGTCCCCAAGTTGCCCACCCCACACAAGACCAATATGGACAATAATTATAATCCCTATCTGGGCATTTTGGATTTACATACTTGTTTTTACTACTGGGGCATATATACTTATCATTGGACCCATACGCTCTTTCCCATTTAAGATCCCTGCATACATTCCACGGTTTTCTACCACTTGATATCGCCTTACATGCATCAAATACCAGAACACCCGAAGAATGTATGGTTTCTAATACTGTTTTATTTATTAGGGTCCCCTGTGGGTCTCCATTCCGGAGGGTCAACCAAATTGTACGGGGTTGATACTCTGGATTGAAGCACTTAGGTTCTCCTACTCCTAAATGGCATACACTATAATCTATACCTAAGTATCTACACCTTAATACATATCCTTTACACTCATATTGTGAATGCCAAATAAGGGTCTGGGAAATATGATTACCTGTTTTAGTAGTCTTAATGCAAACCTCACAGCCAGGTGTGTCGGTACCTCTACCTTCCTGAATAATTAAAAACACAAATATATACATTATCAAGTGCATTTCTCTTGACGTCTTCATCCTCATTCTTCGTCCGTGCGTAGGCACCTCAGCTTCTAGGATGTAAGGGCTGCAATGAATGGAGTTCTGCAGGTCCTCTCTTCCCTTCACAGAGGTCCCTTCAAGACACCCTGGCCATGTCACTTGGGTAAGTGGTCAGGCTTTATTATGGCCGTCAAAACACTTACTTGCTGATCTCTTTAATCACACTTGAAATCCCGATATCTCCTCGTCACTCCGATTGAGTTGTGCGCTTTAACCGGATCTTGCAGGGATTCTCTGGATCTGGTGTAGCTTGCCAAGAATCTACTGCTGCTGGTTTAACCCTGGAGTGATGAATCCACGGAGTCACTTCAGCCACCTTTATAGCTGTAGGGGTAGACAAAAGAACAACATAAGGACCCCTCCACTTAGGCCCCAACGGTACACTGTTCCACTCTTTTATCCATACTTGATCTCCTGGATGATAACTATGAACAGGTGGATAAATATTCACAGGTAATCTATCTTGTACCCATTTCTGTACCTCCTCCATAGTTTTACCCAACTCTACAACCTGCTGCCGGGTAATTCCTTCTCCCAACTGACTCAAATCCCCCCTTAAGTTACCAAGTACGGGAGGTGGACGCCCATACATGATTTCAAAAGGTGAGAGACCCATCCTTCTGGTAGGTGTACTACGAATACGCAACAGAGCTATGGGCAAAATAACATTCCACTTAAGCTGAGTCTCTTGACACATCTTTGCCAATTGGTTCTTAATAGTTCTGTTCATCCTTTCTACTTTCCCAGAGCTCTGAGGTCTATATGCCGTATGAAGCTTCCACTCAATACCAAGCATATGAGTCAGTTGTTGTAGGCACTGGTGAACAAAGGCTGGACCATTATCAGAATCCATATCCTACAGAAGCCTGCTGCCCCCAAGAATTCCCGCACTTGTCTTCTATTCTTGGGTATTGGTATTTGGCATACAGCTTCTTTTCTCTCTGGCCCCATTATCCTTTGACCTTCAGAGATATGGGATCCTTTGATCCATTATCCTTTGACCTTCAGAGATATGGGATCCCAGATACTTGACAGTTGGCTGACACAACTGAGCTTTCTTCCTGGACACCTTGTATCCTGCCTTCCAGAGAATGTGTAGTAAATCATGTGTTGCTTGCTGACATATTTCTCTTGTAACTGCCGCTATCAACAAATCATCTACGTATTGTAATAGTACACACTCTCCTGGGATGGACTTGAAATCCAGTAAGTCTTGACTTAAAGCTGATCCAAATAGGGTAGGTGAATTTTTAAACCCTTGGGGCAGTCTTGTCCAAGTCATCTGGCGTTTCGAGCCCGTTACAGCATTTTCCCATTGGAATGCGAAGATACACTGGCTTTCGGCAGCAATTCGAAGGCAAAAGAAGGCATCTTTGAGATCTAGAACAGTAAAATAGGTAGCCCCACCCAGAATTAAAGCAAGCAGGTTATATGGATTGGGCACAACTGGATGTATACTTACGACCGCATCATTGACTGCTCTCAAGTCCTGCACAGGGCGATACTCATCTGTACCGGGCTTTTGAACAGGCAACAATGGGGTGTTCCAGGGGGAAGTACAGAATTTTAGGATACCATACCGTATGAACTTATCCAGATAAGATTGAATGTTTTTCTTAGCCTTCTGCGGGATGTGGTATTGTCTTAAGCTCACTGGATAAACCCCAAGTTTTAGTTCAATTCGAATTGGTGGAATATTGCGAGCAAGTCCTGGTGGGTTGTTCTCTGCCCACACTCCTGGTATATTGAACAAGGATTCATCACTCTTAGGGTTTTGGCTAGTCAACACTGTATAAAGTCGCCACTCTTCTTCCTTTGGTAC
Source organism: Pelobates fuscus (assembly GCF_036172605.1). Lineage (NCBI taxonomy): Eukaryota > Metazoa > Chordata > Amphibia > Anura > Pelobatidae > Pelobates > Pelobates fuscus. The sequence goes on along the minus strand of NC_086324.1, from coordinate 103,758,975 downwards.
AGATATTGTCATTATACCTGAAGGTCCATTGAACTTTAAAGATGCTGTTCCATTAGGTAAAAACGTTATCTGTGCTTGTAATTTTGACAACAAATCACGTCCTAGCAGTTGGACTGGACATTCAGGCATATAAAGGAATTGATGTTTCACTACGTGGCCTCCCAATGTACAGAGTCGACTTTTAAGAACCGGTTTAGCAGCACTCCTTCCAGTTGCTCCTATTACGGTGATAGTTCTTCCAGATGGAGGAGCAACTAGGTCAGTCACCACCGAATGTTCATTCCAGTATCAATCATGAAAGCACTCCTTTTTCCCCCTATTGCTACATCGACCATAGGCTCCGCTCGGCCAAGGGGGATGGAGCCCGGTCGGTATCAATAGTCCTCCATGACTGTGTCAGCCAACCCCACAAAGTCCCTATCTTCTCTATCGCGGGGTCTCTGCGCTGCTGGATAGTACCTGTCTCCACTAACATTCCCTCTATTATTCCCACTATTTCCTCCAGGGCCTCCTCTACCTCTTGCTCTGCCTCTATAATTACTATATCCTGCCCTAGGCCTGTCTCTCTCATACTGTTCCCTTTGTGGACACTCACTTCTCCAATGCCCTTCTTCCCTACAATATGCGCATTGGTTCCTACTCAAGGGTTCCCTATTCCATTTACTCTCGCCTTTATCCGTTCCCCTATACACTTCCTTTTCCCTTCTATCTATGCCTGCCATAGCTACCGCTAGCATATCTGCTTTTCTACGCATCTTACGCTCTTCCTCCTTCTTTGTCTCTGTTTCCCTATTCATGTATACCTTATTTGCTATTTCCATTAGTTGGGTTATAGACATCCCTACAAACCCTTCTAACTTTTGTAGCTTGCGCTTTATATCTCCGTAGGCTTGGCTGACAAAGGCAGAGTTAACCATCCGGGAATTCTCAGGAGCCTCTGGATTAAAGGGGGTATACAAACGGTATGCCTCCAATAATCGGTCATAAAAGACACTGGGCGATTCATCACATTTCTGTAATACCTCAGCCGTCTTAGACATGTTAATCGCTTTATTCCCTCCAGCTTTCATGCCAGCAATAATAGCATCCCTGTAAGCTTTTAAATGGACCATGTCTGCGCCATTGACATTCCAATTTGGATCGGTGTTTGGATAATGAAACAAAAAAACAAAGTATATACACTAAAGATATACACGTATACTGTGGATAGCTCCAGGTGAACTTCACAACCACCTGTGGAAATGTATAGCAAACAAACAAAAGTGGAAACCACCCAGAATAAGTATAATTGATAAAATAAAAAGGGACAACCTGATGTAGATCAAATGTCCTTAAAACGAATCTGTGTGAAAATTAGAATAACTTTCATAGCGTAAAAAAGTATATATAAATGGTGGTATAAGTGAGATTAGAAATACACTCACAAACAAACGATAATTCAGGCCTTTCACCCTCTCAGGGGTTATGTGATGAGTGTAGATATCCTCCAACACGATATATGTAAATGCAAAATAATGCAATATAGTGAAGTATGTTAGAAATATACAAAATCACATTTATTCATTGCACTTACAAAATAGCAGCATAAAAAGGCATCTCTCCATATACATATGGAACTCCTGGTGATGATAATAGAGTGTCCACAGTGGAGGTCCAGAGCCGATAAAAGAAATACAGGATCCAAACAAATAAAAACAATTGTATATATAAAAGTTCGGTTGTATCCTGTTTGGATAATGGGCTGCAGCCCATGCTGCCGGGTTGGCCTGATTTTGTGTACGGGCCACTTCTTCCAGCGCTTTAATTGCCGCTTGATTTATCCTTGTCCTTTCCTCATTATTAAACAATGTCATCAATAACTGCTGGCAATCAGCCCAAGTGGGATTATGTGTCTGGACTATGGAGGTAAACAAATCCGTCATGGCTTGAGGCTTTTCGGTGTAGGAGGAGTTATGGGTTTTCCAATTAAATAGACCAGTGGTTGTAAAAGGGACATAGACGAAGACTGGATCAGCATATTGTATCTGGCCGTCACTGTTAATGTGTGTCGGGCCAGGAGTCAATCGAAGAGGCATCTGATAATGTCGGGGTTGTAGGGTACCAGTCATTTGTTAATATGGGGCTTCGTTGAGATACGTCAGTTAAGGGTTCCGGTCGAGGGGTAGTAAAAGAAGGGGATGGGGCCGCTTTACTGAGGGGAAGATTGGTGAGTAAAATATTCCGGGCCGGGCTAGGAGGAGCCTGACCGGAAACTAAATATGGCGCCAAATCTGGGTAGGTGGAGTTAACGGAGGTAGGTATCGGAAGAGGAGGGTTTGAAACAAGAGGGCTGGGCTCTGAGCTAGAGGAGGGAGTAGGTGGGGACAACGGGGCAAGGTGAGGAGCGTTTCCAACAGCACCTCCTCTTCCGGTGGAGGAGGAGTAAGGGGGCGGCATGGGGATCTCAGACTCAGGGGGCGTGTCCAAAATGGGCGTGATTACGGCCTTAGTGGACAAGCGAGTCCTGGCCACCATGAGGCGACATTGTTCCTCGTGGCATATCCGGATCCATTTTGGCGAGTCATTTACAGCCTGCTTCCAACAATCAATATACGGAAACTGGCCGTAAAGTTCAGGCCTACCTGATACAGCCACGTGTACACGCTGTACCAGATTAGGATCCAAACTGCCACGTGGTGGCCATGCGGCAACCAAAGTAGGCCATTCCCTACTACATAAAGTAGTCAGGCGTGTTGGAGACATCTTTACCCCAAAATCACATACAGTATATCCCTTTTAAAGTTTTTTAACATACATCCTAAGGGATCCAAAACCGTTGAATCTAACGCACCCATACTAACAATGAATCGTCGTCTCCAACAGAAACTAAACAAACACTCTTCCAACGGTCACACCCGTTCCCTCGGCAACAGCACCACGTTGTACAGTTACCAAGCGAAACGCACACAACAAAACACTCAGGGAATTCCCGTACACACACAGCTGTTACACCAGTCACTAAGTAACTAATACTGTGCCCTTTGGCGAAACTATACAGTCACCCACGCTATAATTCCCTATATCTGAATTACCCATCTATAACACACCCCAGTAACATCGTCTTTACAAACAGTAGTTATAGTACGGTTAGCATTGGTTAGAGTACAATTTAAAGTCACAGTTCAATTAGTAGTGGTTATGGTGTTAAACATACAACATAGACGACAATTATTAGTACTTATTTACAGTGTCAGTAATTATACATGGTTATGGTACCGTGCGCTATAATACAGTTACACACTATTCACACTCTCGCTAGACGGCAGAGCTCACGCTATCTAGCAAGATATACACGCTACTACAACAATCTTTAGCACATTTACAATTCCCAACTAATCTATTGGCCAGTACCTTGATGGACTACCTAAAACTATCTACATACGTTTTGGTTAGCCACACTGCCCAAGCACCACATATAGCGAACTAGAGGGCGGAATTTACAACAGTACCCTCTTAGTCTATCTACTCTATCAATAGTCTAGTGGGTTCCAAATTTACACTCCTTCCCACTTAGCCAAGATAGGTTGAGATCTAGCGAACCGAATTTACACAGGCGCCGCTTAGTCTCCCGGTCCCCCCGACCTAGCGAACGAAATATACACCCTAGAACGCTAGTCTAGACAAGACACCGGTGTCCGGCTAGGGCTATTTACACCAGAACCCCGCCTGACTCCAAACCAAAATTAAACGGGCTGACTACAGGGCGTTTAATTGAGCGGTGTGCCTTCGCTCCTTCCCTCCACTGGAGGGGGCAGATTCCAAATAACCCCTTATGGGCCTACCGCACAATCGGTATCCAATACCCCTAGTGGGTCCACCGTCTAAAACAGCGGTCGTCTTACCTCCTCGTTCCTGAACCTGAGTTCACACTCATCGACGGGGACACCCCAGCACTTACTACGTAGAGGCCGATGATCTCCTGGACAACAGACCAGTGGCGCCGAGACGAAGGGAGGTCCACGCAGAAGTTCAGGGGTGCAGCCGTAGAGAACGTGGGCAAAGATAGACCGTCTCACGCCTCTGCTTCTCAGCTACCGTTGAACGATGAGCTTCCCGGCCAATGCACCAAATGATACCGGAGAAACTGACGGAAGCCAAGCACAGAGAGATGGACACAGGTTTCTTCAGGAAGGAAGAGATTCTTTATTCGATTCACCGAACGGGACTCAGAGGGACTAATGTCACCAAAATACAACATGATCTGAGCCCCGGACAATAGTGTAGGCTCCTTATATAGGCATGTAACTCCACCCATAATTAGCTCCACCCACACATAATCTTACCCAATCAATCGAACAAGAACTAACTTCCTGTTTGACCACATGGCTTGCCCAGCACAATGGAGGAGGGGAATACTACATCCTGTATTCTCGCACATGCTCCGTACACTACTGATTGTATCTTTGCCACGTGCAACCAACCGACCGATACACCAGTATATGCACATACACATGCCACGTGGTAATCTCGGCCTACTAAATTTATTTTTACCGAGATTCCACCACAACACTGCATACACACTATACACACACACTATACACACACTGCATACACTATGCACACACTATACACACACTGCATACACTATGCACACACTGCGCAATCTATACACACACTGCACACACTATACACACACTGCATACACTTCATACACTATACACACACTGCATACACATACATTTAAAAAAATTGCAGTTGTTTGTTACATTTCAAAGTTGGGGAGGAGGGTGCCAAATAAAGGATCCGCCTCGGGTGCCAAATGCTCCAGGTACGCCCCTGTATAGAAGGGAGCCATGTTACTCTCTATATAGAGAGGAGCCATGTTTACACTGTATATAGAGGGAGCCATGTTACTCTGTAAATAGAGAGGAGCCATGTTTGAACTGTATATAGAGGGGAGCAGGGCCGGACTGGGGATACAAAGCAGCCCTGGAAAAAAATCAACGTCAGCCCCATAAGTAACTACGCCATGTATTGTCACATGTAATACGTATGGCTATGTGTTGCCACCCGAGATGATTGAGTGATATATATCTATAAACACACACACACACATATATATATATATATATATATATATTTATTTATTTATTTTTTTTTTTTTTTTATGTTTTTATCAGGCTTAAACAATTGACTTTAAACATAGCTTGTGAGTATAGTTAGGTTAGATCGTTGCAATAAACATGCTATAAGTCATCTTATCAGTGTAGTAATAGGTTATCTCTCGCTTTAGTATGTGTGTGACAGGTGATCTCTCGCTTTAGTATGTGTGTGACAGGTGATCTCTCGCTTTAGTATGTGTGTGACAGGTGATCTCTCGCTTTAGTATGTGTGTGACAGGTGATCTCTCGCTTTAGTATGTGTGTGACAGGTGATCTCTCGCTTTAGTATGTGTGTGACAGGTGATCTCTCGCTTTAGTATGTGTGTGACAGGTTATCTCTCGCTTTAGTATGTGTGTGACGGGTTATCTCTTGCTTTAGTATGTGTGTTGTTCTGTTAGACTGTAAGAGGGTATACAAGGCTTATGCACATAGTTAGTGAACAATAGGTGAGGCCTAAGCAGTAAGGATATTAGTGTGAAAAACCATAAGCAAAAACATCACATAGGTTAAAACGATAACATGTCATAAATTCAAGGCTAATAGGCTATAGAAGAGTAACATTTAGGCTATGCAAAACTTAGGCACATAGTAAATAAGTAGTGTGTAAGGCCACCGCAGAAAAAAAAACCATAAGTAATCCTCATCTTGGCTATACAGTGAGGGCTTTCATAAAAAATTAAACATGCTTAATGAGAAAACTGACGGCATAAAAGTGTAGTTGCTGCACATTCTTAAGTGATTATGGTCAGGCTAAAGAAGATATCAACTTGTAAAAATATAGGTCACCTGCAGTTTGGCTGCTCGTTATGTGGTACGGTTGTCTAATGCTATAACTGTATAGTGCTCTAGGTGAAATAGCTTAGAAAATAAACTAAACTAAAGCAGAACAGGGGAACACAACATTACAAGCTTAACTGAGGCCCTATATATATTTATTTTATGTGTGTATATTACTCAATCATCTGGGGTGGCAAGACATGCATACATGTACATATATGCCTTACATATTTTTGGTGTGTGTGTATATATATATATATTGTAACGGAATGCAGTATTATAGTCCACGATCTCCGTTGGTATCTTAGGTAATCCACAGTCAGAGTTAGAAAGCACGGCAATATCCCCAATCCTCCCAATAACCGGACGAAACACAGTTTGGGAGTCAACTAACTTGCTTTATTCACAGACTTCCATATTTATGCAGTTCCCCTTGCAAGGGGTTTCCTTACAGATGTTACAGGGGATTTCTCCCATCAGGCAGTATAATTATCCCAACAGGCATTGCTGCACGAGAGGGATCCTCCCACTAAAATGGACGATTAAGTGGATTATCCCCTCGTGCAGCAAAACTGGCAATTCACATAGAAATCCATATTTCACATAATATTACTCGCTTTCATACGAATGACCGTTCGGTAGATAGCTGGGGTCTGCGGGCACATTTAGTGAGAATACCGCTCAGATCCCAGCTAAACTAACCGAACGCCGCACAAAATACACTTAACCATCGAGTTCGGTTTGAAACTACCGAACATCGATGGGGAACAGAATGTGGTGAACGCGGAACTCCCGAACGCTCTGGAAGTCCAGCGGTGTTCGGATCATTGAGTAGCCGTTTTCAGTTCCAGGCTCTCGACGACCGAACACCGCTGCAGAGACAAAGGATCCAAGATGGCCGACCGCCGCATGGTCGGTAGCCGAACGACGGCCACCTAGGAGAGCCTTCAATTACCGATTGCAACATTGTTGCAATCGGTTAATTAGTGCCACACGACTGTGAGTGTGTGGTCTACCTGGGGAGCCCGTATTCGTTTGGCGAACGGCCCGGATAGCCGTGTTTCGTCAAACGAAAGGTTTGCATGCTGGTAGCGTACGGCTGCCAGCATGCGAACGGCCATAATATAATACATACACAATCAAGGTACACAGTAACACATTCAGCCTACGGACAACCTTTATTAAATATAGTCCAGAAGTGGCTAGGTTTGCCACATATATATATATATATATATATATATATATATATATATATATATATATATAATATGGTGGGGATGGGGGACTGTGAGGTGGATGGGGGGGCCTGTGAGGTGGGTAGGTGTCCTGTAAGCTGGGTAGGGGGACTGTGAGGTGGGTAGGGGGCTGTATAGTGGGTAGGGGGGCTGTATAGTGGGTAGAGGGGCTGTATAGTGGGTAGAGGGGCTGTATAGTGGGTAGAGGGGCTGTATAGTGAGTAGGGGGCTGTATAGTGGGTAGGGGCTGTATAGTGGGTAGGGGGCTGTGAGGTGGGTAGGGGGACTGTGAGGTGGGTAGGGGGCTGTAGAGTGGGTAGGGGGTGCTGTGAGGTGGGTAGGGGGCTGTGAAGTGGGTAGGGGGGCTGTGAGGTGGGTAGGGGGGCTGTGGTATGGGTAGGGGGGCAGTATAGTGGGTAGGGGAGCTGTATAGTGGGTAGGGGGCTGTGGTATGGGTAGGGGGGCAGTATAGTGGGTAGGGGCTGTGAGGTGGGTAGGGGGCTGTATAGTGGGTAGGGGTGCTGTATAGTGGGTAGGGGGCTGTATAGTGGGTAGGGGTGCTATATAGTGGGTAGGGGTGCTTTATAGTGGGTAGGGGGCTGTATAGTGGGTGGGGGGGCTGTTTAGTAGGTAGGGGTGCTGTATAGTGGGTAGGGGGCTGTATAGTGGGTAGGGGCTGTATAGTGGGTAGGGGGCTGTATAGTGGGTAGGGGGCTGTATAGTGGGTAGGGGACTGTATAGTGGGTAGGGGGCTGTATAGTGGGTAGGGGGCTGTATAGTGGGTAGGGGGCTGTATATTGGGTAGGGGTGCTGTATAGTGGTTAGGGGGCTGTATAGTGGGTAGGGGTGCTGTATAGTGGGTAGGGGTGCTGTATAGTGGGTAGGGGTGCTGTATGGTGGGTAGGGGTGCTGTATAGTGGGTAGGGGACTGTACAGTGGGTAGTGGGCTGTATAGTGGATAGGGGTGCTGCATAGTGGGTAGGGGGCTGTATAGTGGGTAGGGGGCTGTGAGGTGGGTAGGGGTGCTGTATAGTGGGTAGAGGTGCTGTATAGTGGGTAGGGGTGCTGTATAGTGGGTAGGGGTGCTGTACAGTGGGTAGGGGACTGTATAGTGGGTATGGGTGCTGTATAGTGGGTAGGGGGCTGTATAGTGGGTAGGGGTGCTGTATAGTGGGTAGGGGGCTGTGAGGTGGGTAGGGGTGCTGTATAGTGGGTAGAGGTGCTGTATAGTGGGTAGGGGCTGTATAGTGGGTAGGGGTGCTGTACAGTGGGTAGGGGGCTGTATAGTGGGTATGGGTGCTGTATAGTGGGTAGGGGGCTGTATAGTGGATAGGGGTGCTGTATAGTGGGTAGGGGGCTGTGAGGTGGGTAGGGGGCTGTATAGTATGTGGGGGGCTGTGAGGTGGGTAGGGAGACTGTCTGTGAGGTGGGGGCCTGTGGGGGGGGGGGCTGAATGGCGGGTATGGGGCTGAAAAACGGTAAATACGTTTAGTTTCCCGTTGGCCCGGTGGGCAGCTTTCCAGCACCATGTGTGGGGGCGGAGCTCGTGGCCAGGAGGCGGAGCTTCCGATTGGGGGCGGGGCATGCAACCGAAATGATTGGAGACTGTATATAGAGAGGAGCCATGTTTACACTGTATATAGAGGGAGCCATGTTACTCTGTATATGGAGAGGAGCCATGTTTACACTGTATATAGAGGGGAGCCATGTTACTCTGTATATAGAGGGAGCCATGTTTACACAGTATATAGAGGGAAGCCATGTTACTCTGTATATAGAGGGAGCCATGTTACTCTCTATATAGAAGGGAGCCATGTTACTCTGTATATAGAGAGGAGCCATGTTACTCTGTATATAGAGAGGAGCAATGTTTACACTGTATATAGAGGGGAGCCATGTTACTCTGTATATAGAGGGAGCCATGTTACTCTGTATATAGAGGGAGCCATGTTATTCTGTATATAGAGGGAGCCATGTTTACACGGTATATAGAGGGAAGCCATGTTACTCTGTATATAGAGGGAGCCATGTTACTCTGTATATAGAGGGGAGCCATGTTACTCTGTATATAGAGAGGAGCCATGTTAACACTGTATATAGAGGGAGCCATGTTACTCTGTATATAGAGAGGAGCCATGTTTACACTGTATATAGAGGGGAGCCATGTTACTCTGTATATAGAGGGAGCCATGTTATTCTGTATATAGAGGGAGCCATGTTTACACGGTATATAGAGGGAAGCCATGTTGTGGTGGAATCTAGGTAAAAATAAATTTGCATGCTTTACCTCTAAGACAATAGTACAATAATGAATAGGTTCAATTAAAACAACATTTCAACTATGCTTCCAAATTTAAGTGACCATTTCCACTGTTCCCATATTTCCCATAGAGGTACATTAAAAACATATAGCTTTCATGCAATGAAACATACCCTCCGGATGGTACTTCCTATATTAACCATTAAACCTATTCCTAAGCATAGGAACAGTATTACAAATGCTCATCCAGGAACATACACACTGCGGGGGGACCCATCCACTCATTAATTATAATTTTCCTCCTTATTGGCAATAAAGTTTTCAACCATTGTTTCCCATTTGCTAAATTTCTTTAACCCAACTGAGTTGCTCTGAATTATTCCCATTTCCATCCTACTTTGGTAAATTACTTGTTTTTTAATTTCAGTCCACTCTAATATTTTATTGCTTTTCCAGTGTCTGGCCAAAACCATCTTGGCTGCCATTAAAATGTGAATTGTCATCATACTTTTCTCGGTAGGCATGGTAGGCCATCCCAGATGTAGCAGAAAACTTTGTGGTGTAAATGGTATATATAGCTGACACGAATTAGAAATCTGCCTATATACCGTTTTCCAAATGTTTTTTAAATATCTGCAATGCCACCAGATATGGAGGTAGTCTCCCTTCTCTTCACCACATCTCCAACAGAGGGGATTCTGATCTCCATAGATCTTGGCCAATTTATCTGGGACCATGTACCATCTGTTTAGGAGTTTATAAAAAAATTCTACTATATTTAAGCAATGAATCAATTTATTTACTTTAACTGTCGCATTTATCAAGTCTTGCTCGGGGATTACTATTTGTAGATCTTTTTCCCACTTAGTCTTAGCTCTCCGTGGAAAAGACCTCTGAGAGATCTTTAAAAATTTGTAACATCTGGAGATATGACCTTTGAGTCTATATGTTTCAATGATCTTCTTTAGAGTACTTATATTATTATTAAATTGGATATCCAAAAATTTCGCCAAGTAAGACTTAATTCTCAAGTAAGTAAATATCTCCCTATTATCAATCCCAAACTCTAGCTGTAGTTGATTAAATGGCTTGATTTTCTCTGTATCAATTATCTGTTGGATATACTCAATACCCCGATATGACCAGCCACTAATGTTAATGTCGTCAATATTATTATTGATCACCTCAATAGGTAAAAAGGGAAATAATCTGTATTCTATTTTGTAGTTTTTCTTAATTTTATACCAATATCTCCATAAACTATGTATAATTGTCGAGTTTTCTAGGTGGACTGAATTATTTTTATTTCCTTTCCTCCTTGTTGTCCAAAACAGAGCAGATAGGCTGTTTATCTCTACCATTACTTGCTCTATTTGGTACCATGCTTGATCTTTTTGGTCTGTGCTTAACGTATTGACAATATGTGCCAGCATGCATGCATTATGGTACTCTGTTATGTTTGGGGCAGCAAGGCCCCCATCTTTTCTTTTCTTAGATAATAATTGTAAACTTATTCTCGGTTTCTTGCCTTTCCAAATAAATTTGGAAAAAGCTGCCTGTATCATTTTTAACCATGAGTTTGGAACTTGTATGGGGATCATTCTAAAAAGATAATTCCATTTAGGCAGAATATATGAGCGGATAGTGTTTATACGACCTGTCCAGGAGATCTCTCTGTGAGCCCATTCTTTTAAAGTCTTATTGGTATTTTTTATAAGAGGAAGGAAATTTGCCTCAATAACTTTATTGGTATCTCTTGGTATTTTAATTCCAAGAAACAAAATATATTCCTTGGCCCATACGAAATCAAAATAATTTTTGATAAAGTCTCTTTCTTCCCTAGCTAAATTAACTGTCATTACTGTAGTCTTATTAATATTCAATTTATAATTTGAAAATTCACTGTAATGGCTCAATATTCTCATCAATTCCGGCAGTGATGTTCTAGGATCCTGCAGCATGAGAATTACATCGTCAGCATAAAGATTAATCTTGTGTTCAAAATTATTGACAGAAAAACCCTTTATCTTTTCGTTTTGCCTTATGGTCTCTGCAAGAAACTCCATAGTTAAAACATAAAGCATCGGGGAGAGAGGACAGCCTTGCCTTGTACCGTTCCTGATACTAAACCAGTCCGCCTCTATCCCTGGGCCTATTGTCCTGGCTGAGGGGACGGTATATAGCGCCATAATAGCGTCATAGACCGTTCCTATTAACCCAAACGTCTTCAATGCGTTTCCCAGGAAGTCCCATCTGACCCTGTCAAACGCTTTCTCAGCATCCAGTGACAGGGTCAGAAGGGGAACCTTTCTCCTAATCGCGAGATCATGTACATCCAGAATCCTTCTAAGGCCTCCTGAGGCTACTCTACCATGAATAAATCCGGTCTGATCTTGATGTATTAAAGCAGGAATATAAGTTTTTAACCGATCTGCTATAACCGAGGCATAGATCTTAACATCTCCATTTAGAAGGGAAATTGGACGATAATTCGTCAATTTAGCCGGATCTTTATCCGGCTTCAAAATTGGAACTATGTTCGCTTGAAGCATCTCCCTGGGGAACACAGCATCTTCCACTATTTTATTAAATATTCTAGCAAGGCGTGCCGAAAGGGTATCTCTATATATCTTATAAAATTTATTTGAAAAACCGTCTGGGCCAGGTGCTTTATTTATCTGTGTCTTATTTATGGCTACAATTATTTCTTCTGAAGTTATTGATTTATTAATCTCACTCAGTTGTTCTCTAGTTAATTTGGGCATTTTTTTATTTTTGAAAAATTCTGTAGAGGAAGTTTGTTGTCCTTCATTGTCTAAGTTGTATAATCGGCTATAATAGTCATTAAAAGCTGCCCCGATTTTTTTCGGGCATAATAACGTTTCCTTTCCAGTTTCAATTTTATGAATCCTCCTCATTTGTTTTTTATTTTTCAGTTTGTTGGTAAGTAACTTATCTGCCCTATTGCCTTTATAGTACCAGTTGATCTTTAGGGATTGTAAATTTCTGTTTTTCTCCTCTAATAGTAAATCATTTATACGATTTTGTATTAATAAAATTTTTATACTTTTCTCCGGAGTAGGTAAGAGTTTATTTTCATTAGATAAATTATAATAGACTACATAAAGTTCATTCAGAGATTGTCCCTTCTTTTTTTTATCATTGGTGCCCAACTTAATTAAATGACCTCTAATGACACTTTTATATGCGTTCCACACGACTGGGAGCGAAACCTCTCCACCCTCATTTTCCTCAAAAAACCTATCTGTCATATCCTTAATATATTCTCTATTTTCTTTAGTCGAAAAAATGTTATCATTTAGTCTCCAGTTAGTTCTATTTGCCCTATAGTTAGCTGTATCCAGCTCCAAAATTATAGCATTATGATCCGACCAAGTTACTTCGTCTATAAGAACTTTTTTAGTGCTATTGGTGAGGCCGACTGATCCCAAAACTAAATCAATTCTTGAATATGAGAAAAATGACCTGGAGAAGCATGTAAAATCCCTCTCCAGTGGGTGGAACACACGCCATATATCCAAAAACTCATATTTCTTAAGTATCCTTTGAAATTGTACTGCCTGTGAGATTGCTACTTTATTTAACCCGGTAGGATTTAAAGTTTTCCTATCCAGATTTGGATCCATTATATGGTTAAAATCCCCCGATAGGAGTAATTTCCCTTGTTTTAATCTTTCTACTTTATCAAAGAGGTCATAAAAATACTTGTTTGAAGGATTATTGGGCGCATACACATTTACCAATGTATATAATTCTGTTTGGATCTTAATTATCATTATAATAAATCTAGCTTCCTCATCTATTTCTTGGTAAATAATCTTGGATCTAAATCTTCATTTATCATAATGGCTACCCCTCTTTTCTTCTGTTGTTCTAGGGAGGCAGTTACTACTATTGAAAGATTTTGTGGGATAAATCTCAGCTTATCGTTTCTTTTCCAGTGTGTCTCCTGTACAAAAATGATTTGAGCTTTTTCTTTTTTAATATAATCAAACAAAATCGCTCGCTTGCTAGGGGAATTTAAGCCTTGGGCGTTTATCGATATTATTTTAACCATTACTCTTTTTTAAGCTCTTCTTCAAAGATCTATTAACTCCATTTGCCTTCTCCTGTACCTTATTAAGCCTGTTGACAATTCTCTTTCTTTTCTGAGAGTGGGCCCCCGCCCCGACCACATCCACCACACCAATCATACAACATCCTCTTCTATACCAGAGGCAATCATTCCAATAACCCAGAGTATTAACCTCTGAGTGTAGATCCATAAGGAGAAAATCTCCTAACTGAAATCTTGTCCTCATCTAGGAATCTCCAAGATAAGGATACTGAGAGCTGAGCTATGAGCGTCCCTTTTCTCTTTCTCTTTTTTTTCCCCTCTCCTTCTTCCTTCCTCCCTTCTTTCTCTTTAACACCTTCCACCCACCTAAAGCTATCTACATAAGTCTCCCCGACCCAAGCATTAATTTCAAATTTTTACATTTAATCTCCCTTGTTGGGGGGTTTTCATCCGCCTCTGTCTTCTGAACACTATTTGGGGTAGCATCCCGTTACCCCCTCTTCTTCCACCTTGGATCAATTTATTACAATAATTCAAACTATTTAACGTGTATATCAAAATTGTTCTCCAGTGCAAATATTTTCTTTCCATGTTCTCAGAATACCATTATAACAAATTTAGACTAAGTATACCATTCTTAGTCTAATTAATATCAGTGAACCATATGTGCCCTTACAAATCTGATACTTTCTAACCCTCTTAGTGATTCCCCTATTCCTATCAATTAATAACTTTATATAAGTGTCATTTATAACTGTTATTCTTTTATATCTTTTCCCCCTACTTTATTTATTTTCTTTCTCCCTTTTTTTGTGAATCCTTGTCCAAGTAATTTGTCCTATTGGTTTTAAGTTACTTATTAATTAATAATTGTGCCTATCCTAGGTCTTTTAACTCAAATACCTCAGGATATTTGTGTTCTAGTGACTCATTACATTTAAAATATTAATTATATATCATAACCCGTGCCCGTGTCGCCTAGGTGAAAGTAATACGGTTATCATAATACTGCGTTGTAATATTAGTTCACTCCAGATATAGACCGTGATTACGTCTTACTTATTTCCTTTCCCCCCCTATTACCCCATACTGTCCAGCCAATTTGTGACCTTAACCATTGAGTCAAATGTATGCATAGTCCCATCCTTGGAGACTATCAGTTTGGTTGGGAAACCCCAGCGGTATTTTAGATTTTTTTTCCCTCAAGCGCAGGGTGGCGGGGATAAATTGTTTCCTCGCTCTTCTTGTCTGAAAAGACAAATCCGGAAAAACTTTTATATCATAGAATTTGCCTCTCTCTTTCCGTTTGTCTTGCCGCTTTTAGGATTTTTTCTTTGAAAGAATAAGAATGACAAGCTATAATTATGTCTCTTGGAAGATCGTCTGGGAGAGTTCTTGGTTTGTTTAAACGGTGAGTTCTTTCAAGGAAATCCACTTTGTCGTCAATGTTAATTTTAAGAGCCTTAAAAAATTCTGCAAGAAAATTTGCCAAATTGTCTTGAGAGACAGACTCAGGAATATTTCTTATTCTTAAGTTGTTTCTTCTTTCTCCATCTTCTAAGCTCGTTGATCTCTCTTCCAACTCGTTAATCTTCGTTTGTTGTTTCTCAATGATCTCATTTTGTTTCTGAAGGAGAAACTCCAGGTTTTCTATTTTCTGTTCATTCATTTTCGCTTTTTGTCCAATTGACATTATTTCTTGCTTTAAATTAGCAAAGCTCCCCTGCATTTCTAATTTTATCTGTTCCAATTGTTGGTTTAAGCACTGTTTTAAATATGCTTGGGTAATCAATGGTTCGTCTAGGCTTTCTTGCCCATCCTGTATTTCTGTCCCATTCAATTCACCTGTGGATTTACTTAGAGCCGTTTTACTTGGCGTTGGAGTCAGAGAGGTTTCCAAAGTACTTTTGTCTGCTGGAGCATTAAAGAAATTTGAAAGTCTCTTTTCTTGTTTTTCTTTCTTATCCCGTTTTTGGGAGAGACTTCAACTCTTGTCTCGAATCTGCTGTTTTTCTTGTTGCCATTATGTTTTATTCGATCTTTGTTGTGCCTTTGTCTATTTTTTTTTCCCCTGTCAAAAACTGCTCCCTTTCCTTCTATTCTTTTCCCCCCTTTTTTTCCTTCCCTTTGAAGCCCTGTTGAGCAGAGGACTTTAGCTTTTTCGTTTGTCCCTTTAAAGAATAATGTATGTTATCCGCACGGCAGGGGATCGGCTTCACCCTCCTCTCCCTATTTTATCCTCGGTAGGCCGGTGCCCTACGGCTTTCTCCTTTTTTTCCAGTATTTAACTCTGTTAGTCAGTACAGGTTAAGATCTTATGCATCAAATATTAAGTCCCTTCCATTCAGATCTTACAAATTAGCAATATGCTTTCCCCTTAGGCACTTTATTTCCAGCAATATGCCGTTTGACACACACTCGGAATAAGATCCAATTTAAATCAGACTCAGACCAAAGTTCAGTATAGCCATTCACTCCTAGGCCTTGATGAATAAACAGTGTGTGATTCTCTCAGGCTCTTTTATTTTCCAACAGTGTACCGATTAACTCAAACTCAGGCTTTTTAGCTCAGGGTCGTTTGTAGCTCCTTGTAGGTTAAAGATTATTTGCCCAAAATTGCACCGGGACTACCCTTTACTCTACTCCATACAAAATTTACACTCTGCCCGATTAATTCCCCGCTCTCTTTGGAAGCGGATTACAATACACTTGCAATAATCTTGCATTCATTACAGGTTACAATGCGTCTGTACTCCGTCAGCACAAGCTTGCTGTGGCCATATTTGAAGATCGGTGTTTGTCTAAATTAGCTTACACCTTTATCAGGTTCTTAGTGCAGTACTTGGGAGTCCCTCAGAGCCAATTCTCAGGCCGGGCTATTTTATTATGTTGTATTTTGTATTTTGTATATCCTTCATTTTTAACAGAAAAAAAAAAAGAACAAAAAAAAAACGGAAGGTCCGTTCAAGTCCGTTCAGTCTCACAGCCACTTAAAGTCCCAGCACCACAGGGAATCAATTATTAAGCCTTACTTCTTTAAACTGCCGTATTTAGTTGGTTTTATAAATCCCTCAATTGTTCTTTCAGTTATCAGCTCCCATTCCAGCTGCCCTCAGCCTTTTCACATAACTCCTTTCTTATATACAGTATACATTTTTCCTCACCAATGTTCCTTTCCACGTGGCAAACAACCTGGAGGTAGAGGCACGCTTAGGAGGCAGAAATCTGGAGTCGGTAAGCAGCACAGACTGTCTCTCCTGCAGTATGCATCCGGAGAGAGTTCAGATCAGGGCGAACTGCTAGAAAATCAGGCAGACAATATCTTCCTTGGTTTGCTCGTCTCGGTGAACAGCCACGCTTTCAGGCGGAGGGTGTCTCCCTCATTCTCTCGTGGGACTCCAGCTCAGCTCGACCCGCCGGCGTGCACGCTACGCGCCCTGCGTGACGTCACGTCATCCCCGCCCCGCCTTTCCAAGGAGATTTTCTTAATTCGAAGCCCAGGTAAAAATAAATTTAGTAGGCAGAGATTACCACGTGGCATGTGTACGTGCATATACTGGTGTATCGGTCGGTTGGTTGCACGTGGCAAAGATACGATCAGTAGTGTACGGAGCATGTGCGAGAATACCGGATGTAGTATTCCCCTCCTCCATTGTGCTGGGCAAGCCATGCGGTCAAACAGGAAGTTAGTTCTTGTTCGATTGATTGGGTAAGAGAATGTGTGGGTGGAGCTGATTATGGGTGGAGTTACATGCCTATATAAGGAGCCTACACTATTGTCCGGGGCTCAGAACTTGTTGTATTTTGGTGACATTAGTCCCTCTGAGTCCCGATCGGTGAACCGAATAAAGAATCTCTTTTTTCCTGAAGAAACCTGTGTCCATCTCTCTGTGCTTGGCTTCCGTCAGTTTTTCCGGTATGATTTGGTGCATTGGCCGGGAAGCTCATCGTTCAATGGTAGCTGAGAAGCAGAGGCGTGAGACGGTCTATCTTTGCCCACGTTCTCTACGGCTGCACCCCTGAACTTCTGCGTGGACTTCCCTTCGTCTCGGCGCCATTGGTCTGTTGTCCAGGAGATCATCGGCCTCTACGTATTAAGTGCTGGGGTGTCCCCGTCGATGAGTGTGAACTCAGGTTCAGGAACGAGGAGGTAAGACCACCGCTGTTTTAGACGGCGGACCCACTAGGGGTATTGGATACCGATTGTGCGGTAGGCCCATAAGGGGTTATTTGGAATCTGCCCCCTCCAGTGGAGGGAAGGAGCGAAGGCGCACCGCTCAATTAAACGCCCTGTAGTCAGCCCGTTTAATTTTGGTTTGGAGTCAGGCGGGGTTCTGGTGTAAATAGCCCTAGCCGGACACCGGTGTCTTGTCTAGACTAGCGTTCTAGGGTGTATATTTCGTTCGCTAGGTCGGAGGGACCGGGAGACTAAGCGGCGCCTGTGTAAATTCGGTTCGCTAGATCTCAACCTATCTTGGCTAAGTGGGAAGGAGTGTAAATTTGGAACCCACTAGACTATTGATAGAATAGATAGACTAAGAGGGTACTGTTGTAAATTCCACCCTCTAGTTCGCTATATGTGGTGCTTGGGCAGTGTGGCTAACCAAAACGTATGTAGATAGTTTTAGTTAGTCCATCAAGGTACTGGGCAATAGATTAGTTGGGAATTGTATATGTGTTAAAGATTGTTGTAGTAGCGTGTATATCTTGCTAGATAGCGTGAGCTCTGCCGTCTAGCGAGAGTGTGAATAGTGTGTAATTGTATTATAGCGCACGGTACCATAACCATGTATAATTACTGACACTGTAAATAAGTACTAATAATTGTCGTCTATGTTGCATGTTTAACACCATAACCACTACTAATTGTACTGTGACTTTAAATTGTACTCTAACCTATGCTAACCGTACTGTAACTACTGTTTGTAAAGACGATGTTACTGGGGTATGTTATAGACGGGTAATTTAGATATAAGGAATTATAGCGTAGGTGACTGTATAGTTTCGCCAAAGGGCACAGTATTAGTTACTTAGTGACTGGTGTAACAGCTGTGTGTGTACGGGAATTCCCTGAGTGTTTTGTTGTGTGCGTTTCACTTAGTAACTGTACCACGTGGTGCTGTTGCCGAAGGAACGGGTGTGACTGTTGGTAGAGTGTTTGTATAGTTTCTGTTGGAAACGACGCATTGTGTAGTAGGGAATGGCCTACTTTGGTTGACGCATGGCCGCCACGTGGCAGTTTGGATCCTAATCGTGTACAGCGTGTGCACGTGGCTGTATCAGGTAGGCCTGAACTTTACGGCCAGTTTCCATATATTGATTGTTGGAGGCAGGCCGTAAATGACTCGGCAAAATGGATCCGAGTATGCCACGAGGAACAATGTCGCCTCATGGTGGCCAGGACTCGCTTGTCCACTAAGGCCGTAATTACGCCCATTTTGGACACGCCCCCTGAGTCTGAGATCCCTATGCCGCCCCCTTACTCCTCCTCCACCGGAAGAGGAGGTGCTGCTGGAAACGCTCCTCCCCTTGCCCAGTTGTCCACACCTATTCCCTCCTCTAGCTCAGAGTCCAGCCCCTTTGTTTCAAACCCTCCCCTTCCGATACCTGCTTCCGTTAACTCCACATACCCAGATTTGGCGCCATATCTAGCTTCCGGTCAGGCTCTTCCTAGCCCGGCCCGGAATATTCTACTCACCAACCTTCCCCTTAGTAAAGCTTCCCCATCCTCTTGTCTTACTACCCCTCGACCGGAACCCCTAACTGATGCATCTCTACGAAGCCCCATACTAACCCGACAACTGACCGGTACCCTCCAACCCCGACATTATCAAATGCCTCTTCGATTGACTCCTGGCCCGACACACATTAACGATGACGGCCAGATACAATATGCTGACCCAGTCTACGTCTATGTCCCTTTCACAACCACCAATCTCTTTAATTGGAAGACCCATAACTCCTCTTACACTGAAAAACCTCAAGCCATGACGGATTTGTTTACCTCAATAGTCCAGACACACAATCCCACTTGGGCTGATTGCCAGCAATTATTAATGACATTGTTTAATAATGAGGAAAGGACTAGGATAAATCAAGCGACAATTAAAGCGCTGGAAGAAGAGGCCCGTACACAAAATCAGGCCAACCCAGCAGCATGGGCCGCAGCCCATTATCCAAACACCGATCCAAATTGGAATGTCAATGGCGCAGACATGGTACATTTAAAAGCTTACAGGGACGCTATTATTGCTGGCATGAAAGCTGGAGTAAAGAAAGCGATTAACATGTCTAAGACGGCTGAGGTATTACAGAAATGTGATGAATCGTCCAGTGTCTTTTATGACCGATTATTGGAGGCATACCGCTTGTATACCCCCTTTAATCCGGAGGCCCCTGAGAATTCCCGGATGGTTAACTCTGCCTTTGTCAGCCAAGCCTACGGAGATATAAAGCGCAAGCTACAGAAGTTAGAAGGGTTCGTAGGGATGTCCATAACCCAACTGATGGAGGTAGCGAATAAAGTGTACATGAACAGGGAAACAGAGACAAAGAAAGAGGAAGAGCGCAAGATGCGTAGAAAGGGAGATATGCTAGCGGTAGCGATCGCAGGAGTAGATAGAAGGAAAAAGGAAGTGTATAGGGGAACGGATAAAGGCGATAGTAAGTGGAATAGGGAACCCCTGAGTAGGAATCATTGCGCATACTGTAGGGAAGAAGGGCATTGGAGAAGTGAGTGTCCACAGAGGGAACAGTATGAGAGAGACAGACCTAGGGCAGGATATGGTAATTATAGAGGCAGAGCGAGAGGTAGAGGAGGTCCTGGAAGGAATAATGGTAGCAATAGAGGAAATGTTAGAGAAGATAGGTACTATCCAGCAGCGCAGAGATCCCGCGATAGAGAAGATAGGGACTTTGTGGGATTGGCTGACACGGTCATGGATGACTATTGATACCGACTGGGCTCCATCCCCATTGGCGAGCGGAGCGTATGGTCGATGTATCAATAGGGGGAAAAAGGAGTGCTTTCATGATCGATACTGGTGCTGAACATTCGGTGGTGACTGACTTAGTTGCCCCTCCATCTGGAAGAATCATCACCGTAATAGGAGCAACTGGAAGGAGTGCTGCTAAACCGGTTCTTAAAAGTCGACTCTGTACATTGGGAGGCCACGTAGTAAAACATCAATTCCTTTATATGCCTGAATGTCCAGTCCAGCTGTTAGGACGTGATTTGTTGTCAAAACTACAAGTGCAGATAACGTTCCTACCAAATGGAACAACATCTTTAAAGTTCAATGGACCTTCAGGTATAATGACAATATCTGTACCGAAGGAAGAAGAGTGGCGACTTTATACAGCGTTGACTAGCCAAAACCCTAAGAGTGATGAATCCTTGTTCAATATACCAGGAGTGTGGGCAGAGAACAACCCACCAGGACTTGCTCGCAATATCCCACCAATTCGAATCGAACTGAAACTTGGGGTTTATCCAGTGAGCTTAAGACAATACCACATCCCACAAAAGGCCAAGAAGAACATACAATCATATTTGGATAAGTTCATACGGTATGGTATCCTAAAATTCTGTACTTCCCCCTGGAACACCCCATTGCTGCCTGTTCAAAAGCCCGGTACAGATGAGTATCGCCCTGTGCAGGACTTGAGAGCAGTCAATGATGCGGTCGTAAGTATACATCCAGTTGTGCCCAATCCATATAACCTGCTTGCTTTAATTCCGGGCGGGGCTACCTATTTCACTGTCTTAGATCTCAAAGATGCCTTCTTTTGCCTTCGAATTGCTGCGGAAAAGCCAGTGTATCTTTGCATTCCAATGGGAAAATGCTGTAACGGGCTCGAAACGCCAGATGACTTGGACAAGACTGCCCCAAGGCTTTAAAAATTCACCTACCCTATTTGGATCAGCTTTAAGTCAAGACTTACTGGATTTCAAGTCCATCCCAATAGAGTGTGTACTATTGCAATATGTAGATGATTTGTTGATAGCGGCAGTTACAAGAGAAATATGTCAGCAAGCAACACATGATCTACTACACATTCTCTGGAAGGCAGGATACAAGGTGTCCAGGAAGAAAGCTCAGTTGTGTCAGCCAACTGTCAAGTATCTGGGATTCCATATCTCTGAGGGTCAAAGAATAATGGGGCCAGAGAGAAAAGAAGCTGTATGCCAAATACCAATACCCAAGAATAGAAGACAAGTGCGGGAATTCTTGGGGGCAGCAGGCTTCTGTAGGATATGGATTCCCAGTTATGCGATATTGGCAAAACCTCTTTATGCAGCTATAAAAGGTACAGAACACGATCCCTTCCTGTGGACCCCTGAACAGCAAAAGGCATTTAAAGATGTGAAGAAGGCTTTGATGAGTGCCCCAGCATTAGGTCTACCTGATCATACACGTCCATTCTACTTATATGTACACGAGCAAAGAAGAATGGCTGTGGGAGTATTGACACAGTACTTGGGATCATGGCAAAGACCTGTTGCATATATGTCAAAACAACTGGATGCAGTGGCTAGTGGTCTTCCACCTTGTCTAAGAGCCGTAGCTGCCGCTGCCCTGCTGGTAGCCGAGGCTGATAAACTCACTCTGGGTCAAGAACTCTATGTGCGAGTCCCGCACGCAGTACAAACGCTGCTAGACTATAAAGGCAATCATTGGTTTAGTAACAGCCGCATGACTAAGTAGCAAGCTATGTTATGTGAAAACCCAAGAGTGCATCTAGAGACTGTTAATACCTTAAATCCAGCTACCCTTTTGCCACAACCTACTGAGAGTCAACATGATTGCCTGGAGGTGATGGATGAAGTATTTTCAAGTAGACCAGATCTTTGTGACTTTCCCATCCAGAACCCTGATGTCCAGTACTATACGGACGGCAGTAGTTATGTGAAAGAAGGAATTCGCTATGCAGGATATGCAGTAACAACCATAGACAAGGTGATAGAAGCTCGGCCACTGTCAAAAGGAACATCGGCACAGAAGGCAGAACTAATTGCACTAACACGAGCGTTACAATTGGCTGAAGGTTTAAGAGTGAACATCTACACGGACTCCAAGTATGCGTTTTTAACCACTCATGCCCACGGAGCTTTGTATAAAGAAAGAGGACTATTGAATTCAGAGGGTAAAGAAATCAAGTACGCAGCTGAGATATTACAACTACTGGAAGCCGTGTGGGAACCGAAAGAAGTTGGTATCATACATTGTCGGGCGCATCTGAAAGGAGATGGTGACGTAACCAAAGGAAATCGGATGGCAGATAATGCAGCTAAGCGTGCCGCTGAATCAGGAAGACAGGAATATGTGGAACATATAGCTGCTCTTATACCGACTCCACTGACTCAATGGACTCCAGTTTATACAGCTCAAGAAGAAGAGTGGTTAAAGACTGAAACTGGGAAATACCTGGAGAACAAATGGTATCAGTTAGAAGATGGAAGAATAGTTATTCCAGCATCACTAGCTGTAGAAATTGTCCAAAACTATCACAACGGGACACATTCTGGAAGAGATAGTATGGAAGAATCTCTCAGAAAACATTTCTACATACCAAGATTGTCCAACTTGACTCAAGCCATTGTACGAAGATGTGTAATATGTGCCAAGAATAATGCAAGGCAAGGACCAGTGAAACCACCGGGAGTCCAGTATATGGGGGGACTCCCTATGTCCGATCTTCAAATAGACTATACAGTAATGCCTAAATCCGGTGGACATCGCTACCTACTAGTAGTTGTGTGTACCTATTCAGGCTGGGTAGAAGCATGTCCTACTCGTACAGAGAAAGCAGGAGAAGTTGTACGATTCCTGTTGCGAGAAATAATACCCCGATATGGACTACCATGCTCTATAGGATCGGATAATGGTCCAGCCTTTGTTCACCAGTGCCTACAACAACTGACTCATATGCTTGGTATTAAGTGAAAGCTTCATACGGCATATAGACCTCAGAGCTCTGGTAAAGTAGAAAGAATGAATAGAACTATTAAGAACCAATTGGCAAAGATGTGTCAAGAGACTCAGCTTAAGTGGAATGTTCTTTTGCCCATAGCTCTGTTGCGTATTCGTAGTACACCTACCAGAAGGATGGGTCTCTCACCTTTTGAAATCATGTATGGGCGTCCACCTCCCGTACTTGGTAACTTAAGGGGGGATTTGAGTCAGTTGGGAGAAGGAATTACCCGGCAGCAGGTTGTAGAGTTGGGTAAAACTATGGAGGAGGTACAGAAATGGGTACAAGATAGATTACCTGTGAATATTTATCCACCTGTTCATAGTTATCATCCAGGAGATCAAGTGTGGATTAAAGAGTGGAACAGTATACCGTTAGGGCCTAAGTGGAGGGGTCCTTATGTTGTTCTTTTGTCTACCCCTACAGCAATAAAGGTAGCTGAAGTGACTCAGTGGATTCATCACTCCAGGGTTAAACCAGCAGCAGTAGATTCTTGGCAAGTTACACCAGATCCAGAGAATCCCTGCAAGATCCGGTTAAAGCGCACGACTCAGTCGGAGTGACGAGGAGATATTGGGATTACAAGTGTGTTTAAAGAGATCAGTAAGTGAGTGTTTTGACGGCCATAATAAAGCCTGACCACTCACCCACGTGACATAGCCAGGGTGTCTTGAAGGGACCTCTGTGAAGGGAAGAGAGGACCTGCAGAACTCCATTCCTTGCAGCCCTTACATCCTTGAAGCTGAGGTGCCATCGCACGGACGAAGACTGAGGATGAAGACGTCGAAAGAAGTGTTTTTGATAATGTGTATTTTTGTGTTTTTAAATATTCAGGAAGGTAGAGGTACCGACACACCTAGCTGTGAGGTTTGCATTAAGACTACTAAAACAGGTAATCATATTTCCCAGACCCTAATTTGGCATTCACAATATGAATGTAAAGGATATGTGTCTAGGTGTAGATACTTAGGTATAGAATATAGTGTATGCCATTTAGGAGTAGGAGAACCTAAGTGCTTCAATCCAGAGTATCAACCCCGTACAATTTGGTTGACCCTCCGGAATGGAGATCCACAGGGGACCCTAATAAATAAAACAGTATTAGAAACCGTACATTCTTCGGGTATTCTGCTATTTGATGCATGTAAAGCGATATCAAGTGGTAGAAAGCCGTGGAATGTATGTGGGGATCTTAAATGGGAGAGAACGTATGGGTCTAACGATAAGTATATTTGTCCCAGTAGTAAAAACAAGTACGTAAGTCCAAAATGCCCAGATAGGGATTATAATTATTGCCCATATTGGTCTTGTGTGGGGTGGGCAACTTGGGGACAGACAGTATATAAGGATATGATTGTTACTAAGTTGCCTACCAAACCGTATTGTAAGTCTATGGAGTGTAACCCAGTCCATACACTTATTAATAATCCTGAACAATTTATAGAAAGGTTCGGAAACTTATTTGGGTTTCAGATATATGGGACGGGTTTGGATCCTGGGACAATATTATTTATAGGGATAGAGACCGATACCGTAGCATCCCAAACTCATCAGGTTTTCCATTCTTTTTATGAAGAGATGAGTGTAGAAAATAAGATCCTCCATAATGCTAAAAACCTGTTTATTGATCTAGCTGAGAGTATTGCTGGTAGTCTTAATGTGACCAACTGCTATGTGTGTGGAGGTACTAACATGGGAGACCAATGGCCCTGGGAAGCAAAGGAGGTAATGTCCGGTTCTGAGACAGTTGAACAAATAATATCTTCACAAGCTGATTATCAAATGAGTGTTAGAGGTAAATCTGAGTAGCGATTAAAGACCTCCATCATAGGTTATGTTTGCATAGCAAGAAAAGGAATAATGTTTAACACATCTGTAGGAGAACTAACTTGTCTAGGGCAAAAAGCTTATGATGATAATACAAAGAATACAACCTGGTGGTCGGCTTCAAATGTCTCAGAACCACCTAACCCGTTTGCAAGTTATGCCAATTTAAAGGACGTGTGGTTTGACCTATCCATCACATCTAACTGGAGAGCCCCAGCAAATTTGTACTGGATCTGTGGTAAGAAGGCCTATTCGGATTTACCACAGGACTGGGAAGGGGCATGTGTGTTAGGTATGCTCAAACCATCCTTCTTCTTGTTGCCTATTGAAACAGGTGAGACTTTGGGAGTTAAAGTGTATGATGTGAATCATAGGAAGAAAAGGGGACCCCTAGAGATAGGTACCTGGGAAGATAATGAGTGGCCTCCCCAGCGTATTATAGATTATTATGGGCCAGCTACTTGGGCAGAGGATGGTACTTTCGGATATAGAACCCCAATATATATGCTCAACTGCATTATAAGGTTACAGGCAGTGGTCGAGATAATTACTAATGAGACATCGCAAGCGCTCAATCTCCTAGCGAAGCATAATACTAGGATGAGGACAGCCGTTTACCAAAATAGCTTTGGATTACCTATTGGCAGTAGAGGGAGGTGTATGTGGGAAGTTTAACCTAAGCAATTGCTGTCTTCAAATAGATGATGAAGGGCAAGCAATAGCTGAGCTTACTAGCCATATGGTTAAACTAGCGCATGTGCCTACTCCGGTATGGAAAGGGTATAATCCAAGTAGTTGGTTTGGTAATTGGTATGAGCAGTTTGGAGGACTTAAGGCATTGGTAGGTGGAGTCATGCTAATCTTAATGCTGTGTCTTCTCCTACCATGTCTTGTTCCTTTGGTAGATAGGTCTGTGCAGGGCATTATAGAAAATATAGCAGAAAGAAAGGCTGCTGCACAGATAATGGCCATATATAGATATGAGGCTCTAAATCAGGGAGAACCAGTGCAGGAAGAAGAATGTTGAGGGATTCATGTCATTAGTCGCAAAGTCTGGTCTGGTTCATGGCAACCTGAGGTATATGCAAACTAAGGTTAAGTGATGCCTCCGTAATTGTGAAAATATCAGAGGCATCAAAGGGGGAAATGTGGTGGAATCTCGGTAAAAATAAATTTAGTAGGCCGAGATTACCACGTGCATATACTGGTGTATCGGTCGGTTGGTTGCACGTGGCAAAGATACGATCAGTAGTGTACGGAGCATGTGCGAGAATACCGGATGTAGTATTCCCCTCCTCCATTGTGCTGGGCAAGCCATGCGGTCAAACAGGAAGTTAGTTCTTGTTCGATTGATTGGGTAAGAGAATGTGTGGGTGGAGCTGATTATGGGTGGAGTTACATGCCTATATAAGGAGCCTACACTATTGTCCGGGGCTCAGAACTTGTTGTATTTTGGTGACATTAGTCCCTCTGAGTCCCGATCGGTGAACCGAATAAAGAATCTCTTCCTTCCTGAAGAAACCTGTGTCCATCTCTCTGTGCTTGGCTTCCGCCAGTTTCTCCGGTACCAATGTTACTCTGTATATAGAGAGGAGCCATGTTTACACTGTATATAGAGGGAGCCATGTTACTCTGTATATAGAGGGAGCCATGTTACACTGTATATAGAGGGGAGCCATATTACTCTGTATATAGAGGGAGCCATGTTATTCTGTATATAGAGGGAGCCATGTTTACACGGTATATAGAGGGAAGCCATGTTACTCTGTATATAGAGGGAGCCATGTTACTCTGTATATAGAGGTGAGCCATGTTACTCTGTATATAGAGAGAAGCCATGTTACTCTGTATATAGAGGTGAGCCATGTTACTCTGTATATAGAGAGAAGCCATGTTTACACTGTATATAGAGGGAGCCATGTTACTCTGTATATAGAGAGGAGTTTGTTTACACTGTATATAGAGGGGAGCCATGTTATTCTGTATATAGAGGGAGCCATGTTTACACGGTATATAGAGGGAAGCCATGTTACTCTGTATATAGAGAGGAGCCATGTTTACACTGTATATAGAGGGAGCCATGTTACTCTGTTAATAGAGAGGAGCCATGTTTACACTGTATATAGAGGGGAGCCATGTTACACTGTATATAGAGGGAGCCATGTTACTCTGTATATAGAGGGAGCCATGTTTACTCTGTATATAGAGGGAGCCATGTTACTATCTGAGGTGGTTAACTATGATTGGCCCTGGCATGTTTGTTAGTCTGGCCTGCATGGTTGTCTGGCATGAATAAAAGTAGCATGTTTCAACTATATTAGTAGTTAGACTAGTTTGCACTAAAACATGTGCAAATGGGGAGTTTGCGGTTGTGCAAATGGACTGTTTGCGGTTGTTTGCGGTGCGTTAAATGGGGAGTTTGGTCTGTCACTGTGAAGCGGGCGTAACCCTTACACTACCTGATCGATACAACATCATACCTGATGTTTTAAAGCACGTTATTCCAAACAATTTAGGAATGTTAGGTGATTTATGCCCTTTATGGATTAAAACCAGACTCTGCATCAACTATGTAATTTTCCATGGGAGTTTTGCCATGGATCCCCCTCCGGCATGCCACAGTCCAGGTGTGAGTCCCCTTTTCCAAACAACTTTTCCATCACTATTGTGGCCAGAAAGAGTCCCTGTGGGTTTTAAAATCCGCCTGCCCATTTAAGTCTATGGCGGTTCGCGAACATTTGCGGAAGTTCGCGTTCGCCGTTCGCGAACTGAAAATGTTATGTTCGTGACATCACTAGTTCTCATATGAACTATTATGGATTAACTCAATATCCCCTCATTTGAATAGATAATTAAAATTATTTTTCAGATATATTCAGAGATATTTCAGATATTTGAAACCAAACTTTAGTCAAAGTTTGCCATATGCATATATCTTAAGTTAGTACTTAGTTCTAAGAAATGTGGATTGTATTCTAACTGATTATTTACCATGCTGTGTTTTTCATCTTTTTTGTTAAAGAAAGTGTCTAGTCTGTGACAATGATACCAAAATAGGGCACAAAGTCAATCTGTAAATTCATTTTACATCATTTTGAATATTTGGAATATTCTAAAGTACATTATGTAGATTTTAATGCATTTTTTAAAGTGGGGAAAAAAAACAGTTTTAGTACTATTATGCTCTATCTTAAACGCTGACATTTTATAATGTCATTGCATACCAGAGTCCATTATAGTACAAACTAAACTAACTAGTGTAAATGTGTAAAGAATCCTTGCAAAATATATAACATTCGCTATAACGAACTCAAGATTTAGAACCCAGGAAAAACTTGTGGCTACCTGCAGAATAGTTCACAGAGCTATTATTTTATGATGGCAGAACTACGTGGAATAAAGGAAACCAAGGCTACATCTATATTGGGATAATTAGATTGTATGCAGCAGTGGAATAATCTCAAGTAAACTGCATGTAAGAGATGAAGAACAAATAACCATCCTGAAAATTCTAAATTGGTTTTATAAATCTATGAATTTGGAATCTGTTGCAATTCTGTTACTCTCGTACTTATGAATCAGAGATTCAGCACTAGTTTATTATTGAAATAATTGTCACACTGACCTGTTATCTAATTTTGTATTTTTGTAGCTGAGCATTGAAAGAAAAATTAATGTATTTTGCAGGATAACGAAAAACGGACCCCCCTTCACTGTGCAGCATTTCTTGGAGATGCAGAAATCATTGAACTTCTGATTTTGTCAGGTAAAATTTGTTGCATGCATTGCAGAGAAACAGTAATAATAGAGGTAGCAGTACATATGTTGGTACTGACATAATCCTTACTGTTTCTTTCTACATTATTGTTTTTAACATCTTTAAAGTAACAATATAGGATCAGGAACACAAATATATATTCCTGACCCTATAGTGTTTAAAACACCAACTAGCTGCCCTGGACCCCCTTGCCCTCCTAAATATAGTACAATCTTACTTTTATTTCAGAGATCGGGGGGGGGGGGGGGGGGGAGAGTCAGCTAAATAACAGGATAATCAGCAGCAACCCAACTCCTCAAGACCCTTCCTAAAACAAGCTAGAAGATGTGAAGGGAGTAAGGGCTGCGCTAAAGGCTAGTAGCAGTAGTCTATAGCAATAGAAACCAGACCAAATGGTCTAAATGGATAAACAAGTAGGCCTATGTAAATAATAAAAAACGGTAGGGAATAAAAGTCTCACTTAAGACAACAGAATAAAAATAAAGGTAGATCCGTCCGAATAATAAAATATATAATCTGGAGGTTAATAAAAAGTCATATAAAAGTCTCACTAATATATCTGGATAGGGTAGGGGTACAGTCCTCGAAGGTTGATCTGTCCGGATTGTTAAAATATCTGTATATGTGAAGACAAAAGGAAAACACGACAGACAGCCGATAGTGTGATATGGTTAAAATCCAATGGTAAAATATGTAAAAGCAAGATAATACACTCACGTTTGTGAGAGCTCCAACCAGCTCTGGGGTGAAGGGCGTGTAGCGGTATAATCCCCGCT
The DNA here is from genome assembly GCF_036172605.1 of Pelobates fuscus. Classification (NCBI taxonomy): domain Eukaryota; kingdom Metazoa; phylum Chordata; class Amphibia; order Anura; family Pelobatidae; genus Pelobates; species Pelobates fuscus. Next base: position 103,729,127 of record NC_086324.1, on the reverse strand, counting down.
GGAGGATATAGTGGAGAGGTGCGTCCGTCACTCCGGCCTGATTTGTTCAGTGCTCCAAGGTATATAAAAAAACAGCGAAAGTGCTCAGTATATAAGGGATGAGTAATGAAATATATATAAATTATACTCACAAGTATAGAGCAGGAGGTACTGCTCTATCAATACAGCGTTGGTGGAATGATCCCCACCTAGGATTACTTGAGTTCAGAATACAATAAAAAAATAAAATACCGTATATACTCGAGTATAAGCCGAGTTTTTCAGCACATTTTTTGTGCTGAAAAAACCCAACTCGGCTTATACTCGAGTCAATGTCTGTATTATGGCAATTTACATTGCCATAATACAGACTGGGGGCTGCAGGGGCTGCAGAGCGTTTACTTACCTCTCCTGCAGCTCCTGTCAGCTCACTTTTCCTCCGCGCCGGTCCGTTCAGCACCTCTGTCAGCTCCCAGTGTAAGTCTCGCGAGAGCCGCGGGGTCATAGTGCGGCTCTCGCGAGACTTACAGTGTGAGCTGTCAGAGGGAGCTGCACGGACCGGTGCGGAGGAGAAGGGAGCTGACAGGAGCTACAGGAGAGGTAAGTAAACTCTCTGCCAGCCCCCTCCTACACAGTGCCCATCCACTGGACCACCAGGAAATGAGAGCCCCCCTCCCTGGCCAGCTAACAAGCATGGAGGGGGGACAAAAATTGTTTTTAATAATAAAATATAAAATAATAAAAAAATTATTACAATAATTAAAAAAATAATAATAAAATTGCCCACCCCCCACCAAGGCTCTGCAACACACACTGCACTCATACACACACACTGCATTCATTATATACACACACTGTAAATAAATATTCAATTAATATAAATTTTTTAGGATCTAATTTTATTTAGAAATTTACCAGTAGCTGCTGCATTTCCCACCCTAGTCTTATACTCGAGTCAATAAGTTTTCCCAGTTTTTTGGGGTAAAATTAGGGGCCTCTGCTTATATTCGGGTTGGCTTATACTCGAGTATATACGGTAAAAATGCCAGGGAGAATAAAAATAAAAAGTGCATATAGAATCCAATATAATGAAAATTGGTCCAAAAAAAGGTAACCAAAAGACTTTTATTGTTAAAATACACAATTTAAAACCATCAACGCGTTTCACCTTTAAGGCTTTTTCAAAAAAGGTATATGACATCCTTCTTGGCATGGAAAGTTTAAATAAGGATATGTAAATTTAAAATTGGCGCCAAAACTTGGATCAGCCAATGGAAAACAGATTCTAAAAAACCTATTCAAAACAGATAATACCTATATAGCTTCATAGAGAAGTAAAATATGGACTAGGTGATATAGTTATATTTTTAAAACGAAGCTTATATGATGACATTTTAGTAAAAACATGGATGGTGTCACGTGACCGGCATTGTTTGGAGCAGAGCTCCTTGGGTAATGTAGTTTCGCTGGTCAGCGCTAGCCGACAAGAGGGGGCATGTGTAGGAAGGAGGGGAGGTGCGGCGAGTGGCTCGCTCTCGCCGATAGTATCTAGTTGCTCATACAAGGAAAGGGGCTGTGAGGGAAGCGGCGAGCACATTGAATATGACGCTTAGGGATGGGGATGACTGACGGCGGCATGTGATATTCATGCCGTCGGAGTCAGTGGGCAAATACATGTAGGGTGGGGAGTAAGGGTTCTGTTGGCTGCCCAAATAAGGGGGGGGGGGGGAATAATTCATATAAAAAAATGAATGGGGCAGAAGGGTATACATAAGTAAATGATCATCATCATATTAAAAAGACATGTACATTGCATAAAGACATTAAGTATGTACAGGAGAATTAAGCAGCTTACTGGTTTTAGACAGAAAGGGGAGTAATATAAATTATTACACAGCTTATTAAAAAGCATATCCTTTGAGTAAAAATTATATAAGTTTGTAGCATTGGCTTGTTGTTAACAGTATATACATATAAAATTACACTTTTTTTTTGTAATTCTTTATTTTTGACAGTGCAGCAGAGAGTATACAAATTACTGTGGTATATACATGTAAATTTCGATAGACAATTGACAAACAAGTAAGATCATACATACTGCACTGCTGTTTTAGTTTAAAAGTCAAGTATACACCGAATGCATCTATGCTAAGGGATCCCCAGCCCATATGGTGACACCTGTCCACTAGTGTCGTGTAAGCTATGTGTCGGCTCAGAAGGATCGGCTAGGAGACACCTCATATGACGGCTAGGCATGTAAGACTGGAAAAGTGAGGCGGGTGAGATTGAGTCTGGGGTAATAAAACTAAAACTAAAAAAGTGTCAGGATCGGGACAGGGATCCAACACGCAGAGTACGAACAGGAGAGATGTACGTATACCGGACCTTAGAATGGCCGGACTAACGTAAGGAGAAAGCAAAGAATGGTCAGAGACAAGCCGAGGTCGAGGGAACGAGAGAACAGGTAAGCGAGAGACAAGCCGAGGTCAAAGGACACGAGAGGTAAACAGGAACGATAGTACAAGCCGAGTCAAAACCAAATAGAACAATAGACATAAGAGCACTGAGGGACCAGACAAGCTAGAACCACGACAGGGCAATGAACCATTACACACATCCCTCTTTTATACCCTGGTTCTTTAATTGATGACTCCGCCCTTGCCGAGCCCTGATTCGTTGTTCCGAACTAGATTGACAGGTCGGGATGTGATTGCCGTCATGACGTCGGCTCCTGAGCGTCGTGTCATAAAAGGAAGCGGGGCTATTGCGGCCGGCGTGAGAATGACTGTGAGAGCTGTGAGGATTGGATGAATCAGCCCCCCTGAGAGAACGGCCGTCGGGAAGTCTAACCTCCTCCGAGGTAGAGACTTCAGGTACCCTGACAAAAAGTAAGGTGAGTGAAGTAAAGCAATTTATGAGCAAGTACGTCCTTTGGTGTCCCCAGGGTGCGAAAGTGTTGTCGTGTCGGTGTGTCTCGAGTATCCCTGTCAGGAGTTACCTCTCCGGTAGCAATAGCAAGTCTCGGGCTGCATCTTTCTAGGGTATCGAGACCCGGAGGGGGGGGGGGGGGAGGGCAGGTGAGAGGGGTCTTGCCTGTGTTATGAGTCCCAATGTCAGAGGGGGAACCCCTTTCTCGTGGGTCGGCTGTGTCTACCCAAGTATGGGAGACGGTGCGAAGGCTATATTAAACAATCAACGGAAGAAAATAGTTAAGGAAAAAAAAAAAAACATGAATATAAAACTTAAGTATAAACTGAAGCGTCATGTGAACAGAGAGAAAGTTCAAACCAACGTTATAAGTCCGAGTGGTCATCGGTGGTGGTGTTAGAAGGAGCCCGGTTGTTCACCAGGGGAAATGAGGGTGTCTGTTCGAAGAGTAATCTTCAGGTCAGTCTCTCTTGTCCCGTGCGTCGCCCCGTGCGGGGAGTGAATTCTTTGATGGCAGAGGGGTCTATGTGTGCTAATCCTGAGCCGGCCTCTCTCTGTGGTCCTGTGGTGCCAATCTTTTGAAGGTGAGCTTCGTGTAGCTCCGGGCCCTGTAGGCAACATTCATGTGAGTTCAATGCTGCTTAGGAATTCCCCAGCGGTACTGGATCTCCCGTGCTTGGAGGATGTTCAACAGCGGTCTCAGCGACCTGCGCCATGCGATGGTGTTGCGGGTAAGATCGGGGAACAGTGTGAGGGATGAGCCCTCAAATTGTATTGGGGTTTCCCCCTTGTAGCCGTGAGCAGCAGGGCCTTATCTGACATTTATTGGAAGCGTACTATAAGGTCGGCAGAGGCTGTCGTGGGAGCTGTAGGAGGTTTTGGTAGGCGGAATAGGCCGTCTAGTTTCACTGCTTTTGCCTGTTTGGGTGGCAGCAGCGTGTTGAGCAGTCTGCGGACATAGTGAGGTAAGTCAGTCAGACCTATTGAGTCCGGGATGCCGCAGAGTTTAAGGTTGTAGCGCCTTTTCTGATCCTCCATGGCGTCCACCCTGTCGGTGATTGTCAGCTGGTGCTTTTGTATTTCTGCTATCTGGTTTTCCACCACGGTTATTCTGGAATCTTGGGTACTAGTTGTGGCCTCTAGGAGAGTGATCCGAGAGGTGGCGTTTTCGATGGCCGTTTTAAAGTGGGCCATATCTGCCACTATATTCGCCCTAAGCTCTGCCAGCATGTCTTTCAGTTGGGCAGCAGTTACGGGTTCGGCTGGGGCTGTATGTTTGGCTGTGGGTCGTATGGGTATGTCGAGTGGTTTCTCCTCTCCCATGTCGAGTGGGATGTCGTCCGAGGAGTAAGAGGAGCCATCTCCCTCCAGCGCCATTTTGTCCCATGCCGCCCTTTGGGCGCCCCTCAGGAGTTTACCGATATCTCGGCTTGCTGGGGTCCGATCGCTCTTGGGTTTTTTGTTTTTCCGACCCATGCTCCTTTCTCCTCCACTGGTGACGGTAATTGGATTTGAAGATGACCGTTATTACGGTGTATTTTGCTGTATAAGCGAGCCAAGCTCGGAGCTCGGGGAAAACGTGTCCTCTCTGTTCAACAGTTGGCTCCGCCCCCCTCAAAATTACACATTTTAAAATACAGCATATTAAAAATAATAAAAGGTTACATGAAATCAGTATGACAATTTATATTGATTTATATACATAATTATAAGAAATTGTACAAATCAAAGTCTGCATTTAAACCTTGGGGTGTAAGGGTCTGTAACTTGTAGACCCATTCCATTTTTGTTTTTCCTAGGACGTTTTTTTTATATCCCCCCCTCCTCCCCTCCAAGGTAAAATACATTTTTTTTACCCCCATACATTTTAAATTTTTTGGGTGTTTGGATACGGAATGCTTTAAGTATCCATTTTTAATATTTCTGCAATGTTCGATTAATCTAGTTTTTAAGCACCTTGTGGTCATTCCAACATACTAGAATCCACATGGGAATTCAAGCAGATAAATTACATTTTTAATATTGCAGCTTATACATTCTTTAATATTCTTTTACATATTTTACCATTGGATTTTAACCATATCACACTATCGGCTGTCTGTCGTGTTTTCCTTTTGTTATTTTAACAATCCAGATGGATCAGCTCCGGAGGACTGTACCCCTACCCTATCCTGATATATCAGTGAGACTTTTATATGACTTTTTATTAACCTCCAGATTATATATTTTATTATTCGGACAGATCTACCTTTATTTTTATTCTGTTGTCTTAAGTGAGACTTTTATTCACTACGTTTTTTGATTATTTACATAGGCCTACTTGTTGTTTATCCATTTAGACCATTTGGTCTGGTTTCTATTGCTATAGACTACTGCTTCTAGCCTTTAGCGCAGCCCTTACCCCTTCACATCTTCTTTCTTTTATTTCAGTCTGCTGCTGCTGGCTCTGCCTGATCTGCCTGCATTCCTGACATCATCAGAAGTTGTGATCTGAGCTTATCACAGTGCTTTCCCATAGGAAAGCATTGGGTTGGTTCTAGATTGTCAAGAAGACAGATCAGCGTCAGAGCCAGCACAAGCCAAAACAGCCCTGGTCAATCAGTATCTCCTCATAGAGATGTGTTGAATCAATGCATTTCTATGAGAAAAGTTCAGTGTCTCCATGCAGAGGGTGGATACACTGAATGTCAGTGTTGCACATTGTGCAGCACTGCCACAGGAAGCACCTCTACTAGCCATCTGAGGAGTGGCCAGTGAAGATATCCCTAGGCTGTAATGTAAACACTCTGAAAAGACAATGTATACTGCAAAAAGCCTGAAGGGACTGATTATACTCACCAAAACAAATACAATAAGCTGTAGTTGTTCTGGTGACTATAGTCATAATACAACCTCTGCTTTGTATTGGCTATTTTAAATTCTAAAACTTTGTCATCCAAGCTGATTGCTGGAAATTGATGACAAGAGTTCATGATCAGGGCCGGACTGGCCCACCGGGATACCAGGAAATTTCCCGGTGGGCCGCGGCATCTGGGGGCTGCGCAGGTATGTGCCACCGGGTGGCCGGTCCGGTGGCACACTTAGAGGTGTCCGGCCGTGTTCCACGCTGGAGCTGCCGGGCCGCAGCCTCGCCAGCACTCCTATTGCTGAGGACTGAAGGAGGAGGGAGCATGTCTCTCTACCATGCTCCCTCGCGGTTCCCACAATTCACAGCAACTGCTGTGCTGTGAATTGTGGGAACCGCAAGGGAGCATGGTAGAGAGACATGCTCCCTCCTCCTTCAGTCCTCAGCATTAAGAGTGCCGCCGGACCGGCGAGGCTGCAGCCCGGCAGCTCCAGCGTGGAACACGGCCGGCCCCCCTGGAGAAAGGTGAGAAAGAAACACAGAAAGAGAGAGAGAAGGAGACAGAGAAAGAGACACAAGAGAGAGACAGAGAAAGAGACACGAGAGAGAGAGAGACAAGAGAGAGAGAGAGACAAGAGAGAGAGAGAGACAAGAGAGAGAGAGAGAGACAAGAGAGAGAGAGAGAGACAAGAGAGAGACACAAGAAAGAGAAAAAGAGACACGAGAGAGAAAGAGACACAAGAGAGAAAGAGACACAAGAGAGAAAGAGACACAAGAGAGAAAGAGACACAAGAGAGAAAGAGACACAAGAGAGAAAGAGACACGAGAGACACGAGAGAAAGAGACACAAGAGACAGAGAGAAAGAGACACGAGAGAAAGAGACACGAGAGAAAGAGACACGAGAGAAAGAGACACAAGAGACAGAGAGAAAGAGACACGAGAGAAAGAGACACAAGAGACAGAGACACAAGAGAAAGAGAAATAGACACAAGAGAGAGAGAGATGAGAGAGACACAAGAGAGAGAGACACAAGGGAGAGAGAAAGAGACACGAGAGAGAGAGAGAGAAAGAGACACGAGAGAAAGAGAGAAAGAGACACAAGAGAGAGAAAGAGAGAGACACACGAGAGAGAAAGAGACACAAGAAAGAGAGAGACACGAGAGAGAAAGAGACACGAGAGAGAGAGAAAGACACATATATATATATATATATATATATATATATAAATAATTATGCCTTTAATATTTACACATATATTAATGTACATTTATATATGCATAATACACAGAGAAATGTCATTGATATGTACTATATGTAATAAGCAGATATTGGCCAAGTCTTGTTGCTAGGTGCATACTCCAGCACAATAACATATTTAAAGTGAAGAGCGCACCCACAGGACTTCAAAATAAACAAGAGAACGTAAATTTTTCACAGTTGTGCCCTACTTACATTCACCATTTCAGTCCCATTACCAAGCTTCCCTTAATATGTCATGGTAGTTGGACTGAAACATTGATTACATGCAAAGGCATGTCTGCTTAAAATAAATCTGCACTCTTGGTTTTTTTTTTTTTAAGCTTATATGTGCTTTTTTTCCACGTTGGAGTAATAATTTTTAATTTTAAGTTATCTTTTCTAACTCTGTATCTGCACACTATGCTGGCGCAACGCATTATGGGGCTGGTAAATATTTTGTTTCCAGGGCTGCTTTTAATTCCCAGTCCGGCCCTGTTCATGATGAACACCGCATTGTACAGTATGTGGTGGTGATCTGTGGTGGGTGGTACATCTATTTCCGGTAGGTATTTTTGTAGGTTTTCACGTGTTGAGAAGTTTGGTGCCTTGGCACAGCAGTGAAATAAGAAATGCTTTCATTTACATTTGCTAGGTTTATCATTTGTGTGAATGGTTTAAAATGCATTTGTCCATTGGACTAAAAAAGTAGCCAAATCGTCTTGTCTGTTACAGGACAAGTGTTATTTTGTGTCCTGATACAAAGTACGGTAAACTTGAGAATAGTGTACCAAGAAGGTATTGTGAGGAAGCAACACGTCCTGTGTTAAATAGTTACCAAAAATGTATAGGAATCTAAAGCACGTGTTAAAAAGACCAAAGGTCGAAAAACAAAAAAGGATTTATTGGATACTATATAATAAAAATTGCTAATGGCAATAACCCAAAAGTGCTTTACCAGAATACAAGGTGAAAAAACAAAACAAAAAAGTGAAATAGGTGCAAAAGGATACTAAGATAAATGTATCGATGAGACTCAATGTAATTTGCTAAGATTCATATATCAATAAGTCTCAATATAATAAAATTAGATGAGTGTATCAATAAATATATTGGACTAGTATAGTAACCTGCGAGGTTGACTCTAGTGTCCTAAAGAATACTGGAGTAATAAACAACAGCACGCGTCTGTGCTATCGGGAAAACATTAGCTAATGGTAGCCAGGGTGATAATATATAGAGTACAGGAGAACTGTC